>NC_133619.1:186724978-187051920 GCF_048593235.1 Sminthopsis crassicaudata
TTAAATGTCTGAGTCCAGATTTGAACTTTGGTCCTCCTGACTTCAGAACTGGTGCTCAATCTACTAGATTTTGCCAGCAGTGTCCTGCAGTGCCATCTTAATTTAGGATCCTGGAACAAGACCATAAAGACTTGGACTTACAGAAGCCTTGTCTGCTGCAAAACAAATTAAGCTGCAGGATGTTATAGTTAATGGACCTATTAATAGGCCATTTTTCTTGGTCCTCTAAGGTGTGTTGAGGCCAGGAAATATTGCAAATGAAAATAAGTTTACAAGAGTATGGATTCCTGCGAGAGGGAGTACTGAGGCCTCCTCAACCTTTGATGCACAATAAGTTTTCTGCCATGTTGCAGAAACGCCTTTGTTGCACAAGGAGCAATGATTTGTGATCATGGGAACAGGTGTCCAAGGCTCAAGGCCTTTCACCTGTGAGTGGATTGCTGGAATGGCTGGATTGGCTCTTCTCCCATTGGCAGATACCATGAATATGCAAAGCCCAGAACTTCTTCTCTGAATGGTGACTGGGGATTGCCTACTGTTCACACTGCTGATCACCTTGCAAAAATTAATATTAACAAGGTTGTACAGCATAATAATCTGGATTGTTTTCACACTCTATGAGTCTCCCTCCCACTTCATTCATCTTGCCTCTGAGATCAATGGGCTCATATATCATGAGCTTTTAAAAGACAGTAGCAACATAAGTTTCATAATTTTAAGATCTTTTAGACTGAATTTGTCTCTCTTATTTGAGAGACAGCCTAAGGGAAAATTCTTAAGGATAGAGATGGAATATCCCATCTTTGCTAAAAGCATTAGAATTCCTAGTCCAATAGTGTTAGGGGAGCAACCTGCTAGTGACTGCTGGGAGTTAATCCAGCAATTGAGTAGGAGATGGAAGTCCAGGCTGAAGAGTTTCCATAGTTTCCATCTATTCATTCCCTTTTCTCAAATCAGTCAAAATCCTTCATTTTCCATATTTCTTTCTTATAGCAAATACAGGGAATTCCAAGGACTTATAGAAGGTTGTAAGTGTCCTTGGTCAAGTTGCTCCTGTATTATATGTTAAGCCACAGTTCCCTTCTAATGTCCTGACCCAGTTTCCCTAATTGTCCTATTTAGTTACTCTGCCTCAGGTTATAACTATTCCCTCTTAATGTTATTATAAAGCCCTTATATCTTAAACCTTAGGCTATAATCATTCCCTCTTAAAGTTTGATGGGATAAAGGTCTTTATCCATTTTATATAGCATTAAAATATCAGGAGGCTCTCCAGTACCTCCCTCCATTATGTTATCCTAGGTGCCTGCCTCCATTATGTCATCCTCATTCTAGGTTCCTCCCCCCATTAGGTCATCCCCATCCAGGTTCCTCCCCCATTATGTCATTGTTCTTGTAACCCTATAAAAGAATCTTGTATCTGACATTCCCTGCTGGATTCAGCCCTGGTACCAAACCATGGATCCATTTGGTCCCAGTAAATCTCTCCCACTTAATAAATTATTAAATACTCTCTAATCTCCATCTTGCTCAGTTTCTCTGGCATTACAATAAGGCCTGAATTTTTTCACTAGTTAAAGCCCACTGTTTCACCCACACTGGTGTATCAGTTTTCCACTGAATGGGAACTAGGTGAGAGTGCTGGCAGGCCTTCAACAGCAGCCCTGCCTAAAAAGCCAAAGTACTCAATTGTAATCCTAACTGTTGTAAGATGTCTTTTCTCCACTGATTGATGTGGATTTTTTTTTTAATATAAAGGGAGTAAAAACTCCTGTTTTATCTTCAAATTTCCATCTTAAAGGGATAGCACTAAGTTTAGTTACTATTGATCCTCCTATGCTAGACATATGGGTGTTTGCCATAATCTTTGGCCAGTGACTGGGCAAGCTGGCACCTCTAATGACTGTACAATCTGCACCCATGTCTATCAACCCTCTCAGTGGTATACTATTTACATAGTTAGTGAATATAGGAGTGTCAGCTGTAATAACTGCAGTCCAAAATATTCCTGGATTCTGTTGTTGGAAATCAAAATCTGGGTAAATATCAGGAGTGTCTATCAGGAGGTCTGATGCTACTACTTCTCCTGGTTGATAAGTCACACATTGTCTACCAATATGACTGGGATATTAGCTACACATTCCCCAATTTCCCACATCAGTGTATAGATAGACATTATTTTGTAAGCACTCTCGGAAGGTGAAATGGCCAAGCATACTATAAGGTGTGAAGTTAAGGTATCCATAGGCCAAACAGGGGCAGGTTTCAACTCTCCAGTTGACATCTCAGTAGTTCCAGTGAAATACAACTCTATTCTTCCCAATTGCAATCCTTTTCCCCCATCAGCTTACTTCCTGGCTGACTGATCACATTGGAATACTAAACTTTTAAAGGCTCTCTGGGCCTAACAGCAGTTGACATCATGCCCAAGTGCTTTTTGCCTAGGGCCCCCCAGCTCTTGTAATGAAGACATAAGGGGGGGGGAGTGGGTAAAACTGCTTTATGGGGGTTAACAAGTGTATCATTGTCCCTCCTACTTCCCCTCCTCCTGACCTCAAAAGTAGATTTGAAGGAAGAGGAACAGATGATGGGGAATATCCCAAGGGCAAATGCTTGGGTTTAGGCAGAATTGAAACCTAGCTGTGAAAGTGAAAAGCACCATAGCCCTTCTCATTAACAAGGTACTAAACGTACTTAATTCATTTTCTGCCCAACTTGCCATGGTACTAAAAATACTTAACTAACAAGTAGTATAAATCAATAAAATAGTAAAAAAAAAAAAAAAAAAAAAAAAATTTCTTTAACTACATCCCATGTGCTATACTCTCCAGGGCTACAGCCCTCTGCTTATTTTTTCTCCTGATACTTCCTTGCTTGTTTGGCCACCCAGGTTAAAATCTTTCCTTGTTTTAAAACTTGAGGGATTCCTTAAAGTCAATTTTAACCCATTGTATTCAAATAGTTGTTCTCCCACTACCTTGCACATCTCTGGCTCTAATCTCTCTTCCTTAAAGAGTCAAGGAAACATGCCCTTTTGAGAATCTGAGAACTCATTGATCTGCTTCTGAGTTACCTACAAGCCTTGCTTCTCTACTAATCTAACTAAGCATGCCTTATCTCCCTTGGGAGGAAGGCCCATTTCTTACTATCTGCCCCATTTTGACTGAAAAACAAAAGAGACTAGTTTAGCCCTTACGGAATCTTCCCACTTGCCTATTTTTATCCTCACATTTTCCTAAGGTCATGGGGACTCCTCCACCAAACTCTGCTGATCACCTCAATCGAGTTGCTGTGTCTGGGGCCCTATGGCTAGGGCCCCATGTTTCAGCGCCAAAATGCAGTGTGCTCTCAACTTGGGGTGCCAAAATATACCATCTGGACTAGCTCTCTGGAGGATCTCAAGACCAGCTTGAGTGCTTGGTCTTGGTGAAGAAGTGGTGAGGCAGGAATGTTCAAGTCCTCTCAGCCCCTAAATACCTTAGCACAATTACATCACTACAGCACACCGAGCATGTGCTAACTATAAGCACCCTGCTATTAATATGTAATTGCCTCTCTTTACTGTAAGTATCCCTGCTTCAAACACAGGTGGTCTCACACACACACACACACCATCCCCCCCTCCCACACTTCTCAGGAAGAATGAGAAGCCTCAAGAGGAGATTAGAGCAAAACCAGACATGGTCAGCAGGTTACTTCTGGGCTAAAGGGTCTTATACCTCACAGAGATTTTCCCCACTATCTGTGGCTCTCTACATCAGAAAAACCCATAAAGATTTACATTAACTGATTCTGAGTGAAATGAGCAGAATTGTAGACTATTGTATACCATTAACACCAACATCATGAGTCGATCAGCTATGATAGACTTTGCTTCTTAGCAACACAATGACCTAAGACAGCTCCAAAAGATTCATGATGGAAAATTCTAGCCCCATGCAGAGAAAAAATTATGGTATGAATTTAGATCAAAGTATACTATTTTCATTTTGTTGTTGTTGTTTTGTTCTTTCTCCTAGTTTTTTTCCTTTGTTCTGATTTGTTTTCACACCATTACTTATGTGGAAATATCTTTAACATGATTATACATGTTTAACCTATATCAGATTGTTTACTGTCTTGCAGTTGGAGGGAAGGGAGGGAGAAAAAATTAGGACTCAAAATATTGTAAAAAAATAAATGTTTAAAACTATCTTTACCTGTAATTGGAGAAAAAAATAAAATACTATTAAGTTAAAAAAATATAAATAGACAAATTGATCAGAATTCTGAAGCCTTTCTAAGTTTTTTCCCCCTCACATAACTAAAGATTGAGGGATACATTCTTAGATTTGTCCCAGTGTGTTGATTTGCTCTGACTAATTATACATATTTATTTAAAAGGAGAGGTTCTACTTATTGGTGGGGAGGAAATATAAATTAATAGATAGTGACAGATGTGAATATAAAAAGAGTATTAATAAAATAATTTTAAAATGCAAAACCAAAAAAGTACAGAAGAGGACATAAATTAGAGATGGACCGATAATAGATGTGTAGACAGATAGATAGATAAGAATTTTAAAGGAATATTACTAACACATTTTTGAAAACACAAAGGAAAAAAGAAGTACAGAAAGAGGAAACAAACATGATAGATAGATGTCTTTTAAAAAACTATTCTAATGGAAGTTCACAATTGCTTATACAATCTTATTTCCTGTTTGCCTTTGTATCTTGAAAATTTTGTATTTGATGTTAAAGGCACAATAAAGAAGAAAAGGAGAAATGAGTGCTTTGGTATCTTTGTCTTTTTTGTTGTTGTTCTTATAAGCATCCAGTGCTGAGAAAGTGGCCTCATCACTACGAGTGGTTTTTCATGAAAATGAATGTTGAAAATGTGTGACTTCAGAACTGTTATGGAGGAATCTCCAACATTGTAACAGAAGAATATTTCAAAGTAGTTCCAAGTAAAAGCTTGAGGAAACCTGGAGATGGATCTCTCTGGCTCACATCTTTACTTTTAAAAAGGCAGTTATTTAAAATTATGCCAGCCAGGCAACAATTGGGCAGACTGTCTTCAGAAAAGTTCTCAATAGATGATGACCATGAACCACTGGGTTTAAAAAGAAGTAAAGATGGCCATTTCCAAATTGTGTATTCTCACTGGTATAGATGGCTTTTGTTTAAAATTACTTTAGGTGATTTAGGTCCTTTAGGTTACTTTAGGTTTGTTCATTTGGAACACCTTGACATGTATCAAAAAGATGATAAACATAGTATGTTTTGAAATGGCTGGTTTCCATTCTGTAGGAAAACCAATTACATATGTGAGATCAATGTGACTGCATTATATTGTAAAGGTATTTTAGTTTCTTGCCTTGCCTTGCTAAAGACATTATCCAAGTGTCCAAATTATCCAATTTGATACAACTATAAAGAGTTTAAATTAATGTTATATAGCCACGTGTGTTTTCTAAGGTGTGGAGAAAAACCTTTGAAGAACAGTAAAGCATTTAGTCATGAATTGTAAATTATGCTCCTGGATTATATCACTTGGTTATGATTTACAGACCAATTATATACTTTCCCTCCAACCCTATAACATGACCAACATCTTGAGAATTTGTAGTTTTGTGCTTAGCCTTAAGCTAATTATGACTACAATAAACAGGATGGCTTGTTATGATGAATAATTTGGGCAAAGAATATTCCATGCTTATTTCATTTGTCTCTGCTAAATCTTTAGCTAAATCCAGAACCAGTTTAATATAAGGGGGACAAAAAAAGGAATGCTTTAAGGAAGCTTTCCAAGCTAAGGTTCATATTATCCCTGGTAACAAAGAAAAGAAGCTCAGAATTGGAAGGGTTTCAGAAAACCTAAGCCTGGCAAGAGTCAGGTTTACCTGTGTAAAAATCTCTTTTATAATGTGTCCTAACAAGTGGTCATGTAGTCTCCTTTTAAAGAGCTTAGATGCTGGAGATTTCACTACCTGTGCATCAGCTTCAATTGTTAAGTTTTTCCTTTATATCAAGACAAATTCTCCCTCTGTGAAACTTTCACTCATTGTTCCTAGTTCTATACATTAGAGCCAAGCAATACATTTCTGATTTTTCTATCACATGAAGATTCTTTAGCTATTTGAAGATAGCTATCATGTTCTTTAAAAAATTACTCCTTTCATGGTTTAAATAGCTTTAGTTTTTACATAGAATGAGAATAGGTGGGAAGGGGGGAAAGTTCTATATAAGCAGAAAAGAATTAAACCAGGAAAGAGTAAAATGACTGTTGAAGAAAATTATTGATTAGAGTCATATTTGCTTTCCTTCAAAAATGTTGCTTCTGAGTCATGATTCTTATTAAACATATCTTATTTTAGCATATGTGGGACCAACTTTCTTATCCTTGGAAGATGGTTATTAATTCTGACTTGTTAAATTCATTTGTGTATGTTAGTAACATCAAATGTTATTTTTAAAATATATTTATTTTTGTGTGAGATGGGTGATAGACCCCCTGCCCCAAATTCATTAATCAGAGATATCTTCAGGTACAAAGAGAAAGCATTTATTTAGTTGCTTCAAGGAGAGGTCCAGCACACCCCGGAGGCATCCCAGCTCCCAACATGTGTTCTACCTGAGCAGCAGGAAGTAGAACACCCAGTTTTATTTATTTATTTATTTATTTATTCATTGGGTAGTGTTTGCCTCCTGTGGGTCATGTCATGTCCTGTAACTTTACTAACTTCTTGTGACTTCCTGTAAAACAGGGTTCAAGGCCTGGGAATAGGGATTATGTAATTTAGTCTTAAAATGAGAAAACTTCCAATCAGTATCATTTACCTTCTCACTTTGCTCTCCCATTGGGAAAAAAAGAAAAGAAAAGAAAAGAAAAATCCCATTTCAAACATGTATAGTCAAACAAAACAAATTTCTTCTTTGACCATGTCTAATAAATACATATGTTCATAATATCATATGTATACACACAGAAATTTAAATATATGTTAATTTTGAATGTTGAGTCCATTATCAGGAAGTGGATAGTTTGTTTCATTGCGAGTTCTCTGGAATTGTGGTTAGTCATTGTGTTAATCAGAATTTCTAAGATTTTCAAAGTTAGTCATTTTCACAGGGTGTTATTGTTAAAAACTCTTGATTATACTTACTTCTCTATCAGTTCATGATACCACATACCATAAAGTTCCTAATTAATAGGCAACTCTATACATTCCAATTCTTTACTGTTGGAAATAGATGCATCTTTTGTACCACAAATTTCATCAGTGTGTACTAGAAATGTAGAATCCAAAGAAAAAAAAAGGGAAAAAAACTGATTTAAGTAATTTATTGTGCTAAGCAAAACTAAATCACATGGAGAATTTTATTTATTCAAATATGAATTTTTAAAATCATTAGATAGGATTCAAAGAAATTCTCTAACAACCAATAACATGCTTAAATAGCAGTTTACATGCTGGACTTATTCTGATATAGCTTTATTAAAAGACACATACATGCACAAATACACATAATCATCGGACAAAGAACATATACATGTATGTATTTATGTGTATATATATATATATATATATATATATATATATATATATATATATATATATATATATACTTATATTTATAGACTGGAAAGACTCAATATAGAATGAAACATAGTATAGATAGATAGATGGATAATTTAGAAATGAAAAAAACATATAGATTGTATATATGTGTGTGTGTGTGTAGGGTTGCTGTTATAATTCATTCATATAGCATAATTACTATATTTACCTTTTCCTAAATGTTTTTACTTTTTTTAGAGTTACATCATACTCAGATTTATCCCAATCTTTCTTTTTGACTACCCAATTACTAATGTCAGTCTTAGACCTATGGTTTATATTTCCACATATAAAACATAAACATCTTGTCCTTGAGTCCCTTGGAATTAGTCTTTGATATCGGCTCTTATGTGAAATTTCTTATTGAGTTTAGATTTGTTTGAGACAAAATACTGAAAATATTTGAGTTTGTGAATAACCTTCTTGTTTTATTCAATATTAGGCTTAATTTTGCTAGATATGATCTTTTCAGTTTTGACCCTACTCCTTTTGATGGTTGATATGTAGTATTCTAGGACCTGCAGTCTTTTATTGTAGCCACTGATAAATCCTTTGCAATTCTTATTTATAGCTCCAATATATTTGAATTACTCTTTTGTTATTGTTGATGTTTATAGAATTTTCTCTTTGATCTGGGAGTTTCAAATTTTAGCAATGATATTTCTGTTTTTCTTGTAAGATCTCTTTGAGGTAGAAATTGGCAGATTTGTTTTTCTATTTCCCCTCTTGTTCTATCACCTCAGGACAATTATCTTTATTTCTTGTATTATTGTGTCAAGGTTCTTTTATTAACCATAGATTTTAGGTAGTCCAATTATTATGCTTTCTCTTCTTGATCTCTTCTCCAGATCTGTTTCTTTTTTTCTTATAAGAAGTCTCATAGTCAACTTACATGAACTAATGCTGAGTGAAATGAACAGAACCAGGAGATCATTATACACTTCAATGACAATATTGTATGAGGATGTATTCTTATGGAAGTGGATATCTTCAACAAAGATCTAGAAGATCTAATTCAGTTCCAATTGATTAATGATGGAAAGAATCAGCTATACCCAGAGAAGGAATACTGGGAAATGAGTGTAAACTGCTTGCATTTTTGTTTTTCTTCTCAGGTTATTTTTACCTTCTGAATCCAATTCTTCCTGTGCAACAAGAAATTCGGTTCTGCCCACATATATTGTATCTAGGATATGCTACAAATATCTAACATGTATAAGACTACTTGCCATCTAAGGGAAGGGGTAGAGGGAAGGAAGGGAAAATTCAGAACAAAAGTGAGTGCAAAGGATAATGTTGTAAAAAAATTACCCATGCATATGTACTTTCAAAAAAAAGTTATAATTATAAAATTAATAATAAAAAAATAAATAAAACTTTAAAAATACTTTTTCCCCCCCTGAGGAAGGGGTTAAGTGACTTGCCCAGGGTCACACAGCTAGGAAGTGTTAAGTGTCTGAGACCAGATTTGAACTTGCGTCCTCCTGAATTCAAGGCTGGTGCTCTATCCACTGCGCCACCTAGCTGCCCCTACTTTAAAAATACTTAAAAAAAAAAAAAAAAAGTTTCATATTTTCTCTCTCTCTCTCTTTTTTTTTTTTTGTATTCTTTGGATGTTGTTTTCTTGGTCTCATAACCCCACTGCTTCTCCTTGCCCAATTCTAATTTTCAGAGACTTATTTTCTGCTTTAAGACTCTGGATCTCCTTTTCTAATTGTTTGACTTTCTTTTCATAATCTTCTTGTTTTTCTAGGATTTTTTTTTAGTTTTTCCTCAATCTCTCTCACTTGATTTTTAGTCTTTTTAAAACTCTTCTATAAATTCTTTGGAGGCAGGTAGCCAGTTAATATTACTCTTAACATTACTTTTTTTTACTTCAATACCCTCCTCTGAAGATGAACCCCAGGCTTTCTCATTCCTATAATAATAACTTTCTATGGTTGGGTTCTTTCTCCTTTGCTTGCTAATTAAAAAAAAAAAAAAAAAAAGATTAATAGTGTAATCACCTCTAGTCCTGGGATGTAGGGATAGTGCCCCAAACCCCAAACTCCAATCTAAGTACCCACAGCCAGCAGCTACCCTTTCCCATTGCTTCTGCACTCACTGATTGTGCTGATTTCTTCTCACCTACAACTGCATATCTGCAGTGCAGCTGGGCCTAACATTTCTAATTAGCCCTATGTTTCCTCAATTTTCCTTGATGTAGACCCTCTCTCCAAAGTCCCTCTGTTGTCCAGGAGATGAAAATTCCTGTTGTTTGGGCTGAGGTTACCTCCAAACCTAGCTAGCTCTGAGGTTCCCTGCTGGTTCAATGGAGCTAGCCTAGAGGTGTTTACACTTCACACTGGTTATTCATTCCTTCTGGGGTCTTTCTTTCAGGTGTTCCTCTGTTATCCTAAGAGGACCTCAATTCTGCCTCAAGTCTTTTTTGTTTTCCACCTATCTGATGAGGTCAAGGTAGCAATATCTAGTTCAAAATAAACATGAGACAGATTCACAATGGCCATTCTCTTTGCCAAAAGAAGTTTATTTAGAAATAAATAGACAAAATAAGAGATAAAATAGGCATCAGGAGTGGCAACTGTGAAATAAAGTTGGTAGAGCATATAATTAGCAAGGAAAAAAATGAGTTCCCCAGGGGAATGCACAATTAATCAGGAGAAAGAAAATA
The DNA here is from genome assembly GCF_048593235.1 of Sminthopsis crassicaudata. Taxonomy (NCBI): domain Eukaryota; kingdom Metazoa; phylum Chordata; class Mammalia; order Dasyuromorphia; family Dasyuridae; genus Sminthopsis; species Sminthopsis crassicaudata. The sequence goes on from NC_133619.1 coordinate 186,735,254, forward strand.
TTCAGTAAGGTGGGAAAAAGCCATCCACTGTAAGGTTTGATTGACCAGAGTTAGCTAGAGTAAGGAGAAAGACATAATCAGAGAGGAAAGGCACTATGACAGAGTGATGAGGGTAGGCTAGCAAAGGAGAGGTGTGACAGGAATGGGTGAGAGTTTCCTTGTTTCTCCAAGGCACTGAATTCAAAGCGAAGGAAATTCAATTACTCAAAGGCTGTGATTAAAAAAAGGCTTTCATTGTTAAAGAGACTCCAAGATAAAAGCTTCCTTGGCGGGTAATGTCATTCTCTTTTTTTTGAGTGTGAAAAGAGCTCCAGTTTATTATACCATATAGCCTTGTTAATATACATTTTTGCAAGCATGATCAGTGTGTGAATAGTAGACAATCCCCAAATATCATTCAGAAAAGCAGCTCATTGACTTTGTGTATGCATGGTATCTGCCAATGGGAAGACAGCCAATCCAGCAATTCAACAACTCACTCACAGGTGAGAGGCCCTGTTAAGGTATCCCTCTTTACAGAGCCACTGGCTGTGACCTTCTGCTACCCATTCCCATGATCACAAATCATTGCTCCTTGCTCAATAAGGACATTTCTGCAATGTGGCAGAAAATTTATTGTGCACCAAAGATCGAGGTGACCTTAGTACTCCCTCTCGGTAGAGTCCCATAGCTTAGCAATTCCCCCTTTTTATCTTTTAGATAAAAAGTTCTTTCTTAGAGTCATATATGTGCCAAAATGTTTGTGGCAGCTCTTTTTGTTGTAGCTAGAAACTGGAAGATGAATGGATGTCCATCAGTTGGAGAATGGTTGGTAAATTGTGGTATATGAAGGTTATGGAATATTATTGCTCTGTAAGAAATGACCAGCAGGAGGAATACAGAGAGGCCTGGAGAGACTTAAATCAACTGATGCTGAGTGAAATGAGCAGAACCAGAAGATCACTGTACACTTCAACAACAATACTGTATGAGGATGTATTCTGATGGAAGTGGAAATCTTCAACATAAAGAAGATCCAACTCACTTCCAGTTGATCAATGATGGACAGAGGTAGCTACACCCAGAGAAGAAACACTGGGAAGTGAATGTAAATTGTTAGCACTAATATCTGTCTGCCCAGGTTGCATGTACCTTCGGATTCTAATGTTTATTGTGTAACAAGAAAATGATATTCATACACATGTATTGTACCTAGACTATATTGTAACACATGTAAAATGTATGGGATTGCCTGTCATCGGGGAGAGGGAATAGAGGGAGGGGGGGTAATTTGGAAAAATGAATACAAGGGATAATATTATAAAAAAATATATATATATATATATATAATAAAAAAAATTAAAAAAAAAAAGTTCTTTCTTAAGCTGCAACCTCTGAAAGGATGACAGAAAAAGATCAATAAAAGCATCCTAATATTACAGGGCAACAACAAAGCAATAACAACATAACAACACACAGGGCAATCCATGATTCTAATCCATGAAGAGTTATTATCAAACCAATGTATGATTTTTTTCAGTAGTTTTATCTGGATTCAAATCTTCATGAAAAGCTTTCTCTATATCAGATGCTAATTCATATAAACTTTCTATGTCACCTTACATTGTGTTTTTTGAGAAATAAACCATTCAAATGTCTCTTGATACTATTCCAATCATAATCTTGGCCTGTATGACTATATATGTATACAGCAAAGAGTTACACAAACCTTTGTATATCTTTGTACAGTCACATTGTAATTGAGTCTGGAATTTCAATAACTTTACTTCTGCTTCTATTTCCAATGATACTCTCTTAAATCTTTTATCATCTGATACAATTGGTCATCTATCTTAGCTTGTCAGGCAAAACTCAGTGAGACATTCCTAGCTAGTTCCTCTATATATCTAACTTGTACTAAACTGCAATATCATTCTCAAGAGAGAAGTGATTTTGCAAAGAGACATTGTCTGAAGGCCTATTTTATACAGGAATCTAAGAATAGGCTAGACCATTTGAGTTTGTATATGAAAAGAGACATTTTCTATTTTCTGGAGACTCATCCTATTTCTAGAGGATGTAAAACCATTTGAGTTTGTATAAATTTTTGTTGGTGATTTTACATAACTTTACAAAAGAGAGAGAGTAACCTCATAGTGGGCTTAGTTCTGAAAAAGACTTGGGAAAGATCTTCATCCTTTATAGGGGAAATATAGCCTTGAGGGTTTCTCAGGTGCAAAGGTCTGAACTCAAGAGGAAGCATCACAGGTCTCAGACCTGTCTAAAGATAGAGCACCAGCCCTAAAGTCAGGAGGACCTGAGTTCAAATCTGATCTCAGATACTTAATACTTCCTAGCTGTGTGACCCTGGGCAAGTCATTTAACCCAATTGCCTCAGGGGGAAAATTGCACTTAACCCCAGCTTCAAAAAAAAAAAAAAGATATTCCAAGTAAGATAGCCTGGGAAAGCTAATTTCCTTTTTGCATGCAATTATGATTAATAGAATTTACATTATAACTGTCTTAACTTATAATAATAAGGCAATCTGGGAGAGCTAAGTTACCATCAAGGTTGTCTCAAAGCTATTGTGAATGTCATTAAAGATACTAATTAAATTGGAGACAGGATGGTTGAATTAACTCTGATTTCATATTATTGTATATGGACAGGTTTTGGGCTTTTTCCTGACAGAAGAGAATAAGTCATATCACATCTACATTTGACCTGAGGCACAATTTTGTTTTGTTTATGGGGGAAATTTAGAGTGCTTGGAATTTTCTGACCTATTTCACCACCTTCACACAATCATCCCTAAGCCCTAGGAGGAACCTTAGTAGCAGATATTAAAAATCTTATAGACTATTTTGTCTATTATCTATCATGTATTTTTGATGTCTAGATACTAAATGAGAGTAAGAATAATTCTTTCACAGACAGGTATATTTAAGCTTTCATCAGAGTGGTAGGTAATGACATTCTATTGATTTTTATCAAGAATTTTGTCCATATTCATTTTTCTCTGAAAAGTATATGGACAAGTATGGAAAAGTATATGGACAACTATGGAAAAGTATATGGACAAGTATGGAAAAATATATGTACAAGTATGGAAAAGTATATGGACAGGTTTGGGGCTTTTTCCTGACAGCATTAAGAATTATTCTGGGGGCAGCTAGGTGGTACAGTGGATAGAGCAATAGAGCGAGCACCAGCCTTGAAGTCAGAAAGACCTGAGTTCAAATATGGCCTCAGACACTTAACACTTCCTAGCTGTGTGACCCTGGGCAAGTCACTTAATCCCAGCCTCAGGGGGAAAAAAATTATTCTTTGCTTGTATGTATCCAAAAAAAAGGTGGTGGGCAGCATTTGGCTCTCTTTGCTAATCCCTGCTTTAAACTTCAAGTTAAAATTAAATCATTAAATTTTTTTTCTGAAGAGTATATTACGTGATCAATATTACATTTTACCATCTACCTTGATTTTCAAGAAAGTTCTACAAATAATTCATTTTATCCCTTTAATAAATGACTGCTGTAATAACAAATTAATTTTCATAAAGTTTGAAAAAAAAGCTGTGGTTTATTTATTTAGTGTAAATATATGTAGACCATAAAAACTGCATTCAAAAGTAGGTATAATTACATAACCAAAGACTGTTTTATTCCAAATATAGCTTTCATTACTCAAGTAAGTAAAATTAGGCTATCTGTATTCTATTCACCTACTGTGTTTTGCAAAACACAGTCATTTGATTTCTAATGAAAAGAAACACTATCTTCAAAGAAACTAACAACTAAATTCCAGAAAAGAAAGAAAAAAATCAAGAAGAAAGGAACATTTGCGAAAAGCTTGGTTTTCATGTGATTTTTCTACTGGGGAAAACAAAAAGGTCTTACTTAACATTTAAGTTAACACTGAGCTTAGTCTTTGGAAATGTAGAAACCAGTGTTCTTGTTTTTATAACCCTGCCCCCAACTACAATTACAAAATAGGAATGCGATAAGGAAATAGCAATCTGTATTGGTTTCTAAGATTCATGTTGTCACTCCTAACAAAACTCATTCAAACTTATTATCATAATAGCATCGTTTATAAGATTGTAATGGAGTAGAACAAAGTCTCTGAATGCTATTGTTAGCTTTGTCATAATCACCTGAAATTTACCTGTTTCCCTAGTTGTCAATAGAAGTTTGAAATCCCATGTACTCTGCTTCATAAGAGTTTTTCAGGTGTATTCACATAAGTACATATTATTGATATTTGGGACTGTGCAAGAGTTTCTACCAGACAACAGAATTCAGAAAATTGTATATATACACATGTACATATATGATATTAAATATAATGTTATACACTAAGTAATATTATAAATATTATAAAAGAAACATTATAGAACATGTTACATAATATAAAATATAAAATTTTATTATAATAGAATGTTAAATATATATTTATATGTATATATTATTATGAAACAACTTGAACTGCTGCTTTGCCCATGGAGTTAGCTCTCTGCACCACATAAGGGAAACATTTGCTTTGGATTTGTACATGTGATTGAGACTATGGTTAGTCCTGGTGAAGCCTGACCACCAAAAGGAGGGGTCAAAGTCCCTTTCTTTCACTGTTTGACTTATTACATCCCCTATAGCACTCTATGGAAAAATTATTTAAAATTTAGATTTGGTTTAATATCTGGCTTTCTTCAAAATCAATGTAGAATATTAATCAGATATGGAACAGCTTCTTGTTTCTTCTATATAGTGAAATGCTTACTACATAAAACACCCTTTTCTTTCTTTAGTATTTCTTTGGGATATAAGCTGGATCAAAGGGTATGCACAGTTTGATAACTTTTGGGGCATTTATGTGCCAAAATGTTTGTGGCAGCCCTTTTTGTAGTGGCTAGAAACTGGAAAATGAATGGATGACCATCAATTGGAGAATGGTTGGGTAAATTATGGTATATGAATGCTATGGAATATTATTGTTCTGTAAGAAACAACCAGCAGGATAAACACAGAGAGGCTTGGAGAGACTTACATCAACTGATGCTGAGTGAAATGAGCAGAACCAGGAGATCATTATACACTTCACAACAATTCTCTATGAGGATGTATTCTGATGGAAGTGGATATCTTTGACAAAGAGATCTAATTCAGTTCCAATAGATCAATGATGGACAGAATCAGCTACACCCAGAGAAGGAACATTGGGAAATGAGTGTAAACTGTTTGCATTTTTGTTTTTCTTCCCAGGTTATTTTTACTTCTGAATCCAATTCTTCTTATGCAACAAGAGAACTGTTCGGTTCTGCACACATATATTGTATCTAGGATATACTATAAATATCTAACATGTATAAGACTACCTGCCATCTAGGGGAAGGGGTAGAGGGAAGGAGGGGAAAATTCGGAACAGAAGTGAGTGCAAGGGATAATGTAAAAAATTATCCATGCATGTGTACTGTCAAAAAAAAAAAAGTTGTAATTATAAAATTAATTTTTAAAAAAGAGAAAAAAAACACCCAAAGATATGAATTGACAAAAAGACTTAAAACAGGATTCAGTAGCTTATGATTACTGTTATACTTTCCTAATAGGCATCTGAACATTAAAGTTTATATTACACCTCAGCTCTAAACTGTACAAATTAATATCCTTCAAGTATGTATATTCTGTCAACCAGAATACAATCAGTGGTATCCTTTCCAGTACAGTAACTAATTACAGCTCAGTCATATGACTAAGGAACCCAGAATTTATAACTTTCAAACTTGCTTCCAGGATTAAATGCATCTTTCTAAGGATTTCACTTATACTCAAGAAAAAAGGACATACAAAATAAAGCCAGGGCCTCAAGGTCCAGGCTCAGTTCCTTTAGTCTGCTCTGTTGGTATGTGGGAGTAGTCATTATGTGTGGCCTGGGCAGGGAGAAAGTCACCCAACTTGAGGAAAAATTAAAATAATTCTGATAGAATCTGTAGCCAGATCAAGACTGGGTCATTCCCTTTTAAAAATACTCTGACTTATTAGCTCTATCTGCTCAGCAGCCAGTTAGGGAATTGCTTGGTCATCTACAAAATTTTAGTGCTGGCCAGAAGTAGGCAAGGCTGCTCTGCATTTAAATCAATTGGCATTCTTACATACAAAATGACTAGGATAATTTAAATAAAAACAATGCAAAAAAATTCAAAATCAAAATTAAATGCAATGTTTAATTTTGGTTCTAGAGGAGAGAGATTGAAATACACTTTACCCATTTCAGTAAAGGTAAAAGATTATTAATTTAGAATGTCACATATACTGCTGGATTAACTCTGTAGCTTGTTTTAGTTAGTAGCCAGGATCAGTCTACAAGAAATTACTGACAATAATAGTCAGTACTGATAATGGCTATCATATTTAAAGTGTTTATGTGCCAGCTACTGTGCTGGGTACAATACAATTATTATCTTGTTTGATTTTTCACAACACCTGTTTCCTCATTTGTGAAGGGTTCTGCTTGGGTGAAGTTTTCTCAGTTTATGATCATATAATCCCTATTCCCAGAGCCAGGTCAGACCCTCAGGAAATTAGAGAAGTTATAGAAAGTGATGTGACCCACAGGAAGCAGACAGCCTTAGTCAAGGATAGTTACATTCTTTTTTAGTCTATCCAGTGAAAAATCTTTTGCTTTTTAAATCCTCAACAAGCCAGAAATTGGTCAGGTTCCAGGAGCACATGATGGGAGTTGGGATGGTTCCCGGGTGTGTGTTTGGGCCTCTCCCTACAAAGACTAAACAAATGCTTTCTCTTTGTATTTGAAGATGTCTCTGATTAATTAATTTGGGAAAGGGAGTCTAGCACCCATCCCACACAGTATATGAAGCACTGGCCTGGGGTCTGGGGCTTCCCAGAGAGATGGTTGGGATCCTGCTTCAAGGCACTCACCTGGTTGGTTTTCTCTGACCCTCCTTGAGATCAGATTCTCAGCCTCTCTCTCTGTGAAGAATGGACTCTACAAAAGAAAAAGAAAAAAAAATTCAGAAATCTTCTGTGGCACAAGGGGAGGGCCAAAAAATATTATGCCTATATTCTACATCAAGGGTAATGTCATGCCTCTAACCTCTGTGATATGAAAAGGACAAGTATGATTAATCAGATTTTACTACCAAAAGAAAATATCCTTGGACAAGACATTTAACCTCAGTGGGCCCCAGTTTTCTCCTTTATAGGAGAATATATTATTTATATTTTTATTTTATTTTTATATATTTATATTAAGGGGTAGGTTATATGATATATAAAATCCCTTCTGGTTCTTAAGCTTATGATTTTATGTTTTGTTATTTTAAAGGGTAGTAGAGACAGGCCATGTCATTTATCAACTTGTTTATGCCTGCAATGCTATGCTGTACCCACTTATTAACAAAACAGATTCAGAATCTGTTTTCAAAATTATTGTTGTCATATGATATTATATAATGAGTCTCAAGGCCCATGTTCATCATAGACTTTATCTGTCACCTAGGTCAGGAAATTTTCATAATGCAAGAGTACAGGATAAGATCAATACATTCCAAACAGCTTATAGATTTTTGATCTTCTTTGAAACAAACTACTCATCTATATCTCCAGACACTTCATAAAATTTTCTATAAAACTGATTTAGTAGGACTATAATATTAACTCTAGCTGCTCCTTTCTTTAACATATTCTATCTATCACTAATTCAGTGAGTGCTCCAGTTTTCTCTCCCCTGGGCTATTTCCATTTAAGCTTGCTAATTCTCCTGGATTCCTTTAGTATGGCTATGTTAAACCCAAGAGGCTGACTGGTAGCAGTTTTGGCACAGAATCACTCTGCCCTCTTGTGGTATTACATCACTCCATCTCCTCCAGAATCTCAGAGGGTTTGGGAGAAATATGATCTGGAAGTTAGACCAAATTTATAATCCTGACCAAACCCATGATTTAAAATGTGACCTTGAGCAAATTAACTTATATCTTATTCTAAATTATATGGTAAAGACTTTATAAGTTGTAGAGTTCATTCTTTGAATAAAGAAGTTGTATTAAATTATTTCTTAGATCCATAAGCCTATGAAATTCAACTAATATTGATAGTGCCACAATCTTCTGTATTACAGAGTCTAGAAAACCTCTGGGCTTTATTTTATTTTATTTTTAATTAATTTTATAATTATAACATTTTTTTTTGACAGTACATATGCATAGGTAATTTTTTTTTACATTATCCCTTGTACTCCCTTCTGTTCCGAATTTTTCCCCTCCTTCCCTCCACCCCTCCCCTAGATGGCAAGCATTCCCATATATATTAAATATCTTATAGTATATCCTAGATACAATATATATGTGCAGAACCGAATTTTGTTGTTGTTGTTGCAAAGGAAGAATTGTATTCGGAAGGTAAAAATAATCTGGGGAGAAAACCAAAAAATTCTAACAGTTTACATTCATTTCCTAGTGTTCCTTCTCTGGGTGTAGCTGATTCTGTCCATCATTGATCTATTGGAACTGAATTAGATCTCTTTGTCGAAGATATCCACTTCCATCAGAATACATCCTCATTGTTGAAGTGTATAATGATCTTCTAGTTCTGCTCATTTCACTCAGCATCAGTTGATGTAAGTCTCTCCAAGCCTCTCTGTATTCATTCTGTTGGTCATTTCTTACAGAACAATAATATTCTATAACATTCATATACCATAATTTACTCAACCATTCTCCAATTGATGGACATCCATTCATCTTCCAGTTTCTAGCCACTACAAAAAGGGCTGCCACAAACATTTTGGCACATACAGGTCCCTTTCCCTTCTTCAGTATTTCCTTGGGACATAAGCCTCTGGGCTTTATTTAACTCTGCCCTCTCCTAGGCCCTCCTCAATAAGTTGGCAAGACTTCTGCAAATTGCTTGCCTTCTCAATGAAGGGGAAAGAGAAAAGAGGAAGGAAGAGAATTTGGAACTCAAATTTTTTAAATTGATATTAAAAATTGTTTTTACACTTATTACATGGAAATATTAAATTTTTTAAAAGGCAAGACAAAAAATTTCTATGATCTGTCCAATTCTACTTCAAAAATATTTCTCAGATTTGACTACCCTAGTTCCTTATCACTTCTTGCCTAGACTATTATAATCTTGTCTTTCACTGTTATTGTTCAGTAGTTTTTTAGTTGTACTTAATTCTTTGTGACCCCAATTTGGGGCTTTCTTGGCAAAGATACTGGAGTGCTTAGCCTTTTCTTTTTCTAGATCATTTTACACATAAAGAGACTGTGTCAAACAGGATTAAGTAATTTTTTCCTGGGTCACACAGCTCATAAGTATCTGAGACCAGATTTAAACTCATTAAGATGGATCTTGCTAATTCTAATTCTAGTACTCTACTTTGCCCCTTACCTGCCCTAATCCTATTTTAGGATACACCAAATAGCCTTTACAAAAGAATATTTATTAAGATGATTTTGCAAGAATCAAAGTATAAAAACATCTCCCAAAGCAGAACATATATTCCCTTTTCATCTTTTTCACTGAAAAAAGCAGAGACTCACACTTCAAGTATTGATTACAAAATATTCGCTCTCAACTAGGGATACTCTCTTCTGTTGCCTCAGGCTCTGTGAAAAGTAGCCTTAAATTTAAAGAGGTAACTATAAAGCACCAGGTTCACTTCTGGATGTGGCAAAGCCAAAAGATGAGAAGCTCCCATGTAGTGTTTCATTTGACACATAAATCTATTGTTAGGCTGGATCAAGAAAGTCTCCTTTCAGATCTGTGGTGGATTACAGGTCCCAGCTACTATGGCCTCTATAATGGTCCCTTCCTGGACCTCTGTTACAAACTTTCAGTCTTTGCAAAGTCATTTTGTCTCTTATTCCTCATCTACCAGGGACAGGGAAGAACAAATAGAATATAAACAGAAAAAACAAGTACTTTGTAGGCTTGTGATATAATGTTGGAGAAACTGTGGCAAGATAGAGATTAGAGTTTTTAATATCTTATTTGAAAGGGAGAGATTTACTGGGACCAAATGGATCCATGGTTAGGTCCTAGGGCTGAATGAGACTATTGTCCCCAAGAATCCAGCCAGGAATGTTGGATACAAAGATTCTTTTATAGGGTAACAAGAACAATGACATAATAGGGGCAGGCACCTGGGATGGGAATGACATAATGGAGGGAGGTGTTGGAAATGGGGAGAGGTACCTGATATTCTAATTAATTGGGATGGGGAGAGGCACCTGATATTCTAAATGATGTCTAAGATATAAGACCTTTATCCTATCAAACATTCTAATGATTAAAAGGGAAAGGTTATAGACCGAGGCAGAGTAACTGAGGTAAGACAATTAGGGAACTGTGACACAACAGTTGGAAATAATTTATTTGGACCCCTATTCTATTCCAATTAGTATTGGAGTCCAACTCCACTGAATACCGAAAGTGTAAATGAATGAATACCCAAGGCCAGGCAGAAGACAAGCTTTGCAATTGAGTGCTAGACTTAATATGCTTTTTAGGCTAGTGTTATGACATTACTAGCTACTTTCAGTTGATATCATATTCCTCCAGGGTTAATGCACCATCCATACTTTGACATTTTAGTATTCACCTTAACTATCAATACCAAGATACTTATCAACACAGAATTGTAAATAGCCCAACTGAGATTCAGCTCATCAACAACAGAATTATAAATAGTTGTGATGTTTTATCAATACCAAAGTATTTGTTGAAACAGAGTAATAAATAGCAGAAATTATCATACTGGTGCATTTACTTCAAGTATGTCCTTAATTTGTTGTTAAGGGATAAATAGTATAGTTGAAATGCCTTATTTCTGTGGCAATCATTCTCCTAAATTTATCCTGTCTTTCAAAGATTGTTAGAAGAGATGGTGAGTCAATCTGAGCATGGATTTACTGGCCCTCTACAAATTAGTATTAATCAATTGATAGAATTATATCAAAGATCTATATATAAGGCCTCAGAATTGTGAACTGCAGAGTCTAAGCTTAATTATAAGAAGTTAACTAAAAGTCCTTCACCCTTGTTTTTCCTTGTCATTATGACTAAGCCCAGCATGGTAGAGGTAACTCAACTGTATGGAAAGTTTCTCAAAATATTTTTGTACCTCTGAATCAATCTCTTCTCCAGTAGTGACCATCTTATGACCACTTAGGTCATGATTATCATAGCTTGTACCATTTTCTCCTGCTCATCCATCTTATGAATATTCTTTGCTTCGCCCAACACTGCTGATATATTATTTTGCTTATTTTAGCTTATGCATCACATGTCAATTAATGGAATTATTCTGTATTTGTCATATCTGTTCTTGAATATCTGGACATCTAGTCCTGGAAGGAGGAGGCATCTCAGGTCATGAGGAAAATCTGAAGTCTACTTCACTGGTGAGAACCATGGACCCCATAATCAGACCTCTGCCTCAGCCTCTTTTGTCATGGGAGTCACCTGCTAGTGACTGCTGTGATCTAATTCTAATGAGCAGAATAGAATGTGTCATGTGAGAAGATGATAATGATACAAAGAGACTGAGAGGCAATTGCAGTGAAGGTCTCTTGATCTCCTGATTTTTTTTATCTTTACACAGAATATATATTTCTAAGTACAGCAAGGTTATTATTGTTTAAAGAAAAGCATACATTCTTTCTCAAGAAACATCTGCGTCAGTACATTTGTTTTATGATCTTTATACAGATATTTCTAACTCTGTGGGTTATGTCAGTCTTTCCTTGAGTCTATTAGCTCAACTTCAAAGAGTAAGATAAAGATTGTAATAATAAAACATTCCTTTAATCTCTCTAGTGTGTTGTGTTTCACAGCAGTGGGGCTGGTGCAATCACCTTTGATCTTTTTACACTTAAATCTGTAAGTTCCACACTTAAGTGTAGTCCTCAACACTCTTATTATAGATGGGATAATTTTAATCCTCCAAAATATGAGATCTATATTTTGGGGTTCCCTTTGGTCAGGGAACCAAATGATGAGATTAGATTTAGGGAACCAAAATGAGATTAGGATATCTGGTGGTTAATGATGAGGTTAGTGGCAGGTTTGGGGCTCAGGGAACCAAATGAAGAGGTTTGGCTCCCCTAAACCCTTTGGGATTCGGTGCATGGGTAGGGAGTTTTGGGAACCCCCCCCTTCTGGCAGCACAGACATTCTCTGTAAAGCAATTTACAAAGCTCAAAATCTAGATTAGTAAAAGAGGTTTATTATAGGGATTGGTAAATCAGCCTTTGCTATGCATGAATAGAAAAGCTGAATTCCTTAGTTATTGGGGGTCTCAGCCCCAACTCCCAAGTGGGCCTTATGTGACCAGCACTGCCTGTCCACTTGAATGGTGAAGACTGTAAGAAGAGCCAGGGTACTGTGAGACTCTGTTTATTACAAAGACTGCAAGTCCTTTTATCATCTCAGTACCTGCTTCTACTTCCTACATCATACGTAAACACATTCTAGCCTGTAGTAGATACATGATTCTCTACAGGAAGTAACACATAGATATGTTGTGTGTATTCCTTTCCTAATAAGGACATTCAAGGTACTCCCTCCAAGGTCTGGCATGTCTCTCCTGGGAATTGACTCATTGCTTCTCCATGTGGGATCCCTTCCTCCCATCGCCATCTTGTTCACTCTTACAAGGCTAACCCTCAGTTTACCTGAGCCATTCCCCGTGTAATGTCCAAGGCTGGCGGGGGGTTAGCAAGTCCTCTTACATTTAGTGGCAAGGTCCTGACAGGGAAGTAAGGTAGTGGAAGATGCCATGGATGGCATATAGCTCCTCTGCAAGGAGAGCGTTTAAGATTGGCTCCTTTTTAATAGAAGCTTTGGCTACAAGCCAAAGGGGGCTAGTGGGTAGAGTTCCAAGTTGGCTTTTTTTTTTCTACAAGCAGGGTTTCAGCTTGAGCTGGAATTTGAATAGAATTGAATGAGTCTTTTTAACTCAATGGGAAGCTTAATCAGTAGTGTTATCAATGGGGGTGGTGCCCATCTCTCAGGATCTTTCACAGAGGCCAGGATTCAAGTAAAATATGTCCTTCAAGGAGTTTTAGAGTTTCGAGGTTCCCTTCACAAAGTGGTTCAGATAGGAACCCTGTTGCTATTGGGCAACATTGCTATTACCTCTCACCTTAAGTCTTAAAAAAGCTGTTGCTTTTGTCTTAGGGAAGAGAGAGAAGTGGAATTCCTCCATTAGAACTTTTTGCAGGCTTATTCAATTGTGGTTTAATAGCAAATTAAAAAGTTTTTCTTTACCATGAAGTAAATGGACAGAAAACAGTCTTCAAAATGGAAGACAGGACCCTCCATCATGTACCAGCATGAATTTCTAAAAGCAGGTTCCCCAAGTCCTCTTGGGGTTGATACTAGACAGAACAGATCACATTTACTTGAAGTAGCCTTGTGTATGTAAGATTTGCTATCCATAGTTATCCACTTCTTGAACAAAGAAAGGACATATATTTCATTATCTGTTCTCTAGTGTATTAAAGGTAGACTAGCACCTCTGGTATGAGGGCTTGCTGAACCTTTTTCAGGGCTGTTTATTTACCTTTGGTATCCAACCCACCTTTTACCTATGATTCCAAGAAGTTGCAGAACATGCAGTCATTATATCCTGGTAAATACATTTCCAAAGATGATCTAAAACAGGTTGAGAATAACTAATGGCTCCTCAACTCATCAGTGAAGTAGGGGGATGTTTACCCCAAACATGTGAAAACTTCCCCATAGAATAAGAACAATTTATTCCAACAATCATGCAGGACTTATAGCTTGGTCAATCATTGAAGATGCCAAGATCATCCACTTCATCCCTGCCCATTACCAGTCATTCTGATTTTTATCTTCTGGACTTCAATGATTCTAGAACACATAGAGTAATACTGACAACTTTCTGCAACTCTGACTCACTTAAATCCAATTCACATTAACAGTCAAAACAACACTTGTTATCTCATTGTTCCTCTTTGAAAAGGAAGGACAAGCAATAGAGGGTAGAAACCGTTCATTACAATTATTAAGTGTGCAACTGCCTTTCTTTTATTATTATTATTATTATAGCCTTTCATTATTTTATACATTGGTAATCTTACAGCATTGACAATTGCAAAACTTTTTGTTCCAACTTTTCCCCTCCTTCTCCCCACCCTCTCCCCCAGATGGCAGGTTGACCAATACATGTTAAATATATTAAAGTATAAGTTAAATACAATATAGGTATACATGTCCAAACAGTTATTTTGCCGTACAAAAAGAATCGGACTTTGAGATAGCATACAATTTGCTTGTGAAGGAAATAAAAAATGCGGGCGGACAAAAATAGAGGGATTGGAAATTCTATGTAATGGTTCATAGTCATCTCCCAGAGTTCTTTCCTTGGGTGTAGCTGGTTCAGTTCTTTACTGCTCTATTGGAACTGATTTTGTTCATCTCATTGTTGAAGAGGGTCATGTCCATGTCCATGATCATCATATAGTATTGTTGTTGAAGTGTATAATGGTCCTGCTCATTTCACTCAGCATCAGTTCATGTAAGTCTCTCCAAGCCTCTCTGTTTTCCTCCTGCTGGTCATTTCTCACAGAACAATAATATTCCATAACATTCATATACTATAATTTATTCAGCCATTCTCTAACTGATGGAAATCCACTTAGTTTCCAGTTTCTGGCCACTACAAAGAAGGCTGCCACAAACATTCTGTGCAACTGCCTTTCAATGTTGTGGTCATTGCAAATTATATTCTCCTTATTCTGCTTATTTCATTCTGAATCAATTCTTAAAAATTTTTCCATATTCCTCTAAATTCCTCTTACTCATCCTTTATTTGAATACAACTGTATTCCATAACACTGATATATTAAAATTTGTTCAACGCTTCCTCAAGTACCGTTTTGTGTGTGTGTGTGTGTGTGTGTGTGTGTGTGTGTGTGTATGTGTGTGTGGTCTTTCTTTATATATTGGTCTCCTTGGGTATACACCCAATAGTGGGTTTCCTGGATCAAAGTATATCAACATTTTAGTGATTTTTTCCCCCCAAATTTAAAATTGTTTTGTAGAACAGCTCTCATTTGTTTTACATAAGGCTGCCAAAATAATCTTTCTGATAGAGATTTGCTCATATCATTCTTTTGCTCAAAACCTTCAACAATTCTCCATTTTATACATTATAAAATAAAAAATTTCTTAACTTGGCATCAAAGCATCCACAATTTCTGTAAACTTTCTTTTCGTGCTTCTTTCATATTATTCCCACTTGCTTTATTCCTATTTTAGTTTCCAGTCAAATTGAACTATCCTCTATCTTGTTTTGTCTTTTACTTATTGCTTACCATCTTGCTGTTTATAGCTCCGTATCGGGACAATTTCCCTCTTATATCCCCAAAGACTTCTTTTCCTTCTCCATGAAACCCTTTCTGATTCCCTTCAGCTGAAAATGATCCCTCACACCTCATTGTTAAATACTGTTTTCTTTACATTTACCACACTCTTCCCTTATCTGTATAAAATTCTATTCCTCTCTTAGATCATAAGCTCCTTGAGGAGAGATGATATTTCAGAATTTGTGTTTTTCCCCACAATTGTAATCCCAGAATTTAACATATTATCTTGTACATAGTAGACACCTTAAATAGTATTTGTTGAATTCAGTGAAATACTTTCATAATGCCTCCCCAAGCCAAAGATGAAGGACCAATAGAGTTACTAACACAAATGACCATCCTTGTATATTACAAAAAATATACATAGAAATTTGAATGTATTATTTTGTTATTAAATCATCACAATCAACAAACATTAAGAACTTACTACAGTCTAACAATTGTATGAAGCTCTGGGGATACCAAAAAAAAAAAAAGATGACATCAACAACAATAATAACTCCTCTATTTCCTGCTTTCAAGGAGATCACAACCCAGTGGAGGAACTTAAATGCAAATAATTATGTACAAATAACATATAAACAGGATAAATTAGAGGTGATCAATAGGAGAAGACATAAGTGTTAAGTAGGTCTGGGAAAGATTTCTTGTACAAGATGGGATTTTACCTACTATTTTGAAAGAAACCAAGAGGACCAGGAGGTGGAAATGAGGAAGGAGAGAATTCTAGGTATCAGAGCAAGCCAGTGAAATTGTTCAAATTAGGGAGATGGAATGTGCTGTTGATGAAATAGCAAGGAAACCAATGTTACTGGATTGCAACTATTGCAATATATGACATAAGGTAATAAGGGACCAAACTAGGAAATTGCAGTGTCAGAAGAGACAAAAGATATAAGAGATGTTGTGGAGGTAAACAAATCAAAGATGGGGAAAAGAGTGAGAAAGTGAAGGGTTGAGATTTCCAGTCTTGGTGACAAGGAGAATGATGGTGCCATGCAGTGATATGAAAATTAAGGAGAAGGGAGGGTTTGAGTGAGTTCAGTTTGGGATATATTGAGTCTAAAATGTCTAAAGGACATCTAGTTAGAGATGTCTAATAGGCAGTTTGTGATTCAAGACTTTTAGGTCAGGAAGAATCATACTTACAACTTACCCAATTGAAAACAAAACAAAACAACAAAACCCAAATGATTTATTCAGCACCTGCAGACAATATCCTGAAGCTATTTTGCTAAGAGATTTCAGAAAGCTTTTAAAAACCTACTAAGTGCTATTCACTAAATGGGATAGGATATAGTCTACATTGTCCCTGCACTTCTATTAGGGAAATGTGACATATACATAATTATAATTTAAAATAACAGGACCAATGTTTTAATCTACAAGAGAAAATAAAAGTCATTTAGACCAACTTTCTCTTTTACAAATAAGGAAGCTGAAGGTATAGAATTGTGAACTGATTCAACCAAGTCCAGAAAGGCAAATAGCTCCTGATTAGGAATTTGGCAAAGATTCGGGCTTCAGAGTCACCTTTTATTAGCCTTCTGAGGTTTGAGGCTTTTTTTTGATCTTTGGATAAATCTGAGAGATTTATTTTCAATTCTGTTCAATTCAAAATTGAATGAGATTACTTAGCTGGGAGTTTGAGCCACTCAATAGAGGATGTTGACTGTGCCCTAGGCCAACATTTCCAATTGAATGAGATTACTTATTTTGGGAAGGGGGTTGCCCCTCTCAGAGTCTGGGAGAGTTTGAGACTCAGGAATTCCCCCCAAATGGGAGGCAATAACAAGGCCACCCCAAAGGTTAAAGGGGACACAATTTACATTGAAATCATTTGCAAAATCAACCCGGTTGATGATGAGCTGAAAGCTAGTACTACAATCTTCCACTGCTGGAGTTCTATAAGTAGATAATTTTCTAAGGTCTTTGAATGATGTTATAAAAATCCAAATGGTTCTTGGTGGAAAAATTTTTTTTTCTAGTGCATATTCTAGTGCAGGGATTCTCAAACTACAGCCTGCAGGCCAAATGTGGCCACGCAGCCCACCAGGTTATGGCAAATGGGCTGAGGGGTGGAGACAGAGTGTGAGTTTTTGTTTTTACTGTAGTCTGGCCCTCCAACAGTCTGAGGGACAGTGAACTGGCCCCCTAGTTAAAAAGTTTGAGGACCATTGCTCTAGTGTATGTGAAGAGGGGACCCTGAAACTCTAAAAATCCTTGAAGGAGAAAATCTTCAGTCCTGCCTCAGTGAGAGGCCACCCCAGGGAATCAGAAAAAGTGGCTTATCTAGGTGGAATTGGTTCAGTGCTGACTAAAGAATTCCAACCCTATTCAAATGAAGATCTATTCAATTCAACTCAAGCTGTACCCAGTCCCATCAAGAGCAACCTCCAGCTTATAGCCAAGACTTATAAAAGAGCCAATTTAAAACCCTCTCTTTGCAGAGGTTCTAAACATGTCAGCTATGCCATGCTTGCTATTCCAAGAGTCTCTGTCCACTGGAATGTTCTTTTCCAGTGCCATAATCTTTTTACCCTCACTTATTTCCCTAACTAGACTTTATTCCTCTCTGTCAGGATTTCTAACCTTACTTCTCAATCCCTATAATTAAACTTCTTTTATCTGTTGTGCCACTGTTCTCTTTTAATGCCCTGACCCAGTTTCCCTAATTGTCCTATTCAGTTACTCTGCCTCAGGTTATAACCATTCCCTTTTAATGTTAGGATAAAGGTTTTATATCTTAGACCTTAAGCTATAGACATCCCCTCTTAATGTTTGATGGGATAAAGGTTTTTATCCATTTTAGACATCATTAGAATATCTAAGCCTCTCCAGTACCTCCCATTATGTCATCCTAGATGCCTCCCCCCATTAGGTTAGCACGTCCAAGTACGTTTCCCATTATGTCATTGTTCTTGTTACCCTATAAAAGATTCTTGTGTATCTGACATTGGGACTGGATTCTTTGAGAGGACAGTCTCCTTCAACCTTGGGACCAACCATGGATCCATTGGTCCCAGTAAATCTCTCCATTTAATAAGTTCTGTATTGAATACTCCCTAATCTTTAGCTTGTTCAGTTTCTCCGGCATTATATATCAATCTAGGTTTTCGGATCTGTAAATTTCTTTACAAATCCTTTGCACTGAATCCCAAGGGGCTACAGGGGAGCCAAATCTCTCCATTTGGTTCCCTGAACCCCGAATCTGCCACTAGACATTATCATTTAACTCCCTGACCACCAGAAACCCTAATCTCATTTTGGTTCCCTAAATCTAGACCTTATCATATGGGGTTCTTTTTTTTTTTTTTTAACTTAAAAAATTATGCTAGTTGTTTTGTTTTGTTTTGTTTTGTTTTGTTTTTTAAATTAGGGATTTAGAACCTTTTTTCCTGGAAGGAGATTGCTCAACAATTTGGAGAAGAGAACTATTAGTCCTTACTGATGAAAGAATGAAGTCATCTTGAAGGGCCAGGAGATCTATATCTTGCCAACTTTTCATATTACTCCATGAGTTTCTTAGAAAGTATACATCCAAGTGCTGGAGCCCCTGCCCCACACCCCAAATACCAAGAACTGATAATCAATACAGTCAAGCATGAGAACATCCTGCCTTGAAGGTCATAAAGCCCAGGTGTTAACAATAAAGCATTCTTTCTTAGCCTGAGAACATCTTGCCATAAAATATCACAAGGTCACACATATCTACCACCAGATGTTCCTTAATCATCAAACGTTCCCCTAGTCACATAGTCACAGAACTGTTTTTTCAAACCTATACTCTGGAAACATATATAAGCCTTGTATTTTCCTCCAATAAATGAGCTATTCTGCTTTGCATAGAGTTGTCTCCACCTCTTGCTTTCTTCACCCATTCCCAGGTTGTTGCCTTACTAGCTTTGCTTACAGGTTGACACGCGGCTTCAGACCCCCTTAGTTCGAGACCTGCAGGTCGGGTCATCCAAGTGAAGAGAATTCTTTGTTTAGTGGCCCATCCAAAGTGTGTTTGCTCATGGTCGTGGAGGACAGGAAGGGGAATCTAACTAGTCAAATGAGCTATTTGAATCCTTCATGTTTCTGTTTATGGACTCCTTTCCATCTTATGGATTTTCTGTTGGGATGAAATAATAATAATGATGACATGATACTAATAATAACTGCATTTTGGTAATGCTTTATGGTTTGCAGAACACTTTGCAAATATCTGCATTTGATCTTCACAATTCTGGGAGATAGGTGCTACTATTTTTCTCCCTTTCATAGTTAAGAAAATTGAATCAGATAGCAGGTAAATGATTTGCTTAGATTCAAGGATTTGAGGTCATATTTGAACTCATATTTTTCCTAACTTTTGCTCCAGTGCCCTATTCTCTGCATCATCTAGATGTCCCATACCCAATACTCATATTGTACATTGAAATGCCTGTTGCAAGCTTTGAGGGAAATGTAATCATGAATCATACTTGAAGTTCCAAATTTTATATATTTATTTATTTTTAGAAAATTCCCCAGAGTGAAGCTCCAGGGGTGGTGCAACAATGTTGAAACAAATCAAGAAAAAAAAAATTAGGACTTTTGCAGGTCTTCAGGATCAAACCTGATGCGTGTGAATTTGGAGCTTTTACCTTCTCCCTGTTGTCTGCTGCTGAAAGGAGGACAGAAGGAGACTAAGAGGCAGTTGCTGTTCTCTGAACTCTCTGACTGAGAGGCCTTTGCGTTGTCTGACCTCTCTCCTCTTCCCTCTGCGTCCAATTTTTTTTTATTCCCAGTCCAAAACACCTGTGTCAGCAAAGGCTGCTCCACAGCTCCTTCAGATGCTATGATCCGCAGCTGTGAAGGCTTTCGGAGAATTGACCTGCCCCTTAACAGGTGGATCTGAAGGACCAGTTTGATGCTGTTATAATAATCATGTCCCTGCTTTTTCCTCTTATAATAGCAAATTTCAATAATGAGAATATATGAGTACAATGTTTTCAGTCTGAAAATATGTAGACATAATATCCTTAACAATTAGGCAATTGAGTTTTTGGCCTAGCTATCTGACTATTACTAGATATATATCTGTATGAAATAAGGTCCTTCAAAGTGATTTAATACTAATTGATTATTGATTTAAATGTTTATGGGACATAGCTATTATTCTGTTAGTTATTAAAACGAAATCAGAAACATCTTCAGTGTGGTTTGGAGAAGAGATTTCAGTGCAATGATTTTTCTTAGGGGATGTAAATTTCTGGAGTATTTTGTGTTACATCAAGAGTAAAGGTCAATTTTATTCAAGTTTTTTACTAATGTGGAAATAACATGTTTGCATTGTGTGTCCTCTGGTACAAACATGCTTTCTTATAGACAATTTATTTGCTATGCACTAGAATTAAGTATTTAAGTACTTTCCCAAACCTTTTATTATAATTGGAGTAAAGTCAGGGTGGATATCTGCTATTGTTCTTCCTTATGTTTCCTTTTTTTACTGTTTACAATATTACCATCTCTTAACCCCCTTTTTGCTAGATTTGTTTCCTCTAAGCTCCAGTTGCTTTACCTTCACATGATGGACATCACTGGATATTATTTCTGATGCTGAGACTCACTACTTACGGGATGATATTTCTGGGTTCTCAAGCTCATCACCTCTTCCAATGGGACCCTGTAAGGCAAGGACAATTCTACCAAACTCCCAGCAGGAAGCAACTTCAGAAAATGAGACCACTGCCTCATATACCAAAAGATTTTGTTTGAGGAGAAATTATGGGGTAAATGGAGTCCAGCAAAAGGTCCTGAAGAACAATCATTATTCTTAAGCACTTTGAAAATATTTCTATGTAAATTATTGTAAACTTTTTTCAATGGTTGGGGCAATGGCAATAGGAGAAAATTACTAAAATGAAATTGCCAAAAAAAATTTGTAAACTAATTTTGTAAGTGTGAATGAAATCTTTGTGGTCTCCATGGAGGCTTGCAGAGGATGAGTATTCAGCAAACCACTGTACAATTGTTTTTCAAGTGCTAAAAATTAAACCAAGAAGCTTAACAATGGCTTGTTCCTATTCCTATAGGGTGGGAGTGCATTTCAGCACTGCAAGTGACATTACTTGGGCTTAGTCTATTTGGCAAAGCGTAAACAAATCTTTAAGGCTTAGTTACTGTAAGATGGAATAGTTTATAGACTTTAAGATCTTATGGTTCTGGATTGAATACAGTTAGTGTAATGCTTTTATTTAAAAAAAAATCATGACTGGTAGAATAGAGAGAAGAGTAGAAGTTAAGCTATCAAAAAATGATCAAATTCTTCTTAGAAGTGATTTCGGCCTCAACATTTTAAGACTAGAGAATTTGGCTTTAAAGTTTTATCTGTGGTACCAAAAAGTGAGCTATTTATACTATCAGCCAATAGTTTTCATTAGTACTTTCTCTGGAGTACTTTTTTTTTTTCATTAGTACATTTTTAATTAGTGATATGTAATAAAACCTGTGCTCATTTCCTAGAAATGGTTATATTTTTCCACATGCTTAAACTTTGAAGCCAAAATGAGTTATTTTGCATAGGGGGTGGAGGAACTACTTTATCCATGAGGTAAGAATTCCAGAAATTATTTGATCAACTTGGACAAGGTGAGCAGTTTGGTTTTCTGAAGGTCATGACCACCCTATGTTCTAAATCAAAAGAAAGGGGGAGATGTTAGGTTCTTACTAAGTGCTAATGAGATAATGAGATATTAGGTTTTTACTAAGTGCTAAGTCGGTACTTAACAATTTTCTAGTTCCCGCCTCTTTGTATTTGTAGGTCAGAAGACTTTAGAATCATTGACAGATTGTTAGAATAATAGCATTCTAAGGTCAAAGGACCTCAGAATCATTGTTACATCTTTCCTAAAATCCAGGGAAAGAAATATATAACTATATTATTATATTTCTATATAATATTAATATAACTATTATATTTCTAAGGCCAGAAGACTTTAGAATCATTGATGAAAAATAGCTCTCTACAGTCAGAGGACTTCAGAATCACTGGTATATTTCCCCTAGAAGTTGTATCCCCTTCAAAATGATCCATAAATGTCCTCCTTTCCAAGCAGCCCACAATAAGAAGGAATAAAGTGGGATGGAGTCATAGGTATAATAGGTGGTAGAATTGAGTAGTAATGTGATGGGAGTAATATCAATCAAACTACATTCTCAAACTGCGGCCCGCTGAGGACATTTATTCGTCCAGCCAGGTTATGGCATAGAATATAGAAAAATATAGAAATAGAATATGGAAAAATAGAAAGCAGCAGATCAGTAAACAGAAGTATGACAATGAGAACGAGGCTCAACAGTGGCCCAAGTATTCAATCCATTCATCAAAGTCATACTCGAGATAATAAGCCAAAGAGGCTGGATGCCAATGAGGTAGGATGTCAATACTGAGGTGGGAAGTCAACAAGGTAAAACATCACAATTCTAGTTAACAATTAAATATCAGTGAGGTAGGTTGTCACAATTCTAGTTACATTTATCACAATTCTAGACCAATTATAGTTTCTCACAATTCTCTATTGCACTTTTCACAATCCTAGAACAATTCTAGCTTATCATAATTCTCTATTGCACTTTTCACAATCCTAGAGCAATTCTAGTTTCATAGTTACACATAAGCAAAGTCATGTCCAGTAACATTGTCTCAATAACAATGGCAGGTGGGTGCGTTGGTTTTTCACCCACTAATTTAAAAGCATAGTCCCTCAATAGAAAGCATAGGGCAAAGCCTCTCCCCAGGCTTTAACAGGGCAAGTAGCCATGGGAAGAGCAAGCAGGCCCACCGTCCATTCACAGTCTTTATATTGCATATCACCCAAAACAGTCCATTTCAGCTGCAACACTGGAATTGTGTCTGCTGTCTCTGGTGTCTGGTTATGGCAAAAGGACAAAATCCTTATCTCTCTGTGCTATCCATCCGCTTGGCTCAGGGAGACAGGTTAAAGAGAGCGACTGCTGTCTGCAGTGGGCTTATAAAGGGCCTGTGAGGTCACATATACAGCCAACCAGCGAGAGAGCTGTCACCTATTACGAAGCTATCTCAATGTGGCCAAGATCCCACCCACTGGGCAGTCCTAATATCCACAGAGAATACTTCCTGGCTTCAATCTCCCGTTGCACTGTGTCCACCCATTTAAAGGGCCCCTACAATTCCCTTCTCTTGTTTTGCAGGAACCGCATCCTTACAATTCCCTTCTCTTGTTTTGCGGGAACCACACATCTCATCAAGCTAAACTTTTAGCACCAGCTATAGTTCACTTGATCCATGAGATGACAGAATGTTATGCCCAAGGAGGTACAAAGCAGCAGATCAGTAAACAGAAGTATGACAATGAGAACCAGGCTCAACAGTGGCCCAAGTGTTCAACCCATTCTTTAAAGTCATACTCAAGGAGATAATAAGCCAAAGAGGTTGGATGCCAATGAGGTAGGATGTCAACACTGAGGTGGAAAGTCAACAAGGTAAAACATCACAATTCTAGTTAACAATTAAATATCAGTGAGGTAGGTTGTCACAATTCTAGTTACATTTATCACAATTCTAGACCAATTATAGTTTCTCACAATTCTCTATTGCACTTTTCACAATCCTAGAACAATTCTAGCTTATCATAATTCTCTATTGCACTTTTCACAATCCTAGAGCAATTCTAGTTTCATAGTTACACATAAGCAAAGTCATGTCCAGTAACATTGTCTCAATAACAATGGCAGGTGGGTGCGTTGGTTTTTCACCCACTAATTTAAAAGCATAGTCCTTCAATAGAAAGCATAGGGCAAAGCCTCTCCCCAGGCTTTAACAGGGCAAGTAGCCATGGGAAGAGCAAGCAGGCCCACCGTCCATTCACAGTCTTTATATTGCATATCACCCAAAACAGTCCATTTCAGCTGCAACACTGGAATTGTGTCTGCTGTCTCTGGTGTCTGGTTATGGCAAAAGGACAAAATCCTTATCTCTCTGTGCTATCCATCCGCTTGGCTCAGGGAGACAGGTTAAAGAGAGCGACTGCTGTCTGCAGTGGGCTTATAAAGGGCCTGTGAGGTCACATATACAGCCAACCAGCGAGAGAGCTGTCACCTATTACGAAGCTATCTCAATGTGGCCAAGATCCCACCCACTGGGCAGTCCTAATATCCACAGAGAATACTTCCTGGCTTCAATCTCCCGTTGCACTGTGTCCACCCATTTAAAGGGCCCCTACAATTCCCTTCTCTTGTTTTGCAGGAACCGCATCCTTACAATTCCCTTCTCTTGTTTTGCGGGAACCACACATCTCATCAAGCTAAACTTTTAGCACCAGCTATAGTTCACTTGATCCATGAGATGACAGAATGTTATGCCCAAGGAGGTACAAAGCAGCAGATCAGTAAACAGAAGTATGACAATGAGAACCAGGCTCAACAGTGGCCCAAGTGTTCAACCCATTCTTTAAAGTCATACTCAAGGAGATAATAAGCCAAAGAGGTTGGATGCCAATGAGGTAGGATGTCAACACTGAGGTGGAAAGTCAACAAGGTAAAACATCACAATTCTAGTTAACAATTAAATATCAGTGAGGTAGGTTGTCACAATTCTAGTTACATTTATCACAATTCTAGACTAATTCTAGTTTCTCACATTTCTCTATTGCACTTGTCACAATTCTAGAGCAATTCTAGTTTCTCACAATTCTCTATTGCACTCTATTGGCTCTCTAACCTGGGATAGCTGAGCCAAGCTGATGGAGCCGTGAGAGGTTAGGAGTTTGGTAGTGAACACATGGGTCTTCTGACCAGGTGCTTACTAGGGAACTGACAAGTCAGGGCATTATGTGAGTAGGTATAATAAAGGCTTTTAAGATTACCTGTGGCTGTTCTTGAGCGTGCTACTGGTTATTAAACTACTATTCAAGAAATTGTGGCCAGAGACCTTTGAAGGCCTCAGAGGAGGCGAGCCGGGTAGAGTTGACACTGCAAATATCAGTGGTCAAAGGTACTCTGTTGGGCCTAGGACAGACTAGTAATTGTTACTGCCAGGAGGGCACATTACAAATGGCCGGAAAAACAGTCTTCTTATTAGCCATGCTCTTTCAGTGTCAGAGGTTTCTTAGATTTTCTCCTTTGTTTTGAGGTCTTTCTCTTTTTCTGTCTCTCTCCAATAGACAAGGCGAATACGACTCGTTGGCACCCATCTGATTCCTTCTCCATCTGAAGAAATACAAGCAAACCCTCTCCCCCAAGCAGTTAACCTATCTGGTCCCTTCCATTTACCACTTTCTGGGTCTCTCCACATCACCTGGTGATTATTTAAGGAGAGTGGAGCTGCTCTCACTGGACACTGCACTTCTGGTGGGTTATAAAACCTGTCTGCTGGAGCCAGTGCATCTTTGTCAAAAATTAGAAAATTAATGGTATAGAGAACTAAATTTAGAAGTTCCCTAGGGCTACCTGTGGCTCTCCCTTTGTTTTGTTTTTGGAGGAGTGTCTTAATGTCTCTGTTTCTTCTCTCTACTATTGCCTGACCTTGCGGATTAAAAGGTATTCCAGTAATGTGTAATATCTTATACTGCGCACAGAAGTGCCCAAAATGTTTAGAACTATATGCAGGACCCATGAATGGTCTGTAAAGATGGTGGCTGTCTCAGACATCCAGTTCAGTTTGCCTCCTATTGAAGTGGAGGTGGGGCCAGGCCCCTCCCCAGGGGCTGACTGGCTATTGCTCCCATTCTGTAGAGAGGGCCTGGGGCTCCCAGGGGCCATCGTCGTGGCTGCAGTGTTATTGTTGAGATTGTCCTGTAGGGCTGTTTGGGTGCCCTGGCCGATCTGCTGGTTCTGCAACAACATCTCCTGGATGCGGATCTGCTGGAGTATGGCCAGCAACTCAAAATGATGGAAAAAAATAGATCATGGAATGCTGGATGAAGAGCCAAGAAGTAACCAGGGCCAAACTGTTGTACTGGCCATTGAATCGGTAGTGATAGGCGTAAAAAGCAAAGTGGTACAAGTAGAAGAACCTCAGCCAGTGCCTTTTACTGGTGTTGGTGTGGCAGCAGATGGCATTGTACTGGTCGGCCAGCCACACAATGAGGATGATGTAGAATGCGGTTGCACTCTATTGCTAGAAGTATGTATATCCAGCAAAAAGTCCCTGGCAGCAACTCAATATCCAACTGGGCTATAGTAAGGAGCAAGCCAACTCTGTGGAATTATGTTGTACAGATAGAGCTATCTTATATTGATGCCACATTTGGAGATTAAGCTATAGCTATCAACTCCCAAAGCTGTCTTAATATCTTATAAACAGGATGGTCATGATCACCTGTTAATTTACTGATGCACATAATTAGCACCATTAGCATATCTTATTTTGGGTCTTTTCCTATAAGAGGCCCCACCTTCCTTGCTAATTGCTCATTCATTAGGAACTTTGCTGCTTTATAGTATCATAATAAAGCTTTGCCCTGTGACCTGAAGATAGTTTGAGCCTGTAAATTCATTCTGGATTGCTTCCCACTTTCATGATTTGTTGTACCTCATCATTTTCTGTGATTCTAAAATATATAGTATGATAATATAAAGCCCAATATCAAACCATACCTTCTTGTGGTGACCACATTAGCACCCTGGATACCTTAGAATCAGCCGGAGTCAGGATAAGCAAAGTCTTTATTCTACTATATAGCAGTAGAAATGAAGAGAGCAGACGCAGGATCTCTGCAACCTCACCTTTTTGTCTCTCTCGCAGAAGTGACCCTGGCTAGTCTCTCTCCACCTCCTAGTCCCTCCCACAATTCTCTGTATACACTAAACGATTGAACCAGCACAGGACAGTGGGAAGGGCCATTTTCCAAGAATATTCTTATAGAGTATTGTCCAATAAGTAATTAGCCCAAGCGCTGGATTGTCCTACCTCAGTGCATTGACTCAAGAGTTTCAGCCCCTTACACCTTCTGATATTCCTGCTTAAGATATTAAGCCATAGTCTCAGAGCATAGATTGAGGCATTTTTGGAGAGTTCATGCTCCCTAAACATATTTTAGAGAAGCCTAGCCATAAGAATCCCACAGAGTTGGATAAATTTGAATCACTGTAATTTTTAGAGACCCTAACATTTATTCTAAATAAATTAGAGGATGGAGAGGACAAATTATGGGGTAAACTCTGGAGCAAGCATTGTCTCCCTCTTATCAGGCTCTATTCCTGCCTTTATTTTGTACACGTGGCCAAAAACTTTCCAGGCTTTGAGCGCACACTGCAAAGGAAATGAGCAAGGACTCTTTGCCAAGGTCATAAAGCTAGTATTTAACCAAAGCTTAGCCATTTCAAAACCCCAACACATCACATAATTAGTATATTCTTATTGACACAGCCCAATTCAAAACATGAAATCACATAGCTGGGATTTTTTTTTTTTCTTTCAATAATTCTGTCAATCAACTCATTACACAGAAGAATAGTGTAGTCAAGAAGATAAATTGAAATTCTACTTTATATACTTATTAACTATGTGTCTTAGATAAAATTATTTAACTTTAAATTTCAGATGATTCCACTGTAAAATGTGTACCGTAATGGTACCTACTTTTCAGGTCTCTTTGTTGTAATATATCAATTACTCAATAAACATTTAGTGCCCTCTGTATGCTAGACACCAATTTAAGCAAAGTAATGTTAATTGGGGATCTTCTATTTTTGAGGATCCCCCACAAACTACAGATGACATTTACAGGAAGTAGGGAATAGGGAACAGAGACAATAAAATGTTGGACTTGACTTTAATGGTAATTTCAGTTCAGGTTCAAAAATGATAAAATGTGGCAGTCAAAAGTTATTAAATGGTTAACAAAAGGAGGTTTACTTTGCCCTAACTATGTAAGGTTATGCAAAAAGGATCCTAGCTATTAGCTTTTAGGTATGCAGCCCCTTTCTTGTCTCCATATGAAAACATATCTGGTCATCAGGGCAGGACATGGTGTTGAAGGATATGGTAATTCAAATGGTCTTCAGAAATCTATTAAATCCTAAGTTAAATGTCAGTTGATGGCTAGGACTTTTTAATACCTTTTGTGGTCAAAAGATATGAGTGTGCCCCTTTCATATTCTTTGTGGCTGGTTTCACCTTGTAAAGGTCTTTAATAGCTGCACTCTAACTCACTAGGACCAGCAGGAGTCTAGTTTCTAGGCTTTGACAGATTCTAAACCATTCTATTTCTTTCAATTTCTTTCAAAGAAGTATGGAGGTGGGACTATCCCATGCTTTAGGAGGTAGGAAGAAGTTGCACCAAGGAAATTCTGTTTATATTAGTTCTATCAAAATTTACCTTTTTAAAAATCTACTCCAACACTGACTATTCCCATCCTTTGTCATTTTTGCCAATTTGATGATCACACATAAATTTCTAAATCACCTTCATCATTGTTTTTTACATTAAAAAAATCAAATGGGAGTAAAAAAAAAAAAAAGGCACTGTAATATCTGTTTCCAAAATAATCCTTAAGGGGCAACCAGGTAGTGCAGTGGATAGAGTACCAGCCCTCAGGTCAGGAGTTCAAATGTGACCTCAGACACTAGCTGTGTGAGCCTAGACAAGTCACTTAACCCCAAATGCCTTAACAAAAAAAAAAAAAAAGAAAAAAAATTTAAAAACCTCTTAGTATACTTTTACCTAAAGCAATACTTTTCTTTTTTAAAAAAATATTTTATTTTTCCAAATATATGCAGATAGTTTTCAACATTCATCTTTGCAAAACTTTGTGTTCCAAATTTTTCTCCCTCTCTTCACCCCCATACCCTCCCATAGATAGCAAGCAACCAAAAATAGGTAAAACACATGCAATATTTTTTCTAAAAATATTTCCATATTCATCATGCTGGGCAAAAAAAAATCCAGATCAAAATGTGAAAGAAAAAAAACAAAACACCAGAAAAACAACAGTAACAAAAAGGTGAAAATACTGTGCTTTGATCCACATTTAGTCTCCATAGTTCTCTCTCTGGAGGTGGATGGCTCTTTCCTTAACAAGTCTATTGGAATTACTTTGAATTACCTCATTGTTGAATAAAGCAAGTCCATCACAACTGATCATAACATAATCTTGTTACTGTGTGCAATGTTTTCTTGGTTCTACTCACTTCACTTAGCATCAATTTATGTAAGTCTCTCCAAACTTTTCTAAAATCAGCCTGCTTTTCATTTCTTATATATAGAGGACAAAATTTTGGAGAAGTATACTTGAAACAAGATATTAACTCAGTGTAATTGATGAAATGATTGTTCTCTAGTTCACATAAATACTTAGTACTTATTATGGTGATGGGTAATGGTTCTCTAAGTTCACACATAAACAGTATGTTGTAATGATATAATTACAATAAGGCATATAAGGGCTAACAAGAATTGGAAGATAGACTTTCTATGAATAGCCTTGTGGTGGCTCTCCTAACTCCTGCACTATGGAGTTCAGACTGAAGGAGACAATAAAGACTTTGGATTTCATTCCTGACTATTCTCCTGGTGATTTCTGCTGAGACCAACTTCCGTCCAAAGGACCTCCAGAAAGCTAGCCTGAACATTACACTTATAGAACAATAATATTACATTACATTCATATACCATAATTTATCCACTCAGTTTTTATTTTTTTTTAGCTCTATAAGGTAATTTCTTGGCAATTTGATTGGTGATTGGTATAGCACTGAATAAGTATACAAATTTAGATAGAATTGCCATTTTTACTATATTAGCTTGGCCTACCTATGTGTACTTGATATTCTTCCAACTGTTTAGATCTAACTTTGTGTGAAAAGTGTTTTGTAATTTTGTTCATATAGTTCCTGGTTTTGTCTTGCCTTGTAGACTCACAAATATTTTATATTATTACAGTTATTTTAAATGGGATTTCTCTTTCTCTCTTTTGCTACTGGACTTCATTGGCAACATATAAAAATGTTGATGATTTATATGGTTTATTTTATATCCTAGAATTTTGCCTAAGTTGTTCTCATTTTTTTTAGTTAATTCTTTATGATTCTCTTATAGTGATGGAATCATATAATCTTCATAGAGTGATACTTTTGCTTCCTTCTTACCTACTCTAATTCCTTTAGTTTATTTTTCTTCTTTTATTGCTAAAGCTAACATTTTTAGTACAATACTGAATAGTAGTTGTGATAATGGGCAACCTTGTTTTACTCCTGATTTTACTGGGAATGCTTCTAGCTTTCCCCTATTACATATAATGCTTGCTAACAGTTTTAGATAGGTGCTCCTTAAAATTTTAGGAAAAACTCCACTTATTTCTATGCTTTAAGTGTTTTTAATAGAAATGATCATTGTATTTTGTCAAATGCTTTTTCTGTATCAACTGAGATAATCATATGATAATTAGGTCATTGATGGTCAATATGCTAATAGTTTTCCTGGTTCTGATATAAATCCTACTTTGTCATAGTGTATTATCCCAGAAATAAGTTGCTATAATATCTTTCCTAATATTTTATTTAAGAGATTTGCATCAATATTCATTAGGGAAATTGGCCTATATTCTTTCTCTATTTTGGCCCTTCCTGGTTTAGGAATCAGCACTATAAGTGTCATAAAAGGAATTTGGTGGGACTCCTTCTTCCCCTACTTTTCCAAATAGTTTATTTAGTATTAGAATTAATTGTTCTTCAAATGTTTGGTAGAATTCATTTAGCCCTGAAGGTTTTTTCTTAGAGAGTTATTTAATGATTTATTCAGTCTCTTTTTCTAAAATGTTGACTGTGTGCAATGTTAAAATAATGTATTTCATCATCTGTTAATCTGGGCAATCTGTATATGTATTCATTGATTTCAGATAAATTACCAGATTTATTGGCATATAATTGAGCGAAATAGCTCCTGATTATTGCTTTAATTTTCTCTCAATTGGTGCTAAGTTCATTCTTTTCATTTTTGATACTGGTAATTTAGTTTTCTTCTTTCCTTTTTCTAATCAAATTAACTAAAGGTTTATTTATTTTGTCATTTTTTTCTTCAAATCACTTAGTTTTATTAGTTTAATAGTTTTCTTACTTTCAATTTCATTAATCTCTTTTGATCTTCAGAAATATATCCCTTCTAATTGCCCTGACAAAGATACAGTTCTCAAGAAATACACATATTATCTTCCCATGCAAGGATGTAAACATTTTAACCTTCAAAAACCAAATGTTTTCCTCTTCCATTTACTTTTTTATGTTTCTCTTGAGTCTTGTATTTGGAGATCAAAATTGCTGTTCAGCTTTGGTCTTTTTATCAGAAATGATTGAAAATCCCCTATTTCATTGAATATCCATCTTTCCCCCTGAAAGATAATGCTTAATTTTGTTTTGATTCTTGCTTTTAGTTCTTTTGCCTTCCAGAATATTATATAACAGGCACTCTGATTCTTTAATGTAGAAGTTGCTGGGTCTTAGGTAATCTCAATTGTGACTCATGGATATTTCAATTATTTCTTTCTGCTTAACAGTATTTTTTCCTTGATCTGATTATTCAGCAACTTAACTATTCCTTGGAGTTTTTATTTTATGGTCTCTTTCTGGAGGTAATTAGTGGATCCTTTCAATGACTTATTTTACTCTCTGGTTATTAGAATATCAGAACAGTTTTTGTTGATGATTTCTTGAAATATGTTGCCCCCAAATTTATTATTATTATGGCCCTCGTGTAATCCAATAATTATTAGATTATGTTTCTTGGATCTATTTTCCAAGTCAGTTATTTTTCTAGAGAGATGGTTTACCTTTCATCTATGTTTTTAATTTTTAAAATTTTATTTTATTCATTGATGTCTCATTGAGTCATTCACTTCCATTTATCCAATTCTAATTTTTAATGAATTTTTTTCTTCAGTTAAATTTTTTTACCTCCTTTGGAATTTGTTCAGTGGGTGTTTTTTTGTTTTGTTTTGTTTTTTTCACTTCACCACCTCTTTAAAGAGTTGTTTTTATTTTTTCATTTTCCCTAATTTAATTTTACTGAGTTGTTTTTCTCAGTCAATTTCTGTGCTTTCCTTTACTAAGCTTTATTGGCTTGTTCTCTCGAACTTGCATTACTCTCCTGAGTAGTTCTCATTTCTTTTCTTCAATCTCTCTTTTAAGTCTTTTTTGAACTCTTTCAAGAGAACCTTTTGAGCTAGACACTAGTTTATATCCTCTTTTAAGGCTTCACCTGAAAACATTTTGTCTTTGTTGCCCTCTTCTGGCTTTGTGTTATGATCCTTCCTGCCTCCATAATAGCTCTTTGTGGTTAGAGCTCTTTTTGGTTTTTTTTTTTTTTGCTAATTTTTAAAGGTTAAGATCTGCTTGTAGGGCACAGGGAAGATTGCCCTAAGCTTTATCTTCAAGGGGACAGGGACTTCTAACTGACTGTGCTGGGAGCAGTAGTGCTGTAGACTTCTCCACTGTGCTAGGTGGGCTTGACCAAGTCCTAGTTGGAATACTGGATTCAAGGACTCACAATTTGCCTTTTGTAGCTGAAATGGAGGTGCCACAGTTGGTCTGCTGATCTACTGACCTTCTGAACTAGGACAGAGTAGCCAATGCTTCTGTAGTTTGACTAAGAGTCTCCTGTTAAATTCCTCATATCAAGCTTCCCTGCACTGACTTCCCCACATTGTGCCTGTGTTGGGCCATGTTTCCCTCTGCTCAATTAAATCAGGCCTTTCCTGAAGTCCTTCCAAAATGTCTTAAGCTGGAAAAGTATTACATTTTTGATGATTGTGGGTTCTGTCCAAAAAAATACATTCAAAGGCTTGATCTAATGTTGATTCTGAGAGAAGCTGGGAAGTTCCAGTAATGTCCTGTCTACTCTCTTCCATCTTCCCCTCTAGAACAATATTTTCCATACTTTATGCAGCAACTTATCAGTTGCCTACAATAAATCCATAGGCCTATATCAGAAAAACAAAATTTTGAAAAGCAATATTTAAAAGTGTACCCTTACTAACTTTATCCATCTTCATTTTTTAGATTTCCTTATCTTTGCTTTTTCCATTCTAGTTCTGTTTGTGATCATTCCCTTGATTCAGTTTAATTTAATTAAAAACACTTATTGATGTTTATGATAAACTGGGCATTGTGCTAGATACTGCTGACACAATTAATATGAATAACTACATATTTCTATTAAGCTAGAACCAATTATTTACTCAAATAGAGTGAATTTGAATATATGTGACCATTTCATACATTAATAGTCTACCTGTAATGCAAAAAAGACATTTATTCATGGCTTCATGAACTAGCATAGATAAATACACAAATGGCTATAATTATTTCAATAGTTTAAGGAAGCACTGAATCATTAGAAAATTAACTGCATAGTAGATGCTAAATAGTATATAACATAAGATTTGTTTCAGAGGATTGGGCTCATTTTTACCTGGGGAGATCAGCTAGGCTTTGAAGAAAGAAATAAATAAGGAAGGAATTTATTCCAAGCATAGGGGATGATGATCTGTGCAAATGCATAGTAGTGGAAGCCAACAGGATGAGATGAGCATAGCAAATAATATCTGAATTTATCTTCAAGAGTGAGACAGTCATCTTCAAAATATACAGAGAATTCACTCTAATTTATAAGAAATCAAGCCATTCTCCAATTGATAAGGCAAAGGATATGAACAGACAGTTTTCAGATGATGAAATTGAAACTATTTCCACTCATATGAAAGTGTTCCAAATCACTCTTGATGAGAGAAATACAAATTAAGACGACTCTGAGATACCACTACACACCTGTCAGATTGGCTAAGATGACAGGAACAAATAATGATGAATGTTGGAGGGGATGTGGGAAAACTGGGACACTAATACATTGTTGGTGGAATTGTGAAAGAATCCAGCCATTCTGGAGAGCAATTTGGAACTATGCCCAAAAAGTTATCAAACTGTGCATACCTTTTGACCCAGCAGTGCTACTACTGAACTTATATTCCAAAGAGATCTTAAAGAAGGGAAAAGGACCTGTATGTGCAAGAATATTTGTGGCATCCCTCTTTGTAGTGGCCAGAAACTGGAAACTGAGTGGATGCCCATCAATTGGAGACTGGCTGAATAAATTGTGGTATATGAATATTATGGAATATTATTGTTCTGTAAGAAGTGACCAGCAGGGGGCGGAGCCAAGATGGTGGAGAAGATACACGCGATTTTGTGAGCGTTTGTCTTCCCTCAATACCAATTAGTTAAATCAGCCTCAAAAATAGCGTTGGACTGATAGGAAACCACAAGGACTGGAAGCACGACTTACCAGCTCTGGAGTTTCAACAGAAAAGGTCGGTTCCCAGGGGAGGAAGAAAAAAGGCCAGCACAGATTGGTGCTAGCACACTGCACTGATCGGGCTGGGGTGGGCTTTGGGATCAGAGAAGCCACTGAGATAGAAGAATCTGGGCACAGGCTGTTAGCTCTTCTCTGCTTATACAACAGCAGTTCAGAAGAGAAATCAAGCCACTTTAAAATATAAAGCCAGATACTAGAACCACCCCAATCTGGAAGTGACCTAACAGACCTCGGCACTGTGGGTGTGGCCAACTTAGGATGTCTGGGCCTTCACCTGGGGGTAGTTAAGAGATGGAAAAGCACGCACACAGCCCAAGGCAACACATATTTCCTTGCTCGGCTGGAGACTGTGGAACTCAGCCGCAGAAGTCCCAGAGAAGCAGAACCTTTGAAATAGGGACCGCGGTTTCTGGGTAGACACTTCCAGTTTGAGCACAGGGGCTTTTCACATCAGCTGCTGACATCCGCACCCCACGGGACGCATAGGCTGGGCTTTGTGTCGCCTTTACTGTTCAGTCTTAAACCTCAGGGAAGTTGCTAGGACACCCAGTGCCCTCAAAGCACTGCAGTGCTAATCACCTCTGAGGTACTTCCAGGGAGGGGGTGGGGAACTCTCTCCCAGACCTCTCTCTTAGCTCAGGCACAGGGGCCGCTGCATCCATCCGGTCTGGAAGGAAGCTAGTAAAGAAATAAATAAAATTCTTACCCCAGGGACAGACCCCAAAAGATTTTTAAAATATGAGTAAAAAGCAAAAAGCCAATAAGAACCATTGATTCCTTCTACACAGAGAAAGAGCGGGTGTCCAACCCTGAGGAAGTTAATAGCAGAGAGTCAGCAGATAACAGCCTAAAGGAGAACGATACCTGCCCCCCATCACATAACTCTCTCCTAGAAGAGACTATTAAAAAATTAAGAGTTTGAAGAAAAATGGGGAAAGGAAAGAGAAGCTATGATAGAGAATAACAACGTTCTGAAATTGGAGTTGGAAAAAATAAAGAATTCACAGGAGATTCAGGGAAACAAAATTTGTGAATTAGAAAAGGTTAAAAAATCACAGGAAAAGATAAAAAAATCTCAAGAAAATAGGATTTCTGAATTGGAAAAAGAAAATAATTCTCAAAAAAAAAAAAAATTAGGGAAATGGAAAAAAATTCAATAGAAGAAATGACCAGCAGGATGAATACAGAGAGGCTTGGAAAGACTTACATCAACTGATGCTGAGTGAAATGAGCAGAACTAGATCATTATACACTTCAACAACAATACTATATGAGGATGTATTCTGATGGATGTGGATATCTTCAACATAGAGAAGATCTATCTAATCCAATTCCAATTGATCAATGATGGACAGAATCAGCTACACCCAGAGAAGGAACACTGGGAAATGAGTGTGAACTGTTTGCATTTTTTGTTTTTCTTCCCAGGTTATTTTTACCTTCCGAATCCAATTCTTTCTTTGCAACAACAACAATAACAACAAAATTCTGTTCTGTACACATATATTGTATCTAGGATATACTATAACATATTTAACATGTATAGGACTGCCTGCCATCTTGGGGAGGGAGTGGAGGGAAGGAGGGGAAAATTCGGAACAGAAGGGAGTACAAGGGATAATGTTGTAAAAAATTACCTATGCATATGTACTGTCAAAATATTATTATTATAAAATTATTTTTTAAAAAATAGAAAAAAAAAAAGAAATGATCGGCAGGATGATTTCAGATAGGCTTGGAGAGACCTATCAACTATACTGCATGAGGATGTATTCTGATGGAATTGGATATTTTCAACAAAGAGAAGATCTAATTCAGTTCCAATTGATCAATGATGGACAGAATCAGCCACACCTAGAAAAGGAACACTGAGAAATGAGTGTAAACTATTTGCATTTTTGTTTTTCTTCTTTACCTTCTGAATCCAATTCTTCCTGTGCAACAAGAAATTCGGTTCTGCACACATATATTGTATGTAGAATATACTATAACATATTTAACATGAATGGGATTGCCTACCATCTAGGGGAAGGGGTGGAAGGAAAGAGGGGAAAATTTGGAACAGAAGGGAGTGCAAGGGATAATGTTGTAAAAAATTACCCATGCATATGTACTGTCAAAAAAAGTTATAATTATAAAATTAATTTAAAAAAATGGAAAAAAAAAGAGTGAGGCAGGTTACATCTGCCTCTCTATGTTCTAGGGTACCCTGAAGAATTTTAACAATCGAATTAGAGAGATAAAATGTTGCAATATAGGAGCCACTTGCCAATGGCTATTGGAGATCTAACTCATACCTGTAAAATGGATTTCTTCATGTGAGAGGATGATGATGATACAAGGAGACTGAGAGGAAGTTGCATTTTCTGACCTCCTGACTGAAAAGAAGTTGCATTGTCTGATCTCTCTCCTCTTCCCTCGTCTCCAATTTATTTCATTCTCAATCCACAAGGAATATCTGCATCAAAGGCTGCTTTGAAACTACTTCAAGTGTTATGATTCACAACTGCGGAGGCTCTTGGAAAATTGACCTGCCCCTTCACCTAGGCATGGTCCTTAACAATTCCCTGTTTTTTGTTCTATGGAAACACAATTATTTTTCCCCCAGGCAGTAAGCTTATCCATTAGTTCAGTGGTCCTCAAACTTTTTAAATAGGGGGCCAGTTCACTGTCCCTCAAACTGCTAGAGGGCCAGACTATAGTAAAAAAAAAGCTCACACTCTAGACCATTTCCCTTCCTGCAGAGAGCCACATCAAGCCTGGTCTAGAGCAGAGACTAGTCTAGAGTCTCCGCCCTTCAGCCCATTTGCCATAACCCGGAGGGCCACATAAAAGTCCTCAGCCTGCAGCATCTGGCCTGCAGGCAGTAGTTTGAGAACTCCTGCATCAGCTGTTATCTAAATCCACATGTTAAAATATCTGAGTCTGCATGCCAAGGGGTACAAACAGCACTATCACCTCTGGATGGTTGTAGAGTGAGATACTATAGTAGGTATTAAATCTTGGCAAATCAAACAGAGAAGAGAACTGTAATTAGAACAGGCATTATTCTTAAATCTCTCATCAGTCTCCTGGCTCGGCCCTTTGATGTGTTGGTCCATTTAATTACCCTGACTAAAAAAGTCTTATTGGGTCTCTTCTCCCTTTCCTTACCTGTGAGTTGCAGAAGGAACTCTGGAAGGATCCTAATCATAAACAGCTCTTGAACTCTGCTGCTTCTTTATTTCTTATGCTTCTTGTTATTCTTGTGTCCCATGTTCAGGCTCCCTATATTGTGATACAGGAGCCACCTGACAGTGGCTGCTGGAGATCTAACTCAGACCTGTAGAATGGATCTCTTCATGTGAGAGGATGATGATGATACAAGGGGGGAGGCAGTTTCATTGTCTGACCTTTCTCCTCTTCCCTCTTGTCTCCAGTTTATTTCATTCCCAATCTACAAGGAACATTTGTGTCAGCAAAGGCCGCCCTGCAACTCCCTCACATGTTATGATTCACAACTGTGGAGGTTCTCAGAGAATTGACCTGCCCCTTCACCAAGGCATGGTTCTTAACATCTAAAATGTACTTACTTATTATACAAGTGCCCTCCCTCACTTAAATTCAATTTATTGGCTTGTTATGACATCACCTCCCTGATGTCATGGTCCTGTTGGAGAACAAAGGACAAACAACAACTTCTGTCTGTAAAGCTGGCCCACAAACTGGAACTGATCAGTTGGAAGACTCCTTCTTCCTTCCTTTCTTCCTCCCTTCCTCTCTTTCCTTCCTTTCTTCCATCCTTTATTGCATCTTTTCCTCTCTCTGTCCATATCAGGTTTCATACCTTTAATTACAGAAGCTCTTAAAAGCATTTTTTCTTTTCTTTTGCACCCCTGAATCCTCCCAAGATATTTTGGGGTTATTGGCTAGATTTCTTTCTTAAAAACTGGAAATTGACTGGATGTCCATCAGTTGGAGAATGGCTGAATAAGTTATGATATATGAATGTTATGGAATTTTATTGTTCTATAAGAAATGACCAGCAGGATGAATACAGAGAGGTTTGGAGAGACTTACATGAACTGATGCTAAGTGAAATGAGCAGAACCAAGAGATCATCGTACACAGCAACGTCAATACTATAGGACAAACAATTCTGATGAATTTGATTCTTTCCAACCATGAGATGATTGATGCCAGTTCCAATGATCTTGTGATGAAGAGAGCCAACTACATCCAGAGAGAGGACTGTGGGAATTGAATGTGGATTACAACATAACATTCTCACTCTTTTTGTTGTTTGCTTGCATTTTGTTTTCGTACTCATTTTCTTTCCTTTTTGATCCGATTTTTCTTGTGCAGCAAGAGAATTGTATAAACTTGCCTTTTCTTTGTTTCTGCATTTTAAGGATCATAGGATTTTCCCACTTAATTTGCAGCTAAAACCTTCCATGTGATCAAACCTAAACATTAGAAAGATTACTTTGGCAGCATTCAAAAGAGCATTAGAAATTTCTCTAGGCTAATAATTAGGAAGATTAGTCTTAGAATGTGAGGTTTTGTAGAGCTCATATTTGTATTCTCAAAGCTTACTTTGCACATAGTAAGTACTTCATTCATTTTACTTCATTCATTTATTAACAACCTAACATCTACTTTTCCATCACTCCCAGTTTTTCTCTCTGTCTCTGTATGTCTGTCTCTGTTTTTCTCTCTTGTTCACCAGCCATGAGATACCAGGTCAAGAACCGATACCAGCAATAACTTAAGGAACTAATACTAAATTCACTGAGATTTCTTTTCATCTAATCCTTTACATTTTAAAGGTGACTTATTTATTCTTAAGGTGGTTATTATTATTTTTAAATCTGTTCTTGGTGGAAAGAGTATCTCTGATCTCATGGTACATACATGAGGGTATGACTATAGTCCCTTGCAAAGGGGCTATATTTATGAAATCTTCTGTATAGATTTCAAACACTGATTGCAAAGTTAGGGGGAGGAGAAGATCACATTGTTGCCAAAAAATCCACATCACAATCACATTCCTTCCTTTTTTTACTTTAGTTGTTCTTTCCTTTTCTTTCACACCACAACTATCTCTGGGGATTCTTGAGAGATTACTTAAGAACGTATTTTAAAAATTCTTACTTTCTAGAAGTTTCACATATTAATAAACAAATGTATTCCAGGTAACAAGTAAAAGAAAAGAGAGGGAATTATTCATAATAATGCAATGTTGCACTACTAAAGAAGTTCTATAAATACAAGTTATAATGATTGGGTGGTGTACTGTCAAGAAGGTGCTTAAAAGCTGATAAATAAAACTTATGCCATGGAATTTCAACTCACATATATTGTGCTAATAGCCTTTTTTTTAGTATCCTATAA
The DNA here is from genome assembly GCF_048593235.1 of Sminthopsis crassicaudata. Classification (NCBI taxonomy): domain Eukaryota; kingdom Metazoa; phylum Chordata; class Mammalia; order Dasyuromorphia; family Dasyuridae; genus Sminthopsis; species Sminthopsis crassicaudata. Next base: position 186,775,335 of record NC_133619.1, read on the forward strand.
CATGTGTTTTACTAAATTGTGTACATTCCCAGATTATTCTACACAGATTGCTTAAGTAATATGGCAAATAATGAAGCACATGCAATTATTTGGTAATAGAATAAATAGCATTTTTCATCCAAAAGCTAAATTATTTGTGGATATGATAGTAGTCAGACAAGGCTTTCAACTGATTCTATTCAGAGAGACTAGTCAATAGAAATCTTATTTAGTATCTTCTAAGTAATGAAACTTTTGATCAACAAAAATCTTGAGACTTCAGAATTGTGGCATATAAGAAATAAATTTAATTCCCACCTTGAGAATTTTAGAAAACAGATCTTTTAAAACTATATGATATGTGAATATATTATCTCAGCCAACAAAAAAACAGCCTTTTTATTGACAATAACAATTGTGTTTCACAAACGTCCATTTGTCCTTGGCTCTTTTAATCACAGATGTTTTTTAATCAAAACATGTAGCATATCCAATAAACCTAAGACTAGAAAAACAAAGGCAGGAACCACCTGGTAGTCTATAAATTCTTGGCAATTACTAATTCTCTAATCTATTTGGTCAAAATGGAATTGGTGTTACTGTTGGCCCAGGGCTTCAATGGCTTACACAGCAATTGCTTATGGCTATTTCTGAGGTTATATGCTTCCTCCTCTCCTACCAGCACCATTTCTTGATGGGATCCAGAAGATGAACCGTTTCTTCTTGGGAAATCAAGGGATTTTGTGTGTCTACTTTCTCAACCACCTCTTCCAGACTCTTTTCTTTATAGAGTCCAAATTAAAGGTGTAGCTCAGGCATAGTAACTACTCAATCAATCATGCTTAAGGACAGAGAAGTATCATTAGAGGACAGTTTCTTCTTCATAACCTCTTTATAAAAGTCCCAAGCATGGTGTGGTATTTATAGATATGTATTTATATAGATATAGATTATATATTTATATCTATATTAAAACATCATCAACAAAAGTCTAATGCTTCTTGTTAACTTTGATCAGACTTTCTTTGGTCACAACGTATGTGTGTGTGTGTATAAGATATATATCTCACAACATATATATCAATATATAAATGAAAAATATACCATAAAGCAACATAACAATAACTACATGTAGGCATATGTACATACATATATATACATACACATATATATTGATATAAACAGACAGATTTCAAAAACAAGTCCTGAATGCTTATATTATTCAGAATTTTGGCTAGTTTGAAGATAAAAAGTCAGGATCAATGGTATAAAGTACCTTGAATTGTGGATGAAGCGGCTGTACCTTCACAGCATATCTGTTTCCCTTTCTCTACTTAATATAATCAGTTATCCTATCTCTAGGAAGCTGTGAGCTGACATATAAGTCCATAAGTCTGGAATCAGAAAGACTTGAGTTCAGATTAGCTTCAAGATCCTGGGGAAAATGCTTAATCTTGACCTTCTTCAGATTCTTTAACTGTAAAGTGGAGATAATAATAGCATCTACTTAACCTGGTGAGGATTAAATAAGTTAACATTTTACAATCATTTAGCACAGTGCCTAGTACATAATAAGCACTAAATCAAGGCTTATTTCCTGCCTATCTGCCTTCCTTTTTGCCTAAACCATAGTTCTTAATTGATATAAACCTGAACAGTAGACTTTAGGGCTTCTGCCTGATCCAATTCTTCCTATAACATAATGTCTCTCTCACACACACACACACACACACACACACACACACACACACACACACACACACACACAGAGTCAAATACATTTTCTCCCCTTTATATTCCCAGTGTTTAGTATAATGCTATCAATAGGCAATCACCACATCACAAGCCTTATACAAAGATCAGGCTTATAACAAGAGAAATAAAGAATTTACAATCTTTATAAAAGTTTGTATATTTATAAGAGTACAACAAAAGGAGAAGAAAACAGGAAGGGGCAGGAAGGGAGAGAGAGGACAAAACCACTTCCGAAGGGGAGGAGCAAGGTGATGTCTAAAGCTATATATTCTCATCCCCTTATCTGCAAAAGACAAGCAGCTTTCCAGTCTGGCAAATACTGGTTGATGCGTGACTTATCTCCCAAGGATACATAGGAAATCAATCCTGGGGGTGCAATCAACAAATTATGTCATCTGGAAGGGGGTCTTTGTCTTTTTATGGCAACTCAAAAAAGCCAAGTTCAGGGAACACCTTAAATAATGCCTTGCATGTAGCAATACATTTTTGCTAGATCGGATTGAATGAGACAACAGAATTTATCAGCTACCTCTGATGATGCTATGAAAACATGTTTGGACTTTGCATAACAGGGTACCATATATTTTAAATCCTTAAAAAAAATATATGAGAATGGCCTGATTTACACCAAATTTGAATATATATGAATTGTATGAGATGGAAAGATGAAGAACTTACATGATAAGTATTGTACGAATCCCCCCCTTTTTTGCTATTTTCCATTGTCCTGCATATGCAGTCCACATATTTACTTAACATTAGTCAGTGACATTTATCAGTACTTGACATTTATTGATATTTAGTTTATTAGCTTGACCACTGTTGGCTTGATAATCTAAAGCCTGAAGGCCTAAACTAGAAACCTTCCATTCCAATCTCTCCAGATGGCAACAACCAATTAGATGCCCCTCCCCACAATGTTCTCTTACTTGTTCTGTAAACTCTTGTAACAAAATCTTTAAAAGCTGTGGATTTTCACTGGTTCTTCTGCTCTCTTGCTTGGAGTACTGATTTCACTTAAGTACTTTTTTTTTTTTCCTCTGAGTCTGGAGTTAAGTGACTTGCCCAGGGTCACACAGCTATTAGTGTTAAGTGTCTGAGACCAGATTTGAACTTGGGACCTCCTGAATTCAGGGCTGGTGCTCTATCCACTGCGCCACCTAGCTGCCCCAATTTGAGTATTTTCACTTACCTGTATCTCTCACAGTGTTCTGCCTGCCTCTCTAGAGATGCTGTAATAAACAAGTTTTCTACTTTCTACTTTGAGTGTTCTCTGAGTAGTTAATTTGGGTAAGGGTCTTTTGCATCCCACACAATATGTATATATGTAAATGTGACCTCTCTCCCTCTCTTTGGTACTCTACTCCTATTGCTTGAAAGCCAAATATATAAGATACTTTCAGGAACCATCATGCTAGAACATGGGAAACTTTAAAATTGCCTCTGTCAATTTATGCCATATTATATAATCTAATCATCATTCAGCCATCCACTAAACCAATTTTTCTTTACTTCTATAAGCCTTTATTTATGAAAATTGCATATGCATATGTGTAAAGCTGGGGATGATTCAGGAAGGAGGAGAAGGAGGCAGCAAGGAATACTATAAGGAACAAGAATCAAACCAGAGCTGGTATAGTATAGTAGAAAGAAATAATGTCAGGGGCAACTAGGTGGCGCAGTGGATAGAGCACCAGCCTTGAATTCAAATGTGGTCTCAGACACTTAACACTTCCTAGCTGTGTGACCCTGGGCAAGTCACTTAACCCCAGCCTCAGGGGGAAAAAAGAAAGAGGAAAAAAAAAAAAAAAGAAATAATGTCTTGGATGCTTATTTCCTATATGACCTTAAGCAAGTTACTACTTTCTCTTGGCTGCAGTTTACTGCAAAAGAAGGGGTTAGACCAGATGGCTTCTGAGGTCCTCCCAACTTTAGATCAATGATAATTTGATGCAAATAAACTAGATTGAGAAATATGAGATATTGATAGAAGAGTAAAGAGAGTGAAAAGTTTGATTTTGATGGATTAAGAAGTCTTTCAGCAGGAAAAGGATATAAAACTGAATAGGGATTTTAAAAATCAAAGATTGTCCTGGTTGTATCAGATATGTGATCTTGGGCAAACAGCTTAACTTTGTTTGAATATTTCTTCCATTGTAAAAATATTTACCTTTCTAGATTGAGGATTATTATAAGAGATAATGTGACTTGTCCAGAGTTACATAGCTACTTTTTCCTATAATGCTAATTTTATACATATATAAAATAAATGATAATATACTAAATATATCCATGTACATTTATTTAGTTGCTACATTGGAAGATCCATTTTATGTGTTGAAAACTCCAATCTATGACTTAAAATCAATCCTTATTTTACTAATTTTATTTCTCTTTTTGACCATTCTGGGGTTCTTTCTAATTATGGGAGATATAGGGAGGGATTTTATCAGGCACTATTGGTTCAATTACTTTCATGTTATATTTACTAAGTATATTTTGATTTCTCTTTGTGGAGTTTTCTTCACTTTATTTTATTATCCTTTATTTATCTGTCTCTGGACTGGGCTTTTATGAGTTTCAATATGTTTCTGGTATTCTTCTGTCACTCTCTGGCCACTTTATTGGTGATTATACCTTCAGGTTTGAGCTGCAAGGATACTCTTGTGTTATAGGATATGGAGGTGTTGGGTTGGAGTGGAGAAAGTCACTGGCTTGTATATTTGACTTGGGTAGCATCCCCAGCTAGTTTTAAATGCCTTTCTATCATGATATTTGGGAAGAAGTACTCTGGCCATGAATAATCTCAGAGAGGACTCATGGCACAAGCATGAAAGTTTTCTTGTATTGGTTATCAATAGAAACTGATGAGAAAGAGGCAATGAATGAAACCATTAGAGGTTAAATTCCTCCAGAATTAATTCATAGCTTTTATCCTATTTTGAGTGTTCTATCTTCTCTTATAGATTTAGTTATAATTACAACTGATGAATTTTTTTGTTTGTTTTGAGAGTAAGTGGTTAAAGAGATGTGCAAAAAGAGCTTAATTGACCATCTTGCTAATAATGAGATTCCAAAATACTCTTTAACTAATCATGTTGCCCTCCTACACAAAAATCTTCAGTGATTCTCTATTACTTACAGTATATAATGCAAATTCATTCCTATTAACATTTAAGGCCTTCAAAAATCTGATTCTCACCTACTTTTTCAGTTTTATTTCATGCTATTTCTCTCTACTACTAATTATTCTCAAAATTGATACTTAACATATTCATATAAGCCATTCCCAGTGCCCATCTCAATGAAACCTCTTAAAAATTTTTATCTTCCTTCAAGCTTAATTCGTGTCACTTACTCTATAAAGTCCTTTAATTCTTCTTCCCCACCCCAGTTGTTAATGTTTTCCTCTTCCTCAATTTTCCATTGAATGATACTTATTTGTATACCTCCCTCTAGGTTTACCTCCCTGTAAAACATAGACTCCTTATGAGCAAGAACTACAGCAAATGAATTTACTTTTGACTGGTTGCAGACACTGAGGAGAGGTTGTTGCTGAAGTAATGGAAGAGTGGGATAGGCTTGGATGGGGGTCAAATGGATGGGTGAAAAGGGAGAAAGTACTAAATTATTAAGAACAAATCTTCAGCCTAGACCTATTCTTTAATGGGGGGATGAAGTAAATAATGAGTTCAAATATTTATAAAGCACCAGAAAGTATTTTTAGTTTCCTTTATTTTAAAGTAATTCTGTCTCATAACATTAGTCCTTCTAGACCTATGGTGATGGCTAAAAAGAAGCTACTCACTCAGCAACAAAGCAGCATATGTCTACATGCCCTGACCACTCTGTTCCTATGACTTGGTCCAGGCTTGTAGATAGAATGAGTCTTTCACAATTATTGATCTCTCTCCCTCTGAGAAGTATAATTACATTCAAGATGACACAATCTTTGACTTAGTGATCCCAAAGGAATATTAAGATGTATAAGGCTGGAACTCTTAAAAGGCATACTTAAGATTCTGTATAGTTGATGAGATAATGATTCTCTAGCTCTTGATGTATTCTTTCTAGTTAAGTACATATACTTAAGGTAATAGGGTGATATGGTGGCTCTCCTGACAAGTTGGTATATGCTCAAGTGTGGTTGGGCATGCTGTGTGTGTGATCATACTGGAGTATTTAAAGGGGAGTCTAGGACTAAGAGTGCTCTCTCAGCCATGCTATCTCAGCAGCAGCTCTAAGCCACAGAGAAGACATCAGGGTCCAGACTCCATCTTGAAGGCTCTCCATGGAGGCTCTCACATGGAGGCTCTCCTGCCTCCTTCATGTTTTCACCTAAAGACCAAGGACTTGGGCTGATCCTGAGGCCCTCCAGAGAGCTAGCCCGGACATTACATTAAGATACACATTTGTCTTCATTCAAGAAGCATTTAAGTGCCCACTGTGAACCAGATATCATTCTTGGAAAATCTTCTGAACTGATCCTCTTAATTTATAAATGAGAAACTGGAGCCCAAAGAGTCAAAATTATTTGCTCAATTGATATCAGGAATAAATTTAAGCTCAGGGTTGTGATCAGAACTAGGATTTTCCTGAATCCCAGTTTAGTACTATTTCAAAACTATCTATAGTTGCTTTAAGAATGGGATGGAAGGGGCATCTTCAAAAAAGAATTATCAGAACTTGGTAACTGATTGGATGGCAAGGGACAAAGTAAGAATTATATAATTTTAGTCACAAAGAACTTTAAAGATCATCTAGTTCAATAGCCTCCTTTTACATGTTCCTGTATCCCTTGGAGAAGTTAAATCACTTGCCTGAGGTCACTTAGCAAACTAGCAGATTACAACCTAAGTCTCCTGCTGTCCCAGTCCAGTGACTTTCCCATATTATCACCTCAGCTACAAAAGCTTTAACAAAATTAACTGCATTATAGACCAGAAAGAGCTTTAGACTAGGGTTAAAAAAAAAAATGGCCCAGTTAAGATTTTAACCCAATTAATTAACCCAAAGTTAATATTTTAGATGTCACCCATTTTTCTTGACTGAAGACCTCCATCAAAAGATGTAAAAATGAATCAGTCAGAAGAAAATGTGTTAAGCTTTTAACATATAGCTATAGTTTTTAACTATGCTAGTTTCATATGCTCTTACCTTTTTTTTTTTTTTTTAAAGCAGTACAGTCATATTTCTAAATAATAAATTATTATTTTGTTGCCAACAGCCTCATATAAATCTAAATCTAGCCTATGGTAGCATCATGCCATTTTTTTATCATTATAGGTTATATGTTATATAGAAAAGGCTATGCTGCTAGAATACAACCTTAAAAAAAAACTATACTTTATCAATTTTACTAAATTGGTTTTAAAACAAAACTGCTTTATCAGTACATGGTGTAGAGATGGGGTAATAGATTTTCTTAAAATTATATTTAAGATGTTCAGGATAATCAATAACAAAAGTCATCAAATCGAAATAAACCAACAAATTGCCTTCACCAGTCCTCCATTTTACATCTGAGAATAAAGCACTAGAATGATTTTCTTCTCCAGGCAATTGTTACCTATATGCTGTTTTCTGCTGTGAAGGACAAGTTTCCACTTTTATTGTTGAGCGAGTTTGGCTTCCTTTTAATGGTCACCATCAGTTACTTTTTCACATGAAGTTCCTCAAAGTCATAACATTATAAGCACTTTAAAAAAACATCTATTGATGTCTTTAGTTTTTACATGATCTAAATTTCTTCCTATATTTCATATTATAAAATATTCTTATAAGAAAAAGTTAAACTGAACAATACATCGAAAAAATATGAAAATATACCTTCTTTCAACAAGGAAGTGATTAAGGCCTTATGAGGATTGAAAATGGATCACAACATAATATTTTCACCTTTTTGTTGCTGTTTGCTTGCTTTTTTTTTTCATTTTTTTCCCCTTTTTGATCTGATTGTTCTTGTGCAGCATGATAAATGTGGAAATATGTATAGAATTCCACATGTTTAACATTGGGTTACTTGCTGTCTACGAGAGAGGAGGGGGGAAAGGGAGGGAGGAAAATTTGGAACAAGAGTTTTGTAAAGGTGAATATTGAAAACTATCTTTGCGTATTTTGAAAATAAAAAAAAAAGGCCGAGAACTCTTGAATGAGAGACAGAAAGAGAGGAGGAGGAAGGAAGAGAGGGAGAGAAGCAAAGAAAGCGAGGAGAGGAAGGAGAACTGGAGGAAGGTTAAGAGAAATTTGAAAGTCACTTCCTCAAGCCCCGCCTGCCTCCACGACTACGAATCCCATCGGCCCCACGCTCTGGTGGTTTGGTCCCGCCCCCTTTCCCTTCTTTTCCCACTTTGCTAAAGAAGCCCCAGCCAGAGTTTGGCCCGAGCCGTGGGTGTGCTCACGCCTCCCGCCCTCTACTCCTCCCCCTTCCGCCCCTTTTGTGCGTGCGCTCTTCCTCCCGCATCTTGGGTTCCGGGCGCTTTCCGTGGGGGTCAGCGCCATCCCCACTCTGTCCTCCTGCTGCCGCCGCCGCCGCCCCGGCTCCTCCTTCTTCACTTCAGCGCAGCGCGGCCATGGGGCGGCGGCGGCGGCGGCGGCGGCGCCGCGATGGCGGCTACTTCAGGGGTACCCTGGTTCTCCTGCTCTTAGCCTTGGGCGAGCTGCCGGGGGCCCGGGGCCGGGTGCTCGAGTGGTACTCGGCCCTGGTGAGCACCGAGTACGTGGATCCGCTGACTAACGAGACGGTGCAGGGTGCCACCGGAAGCGGTCGCTACGGCGACAACTCGCCTAAGGAGAGCCTGCAGGGCCTGGTGGGCATAATCCCCCGCGCTCCGGGCCGCGACCCGAAGGGCTGCGCTCCCGATACCCGCTACTATGTTCCTCCGCTGGGGGGGCGGGCGTCGGGAAGGCACGAGCCGTGGATTGCTCTGGTGGCCCGCGGGGACTGCACCTTCAAGGACAAGGTGCTCAACGCCGCCCGCAGAAACGCCTCGGCAGTGGTCATCTACAATGAGGAGCACTACGGCAACAGCACCAACTCCATGTCCCACCTGGGTGAGGGCGCCAGGGTTCGCTGGGAAAGGAAACGGGGAGGGGCGAGCGGCACCGCTGCTCTGCCAGTAGGTGCTTCCCAAAACATGTCCTCCAGGAAGTTGGCCCTTCTGCCCTCCCCCCTTCTCTCTCTCCCCCCAAAGCCTTATATTCGACTTGCCTGTTAGGGACCGTGGAAGTTTCTGCCAGTCCACAAATATTTCTTACGCGGTTTTTTTTTTTTTTTTGGTAGATTGTGGGGATACCTACATGGACACTTTATCTATTCTTTAAGAATTTCTTCTTCCTCAGCTTCACTTCCCTTCTCTCACTCCTCCCCTTCCTTTACTCCCTCGGCCTCCTTTCCTATGTCCCATCCTTCCTCCTTCCCTCCTTTTCCTTTCCACTTCCGTCCTCCCTTTCCCTTCACTCCTCCTCCCTCTCCTTACCTTCCTCTCCTTTTTCTTTTCCCTCTCCTGAGCACCTTTGGGAGCCTCTTGTCTTTTTTTTTTTTTTTTAAATTTCACTTTAATTCCTGCACCAGGTGTTTAATACTTAGTAGAGATTTGATAAATGCTTGTTAATTTATCTATGATAAGTGTATACGAGAATAGACTTTTGGAATCAAACTCGTTAAATAATTTAGGGCTGATTATGCAAAATCTCTATCCCTGCAACTCTTTTTAGAGCTGAAGCAGTTTAAGGTTGGCAGTGGACTAGATGGGACTGTATTGTGAAAGTCCAGATTCTTTTGGGACTCTGTGACAAATCCCACATGGTCCTCTTAACAACTGTGAGGTAGGTACTATTACTACCATTTTCCAAATGAGGAAACTGCTCCTTTTTTGTATCCCCAGTCTAGAGTTTGCTACAGAATTTGTACTAATTTGCACTAAATATTGATCAGTTGATTGGGACAAAGCCTGGATTAGTCAGTATTCATTTGCTTGTTTGTGTCCCTTTCCAGATTTTTTGCTCTTAGGTATATTTTTTAATGTTTTGTTTTATTTTTTAATTTTTTATTAAGAAGGTCTCTTTTGTATTGATAAACGATCCTCTTCTTGGATTGTAATTCTTAAAGGAGATGGTTTTTGAACTAGACCTTGAATTCCTTGAAATACCAAATTAAGTTTAGGTTCTATGTATTTTGTTATGTGAACTGGAAATTGGAATTGAAGTAGTAATAGTATTTATGGAGATAGAAATTGAATGGGAAAAGAATGAACAGGAATTAGTGATTTGAATGTATTTGTTAAATTAATATAGAATCTAATTTTTGAGACTGGGTGACTTGGAGAATGAAAAGTAGGAGAATCAGAAGGAAGAAATGCTTTGGGGAGAGGGATGGGACAAGAAGATGATAATTATAGATATGTTGAATGATGAAGTGGTAAAAGTAGAAGTGGAAATTGCCTAGTTGGAAATAGAAGACAAGAATTTGGGGGAAGTCCTGACTTTCTGCTCTACTGTTGAAGACTGAAGAACATTAGCTGGCATGGTTAAGATAGGACTGCAATATAATGCCTGGACAGAGTTAAGCAGCCTGGTTTCTAATCAGATTTTTCTACTAACCAATTAGATTCTAGCTTCCTCCAAAGTTCAGTTAACAGGTTACTAGGGTTCCCCCTGCAGAAAAAAAATATTACCTTGGGTGTAGCTGCAGTTTTACATTCTTTTCTTATGCAGATTAGGGCTACTAAAAAGATGTGGAGACATTCCTTGAGACCTGCTTTGTTCTGGGGACTAAGGATTCTGATGATTGACTTAATTTCTTGATCACTTGAGTACAAAGTAGTCCCTAGGAATTAATAGGGCTTCAGATACTTGGCTGGAAATGGTACTTCCTTAGTTGAATAAACTCAAGGGATTCTCAGCGTCTACCTTGTGGAATATCCTTCACCTGTTATAGCTAAATAGTTTTTATTTTGTACTACTATCAACCTGAACAATCAGTCTAGCCGAGAACAGAATTGTATTTGCCCTTTCATTTTACATATGAGGAAACTGAAACTGAGAGAAGTTAGATGATTTGTGCCCAAGATCATAATGATGAGATTAGATTCAGGGAACCAAATGATAAGATTAGTGTTCCTGGGAGTTAAATGATGAGATTAGTGGCAGGTTCGGGATTCAGGGAACCAAATGAGGAGGTTTGGTTCCCCTACATCCTCTTTAGGATTCGAGCAAGATAGGGAGTTGTGGGAACCCCCTTCTGGCAGCACAGTTCTTCACGAAAAGCTAGACTGATAAAAAGAAGTTTATTATTGGCAATGGGAAGTTAGCCTTTGCTATGCATGAGTAGAAAGGCTGAATTCCTTAGTGGCAAGATTCCCACAGAGATCTAATGTAAGGTCCTGACAGAGAGATATAAAGTCTGGTTAGGGAATAGGTGAGGATAAAGAGAGGGTACTGCTGAAAGAGAATATCATTCCAGCAGGCAGAGGTTTCCTTGCATAGCATGGCATGGCATGTTATGCCCTCTGCAAAATGAGGATTTAAAATTGGCTCTTTTTATAATAGACTTCTTAGCTACAAACTGAAGCCGGCTTCCCCTCCAAATGGGGGCTGGTGGGTGGAGTTTAAGTGGAAATTAATAGAAAATCTTCAATTGAATAGGATTGGAATTCTCCAGCTCTGGACTCCACCAGCTTCAGCTAGATAACTGAATGAAGCTGTTTGTCCTCAGGGGGAGTCTTTACAGTGGTAGGATTCAAGGAGAAAGTCTCCTTGAAGGAGCTTCTCATGGCTCATTCCCAAAGTCAGAAAGAGAAAGAGTGTTGAAACTCCCCTCATCTATAACAGCTTGTTAGCATTTGAAGAAATAGTCAAATTGGGATTCCAAGTCTAGCTTTCTTATCACTGCACTATACCACACTCAATGCAACTTGTATTTAGTTTGTAAATATTTTGCATTTACTTAAAGGTGAACATAGTATAATCCCAAGTACAATGTAATTTCCTTTGCACAGGAACTATTTTTTGCCTGCCACATGTAACTGAACCAGTTTTGTAGCCTTGAGCAGTTTTCTTAGGGTCTCATAGTTCCTTAATTCCTACTCCTATTGGGAATTTGAACTAGATGGTTTTTTAAAGGGCCCTTCCTGGGAAAACATTTCAGGATTATAGAGTTCTTACCCATAAAAGGAATGCCCAGTAACATTGTAGACCCACAAGATGATTTCCTGATTTAGCATAAAGTCTTCATCTCATTTTCTATTCCTTTCTTAGTTTTAGCGCCCATGACAATAGCTTACTTTTTAAAATAGCTTTTATATACATTATCTTATTTAATTCTTCTTTACAACAACCCTATAAATCAGATAGTGTTATTTTGAATTTTTACCTTACACATAAACTGGCTCAGATGGCATCATCTGCTACATCATAATTCTCTGACCACCAAGTTCAGTATTTTTTCCACTTCTCTCTACAATATTTGACCACTAAACCCAGTGATCCTACAGCTGCCTACCAAATTCTATTCAATTTTATGGTCTTGTAGGAGAATTCAGATTTATCAGATTTATTCTTTTAAGTACTATTGATCAACTAGTATATATAAGCCATAATAGCTCTAGCAAGTATTTTGCAGCTCTATGATCTTGGGCAAATCATATGACCTCTCTGAGCATTGTTTTTTTCATCTGTAAAACAGAGGGGTTTGATTGGTTGATTTTTCTAGGCCTCTTTCAGCTTTAAAGTTATGGTATGGGGTCAGCTAGATGGTTCAGTGGATAGAGTACCAGCCCTGAAGTTAGGAGGACCTGAGTTCAAATCTGTATGATATAGTAACATAAAATTTCTGAAACTTGCTTTTAAGAATTAAATTCCAAACCTTCATTTAAGGAGAGGGCAAAACATAGTCATTTCCTACTTTCCCATCTGAATGTTCTACTTAGGACTTTCCCAGTGTGCCTTCTCTTTTTATACTCCTCTCCCCCCATTTTTAGCTTCCTTTTGAGTGCTGTCTTCCCTATTAAATTAGAAGCTACTTGAAAGCTAATTTTTTTTTTTTATACTTGTAGCCACAGTGCAAAACATTGGGTCCTTAATGGTTATTGACTATTGACTAGCAGAATTTGCAGACTGAAATATTTGCATTGTTTTGAGTAGAAGGTGAATAAATTTCTTTTCTTCCCTCCCTCCCTCCCTCCCTCCCTCCCTCCCTCCCTCCCTCCCTTCCTTCCTTCCTTCCTTCCCTCTCTCTCTCTCTTTCTTTCATTTTTTCTTTTTTTTTTTGCTGAAGCAGTTGGGGTTAAGTGATCACACAGCTAGGAAGTGTTAAGTGTCTGAGACCATATTGTCTTCCTGACATCATGGCTGGTGCTCTCTCTATTGCGTCATCTAGTCACTCGGAAAATAATTTTTCAATGTCTATGCAGAAAGTTTTCCACACACCCCCAATTAAGAAGCACTTATTTCCTCTTCTTATTTTCTTTCTTTACCCCTCCCTCCAGGAAAAAAATACTTCTAATATATGTAAGCAAATATACTTCTAATATACATAATATACATATACATATACTTCTAATATACATAAGTAAAATAAATCCCCCACATTGTCTATATCCAAAAATATGCCTCATTCGTTTTAAATCTATTACCTTCTTTCTCAGAAAATGAGTACCATTTTTGAGTACCAAATTGTAAAGGGCTGAAACTCAAGTCAATGCACTGAAGTAAGACAATTGAGTACTTGAGGCTAATTACCGATTGAAAAAGAATATCCTTGGAAAATGGCCCTTCCTACTATCCTGTGCTGGCGCAATCATTTGGTATATACAGAGAATTGTGGGAGAGACTAGGAGGGGCAATGAGACTAGCCAGACTCAACTCTAGGTGGGAGATGAAGAGGTGAAGTGGCGGAGATTCTGCTTCCATCCCCTTGACTTCTACAGCTGAAGACCAAGAATAAAGACTTTTGCTTATCCTGACTCTAATTTGGCTGATTCTAAGGTATCCAGGGAGCTAACGCAATTGCCACAACAAATGGTTACATACTCTGAGACAAAATTTCTTCCTTTAGTTTTTTACTGGGGGTCTATGAATCTTAAAAAAATATTTTGATAATTTTCAGTCTAATTTCCTTTGTAATCTTATGTGTTTTATTTTATGCATTTACAAACAATATCTACTATGCTTTATTAGTTCTTTAAGGGCAGAAATTTATGTTTAAAATTAGTTTCTTATAAAATTATATCTAATGTATTTAGAGGTTTAACAGCTGAGAAATGTGGAAAGTGTTGCAGAGAGAAATTCAGGGATTTTTTTTTTTCTATGCCAGATATATGAAAGAGTTACTAAAGCTTTTACTTTAGGAGTGAACAGTATTTTCCTTCCATCTGCCAGTTAGAGAGAGTAGTATAATGTGATATAAACAAGCCTAGCCTCTCTGGTAGTATATGAAATAGAACATAATGGTGGAAAATCCAACAAGGATTTAAGGATTTAAGTGACTATGAACAATGTTACAAAGGATGAGTTACAAGCTTTGTTCTAGCTCTCCATCATTTACTACCCAAGTGACCTTGCATAAGTCACTTCACCACTATAAAAGATGGGGACTTGTATGACAAGAGTGGTATCAAAGTAAAAAAAATATATTTAAAGTGCTTTAATATAAATATAAAAGTATAAAATATTCCATCTACAGGCATCCCATATGACACCCCAAAACAGACCTCCTATATACATAGAAATACATAGTATACATATACATAGAAAAATAATTCTATATGTATAATAATTATTCAAAATTAAACAGTCATTGGACAGGTCTATCATGAGAACTACAAAGATGAATAAGACAATTCCTGACCTCAAAGAGCTTACAATAAAATGTATGAGCATAAGAATCATGAAAAATATTGTATAAAATGGAGAATGTGATAAGGGACCTAGGAAAATACCAAAATGCTATCACATTTGCAGGGGAGGAGGGGGAAGAATATATATATATATATATATATATATATATATATATATATATATATATATATATATATATATAATAGAATGGCTTAGTTGGGAGAACACTAGAAATGAAAACAGAATACATTAAGGTAGAAAGGAAGAAAAGATTGAAGGGTACAGGGGCAATAAGTCCAGTTTGGTTGAACAACATGTTAATTAGAAGTCACTGAAAATATCTGATAGGGATATGAATGTTATACTGAAAGTGCTACGGACAATAAGTAATAATAGAAAGTGTTATGAGTCTGGGGAACTGAATATTTCAACCTCTGCCCTATATAGGATAGATATAGGATTTTGAATAGCAAAATATTTCCATTCTCTGCCTATTCTGTGATCGTTTTTTTCTGATAAACCAGACTACAATAATACATGCTTACATATGAAGAACATAGAAAGCAGCTGGATGGCTTGATTTTTCAAAAGATTTAACATCAAAGTACAAGCTATTCAATTCTCATATCTCTGTCTTATCTTTAATCTTTTTTCCACCATTATGTTCTATTTCATATACTACCAGAGAGGCTAGGCTTGTTTATATCACATTATACTACTCTCTCTAACTGGCAGATGGAAGGAAAATACTGTTCACTCCTAAAGTAAAAGCTTTAGTAACTTTCACATATCTGGCATAGAAAAAAAAAAATCCCTGAATTTCTCTCTGCAACACTTTCCACATTTCTCAGCTGTTAAACCTCTAAATACATTAGATATAATTTTATAAGAAACTAATTTTAAACATAAATTTCTGCCCTTAAAGAACTAATAAAGCATAGTAGATATTTTGGAGAAGACAGAAGTATGTATCATCATCAAGTCCAAAAAAAAATCCTGGAAATTTGAAAAATCTGATCTACTACTGACATATTCATATTTTATTTTATAATACTATTATTCCCGAGTCACTTTAAATGAGGTACCTGAAGATACGTGTTTGCAAAGTGACTTACACATATAATTACTCACTTAACTGGCTGAACAATCCTATGATATAAGAAAACTGAGGCTGTGAGAATTAAAATTTTATATGATTTGCCCACAATCCTACCATAGTAACAGTATAAACAAATATCTCCAAATGGAGCTAGAACAAAGCTTGTAACTCATCCTTTGTAACATTGTTCATAGTCACTTAAATCCTTAAATCCTTGTTGGATTGAATTTAAGCCTAACCTATTCCATGCTTTTGATTTTTTCCCCCCCCCCAACAGGGACAGGAAATACAGTGGTAATTATGGTTAGCTATCCAAAAGGAATAGAAATTTTGGGGCCAGTGCAAAGAGGAATTCCAGTTAAAATGACCATAGAAGTTGGTACACGTCAAGTGCAAGAGTTCATCAGTGGTCAATCTGTTGTGTTTGTAGCCATTGCTTTCATCACTATGATGATCATATCATTAGCTTGGCTAATATTTTACTACATACAACGTTTCCTATATGCTGGTTCACAGTTTGGAAATCAGGTAATTATAAGGAATAAATTTTTAAAAATTTTAGTAAACAATATTTGGAAGTCTGAAAGTCACAATTATAATAATGCTGTTATTTTATCTTTTGGAAAAATATTTTTGAGTTGTTAATTTGGGTGTATTTAAGCTCAGCAAAGAGAAAGAATTTCTGTTGTAATTACTCTTTAGTGGAAAATGAAGTAATTTTTAGGTGTGGATCATAATTTCATCCTATTTTGATCATTTAATTTAGTTTGTACCTTGATGGTACATAACTGGTCTTTAGTGCATTTCTCTTCTAATCATTTCAAGACATAAGACTAAAAGATTAAGTAACATTAGAAATTAAAGAAAGTTCTTTGATTTGTATTAGTGGAAGAGTTTCTCACACCCATAAAATTCATCACATTTAAATTCTTTTAAAATGTTTTTAATAATGGTTTCCCTAAAGTTAATTTTAAGATAAAGTAATTACAAATATGTTCTTTTCCAAAGAATCATAGAAAAGAAACAAAGAAAGCTATTGGGCAACTTCAGCTTCATACTGTAAAGCGTGAAGACAAGGTAATATCTAATACTTTAAGTTTATTTACATTTGTGTGTAAAAAAATTACATTTGAGGGTTTCAGCTCATTTTAACATCTCACTTTTAAAAAGGAGATGTATATGAAAGAAGCTCGGACAGACAAATAATAAATTGCAAAAGGAAAATGTAAGCATATAAAAACCAATTTTTAAGATTCTGGCAGCCTTAAAATATATCATACATTCGCACATTCACACTTACAAACCCATACAAATACACACATTTTCCCCTGTCCCCCTTAATTTTGGGGAAAGTATTTGCATATATATTCTTGGTGTTCTGATTTATTTTCATTTTAAAATTTGAAAACACATTTTCATGAGCAGTCTAAATTCAAAGTCTTTGAATTAACAGTCTTTGAAACATGATATTCTATGATCTCTCTTCTCTCAATATTTCAGATTACTGGGAGATAATTTCTTTTAAAAAGTTAAAGGATTCCTGTGCACATGAAAAAAAAAAAAGAGCTGTGGCAGTATTTTTTGTTTTTGATACTTTTGTGCTATGTAAAAATCTCATTACATTCTATAGATTTATAAAACACTAAATTTATTGTTGCAATGACTTTCTAGTTTTTTTTGTCTTGCAATAAGTTATTAAATATTGCTTTCCCTGCATCTCTTCCTATTTCTTCTTGAATCAGAGTAAGATTGCCCTAAAGAAGCATGCTTAGTCATTCATGGATCCTCTGCTGTTCTGTTTAAAGGATTAAAGAATAATAGGAACTCAATAGGTAATGGTTGGGTGATGTGCTGAATTTTTTTTTCCCCAGTAGTATTTTATTTTTTCCAAATACATGTAAAGAGTTTTCAGCATTCGTTTTTGTAAAACTCCCTCTCTTCTTTTCTCTCCACTCCAAGGCATCAAGCAATCTGGTAGAGGTTAAATATGTGCAATCCTAAAATAAAAATGTTATAAAACAATTTTCAGTGTTATTACTATTGATGATTGCTGCATAATTTTTATAATAAAAACAAATATATAAATAATACTTTTGATATTCTCCATTGTACTATTTGTAAGCAAATCTTTAAAAAAAATCAATTGATCAAGACATTTTTAGATAGCATGTAGTTCCCTTTTAGAAAACATTTTGTTGATATATTTATTTTTCTAAAAAAAAAAATTTTTTTTAAAAGAATGATCATGTAAGTGTTCTTCCTGGCCTTAAACTGACAGTATTTGTTTCCCAGTATTAAGTGGTCAAGGAAGACGGTTTTAAGTTGTGTCTTAATATTCTTTCTTTTTTTTTTTTTTTTTTGTTGCAGAGGCAGTTGGGGTTAAGTGACTTGCCCCAGGGTCACACAGCTAGGAAGTGTCAAGTACATGAGCCCACATTTGAACTCAGGTCCTCCTGACTTCAGGGCTGGTGCTCGATCCACTGCACCATCTAGCTGCTCCATGTGTCTTAATATTCTAAAAATAATCTTAAATTTTTGGGGGGAGTGTGGGTAGGAATTGATTAAAATAAAACTATGTAATTTTGTAATATTTTTTATCTTGTTTGGTTACATTTTAAAAGTAGATATTAAAATGTTAGCAGGTTAAACTTGTTTTTAGAACATGGAAATTGGTTAGATTCATAAAACTGGGGAATCTAACCTGAATTTTTTCTTTTCACCTATTTTATTTTATTTTTGCTGAGTCAGTTAAGTGAGGTTAAGTGACTTGCCCAGACTCACACAACGAGGGAGATATTAAGTGTCTGAGGCTGGATTTGAACTCAGATCCTCCTGACTTCAGGGTTGGCACTCTAGCCACTTCATCATCTAGCTACCCCCTCATTTATTTTTTTGAATGATAACTTTGTGATTAAAAAAAATTGGCAAGTTTTTAATCTTTATTATTTTAATTAACATGACAAATTTGTGATTCATTGTTGTATTATGAAAAATATATATGTAATCACATTTCCTCCTATAGGGAATTGATATTGATGCTGAAAACTGTGCAGTGTGCATTGAAAATTATAAACCAAAGGATATTGTTAGAATTCTGCCATGCAAGTATGTTTCTTATTGTCAGTTTTTTTCTTCTAAGAACTATTACTTGACAAGTTTGTTTGCTAATAATTGTAATAAACTTAATTGCTTTATTAGAGAATTAATTTTTCTCATGTTCTACTTTAGCTTATTTTAATCTTTAACTTGCAGTATATTACTTTAAAAGTTTTTTTGCTTAGCATGAAAATTAGTTATTAATATTTAAGTTCACTATACAGTATAATATATAAATATTGTTTTGATGTCCAAGGAATCATTAGAACCTATTTAGAATTGTGTCAATGATCAAATTTAGTCCATATACAGGTAAGCATATATGTATGTATATAGTGTTTGAACTGATTGTATTTCCAGTTCTCTCCTTTGATCTAAAGAGATATATCATCTAGAATGTAGACATGCTAGGGAGCATGACCATGGATCCTATACCCTCAAAACCATACGGAACCTAATACTTTAACATTACTTGTATAATAGACACCTTAATAAAAAGGGTGCCAAAAAAGAGATACAGCAACAAGAATGAAGGTTATTAGAAACACAGAAAGCATGGGATATAAGGAAATGACAAGTTGTAGTGGTGCAGAACACTGCAGAATAATGAGCCAAAAAGGCTGGTAATAGGAAACTTTGGGACCATTGTACTAGATTCTATATAGATAATGAGTAAAATAAGCAAAATTATTATTTTCTCCCTTGTTATAAAATTCCTCGGTGGTTATACTTATAACAACTCTGTTGGAAAATCATGATTTGGAAAGAGAAGTGAATTATGCTCTTTTTAAAAAGAACTTTTTGTTCAGTGAAAGGTATTTTTGGGGAAAGAAATTATAACTTGCTTCAAGTCTTCCTATTTAATTATACTTAACAGGCATATAGCAAGTTATTATATAATTATATTTTACTTTGCATTCTCAAAGTGCTTCATAGTCATTTAATGAAATGATATGAGAGCAAGAATTATTAAAACCAAACAAGTGTAGTTACTTGAAATGCAACTGAGATTAAATCTATAGTTTTGATTTGTATGTAGTAGTAGTTTTTGAATTAGATAAGTTTTTAGAGAGTAATAATTTATAGGACTACATGGATTGGGTTTTGTTTTGTTTTTTGACAGGGGGAGCAGGTAGAGTGGGAAAGGGGATACTGGGTCTTTAACTTTTTTGTCTAGCTTGGAAATAAAATATTTACTTATCAGGTTTCATCCTTGAATAGTGGAAGTTTTCATCTACTCTGTTTTTCTAGCCTGAGCCAATTCACCACTTCTTGGGCATATTGGTCACCCTTTCCTCTCAGAGGCTCACTATATGAATGCTAGCTAGATGCATCTTAGACTCAAGTGATCTACCAGCTTCAGTCTCCTTTGCAGCAAGTGACTACAAGAATGTATTGCCATTACCTGCTAAAATTTTTCTTTGCATAGGATGGATTAAAGTGGCCCTTTTAGAAGGGAATGGGGAATATCATCTTAAAATTCTTTTAAATCTATTTTCCAACTATAAAATATGAAATCAATTAAACATTTAGAATTAAGAGCAAGTTCTTGATTAGGGATTTGAATTAATTCCTAAAGTAGGCCTGTACTTAGTCTCTAAGTCATAACTTGTTTATAATACACATTCTTAGAGAAATATTTAAATTAATATGCCAGGTTACTTTTTTTTCTTAAACTTTTCTACTTTATCTTACTTAGTCTTTTGCAAAGTAATGAAATACTTGAGAAAAATAAAATTTTCTTATACTTAAGCAAATAATTATAAGGCACTTTAGTCTATTGCATTAAATTCTTTCAGAGTTCATACAGTATTCCATTTACTGGACTTTTTCTTTTAATACCATATGCCTGATATAAAGACATGATGTATAAATTGAATAGAAAATTAAATGACCTAACCTGTGTTCTTTTACAGATTATTTAATCCCATTATTTTCCATTATAATTAAATATTCCTTTTAATGTGTTTTGGGAATGGGAAAGGATATCAAGAGCTAAACATGTTATAATTAAATATACATTGAATTGCTAGATTTTCTGAAATGATTTTTGAGAATTAAAAAAAATACAGATTTTATTAAATAAGGAGATTATTACAAAGAAAGGAATTAATTTGACCAATAACAATAGGGAGGTGGAAATTTTTTTTTCTTTTTGTTATTATCCCAAGTGATAGGGTGACATTAAGGTTTTTTTTTCTCTTTTAGTTTAATTGTTATTTTTCCCCAGTTACATGTAGAACAGTATTTTGCATTTGTTTATAAAACTTTTGAGCTCTAGATTCTATTTCTCCCTTCCCACTCCACCTCCCATTGAAAAGGCAAGTATGAAGTTATGTATAACATAGAAGTCACATTGCAAAAGAAAACAGATCTCTCCCCCTCCAAAAAAAAATATCAAGAAAGTTTTTATAAAAGGATTCTTTGATTTGTATCAGACTCGATCAGTTCTTTCTCGGGGTAGCATTTTTCATTTATAAGTCCTTCAGAATAGTCTTGGATCTTGTGTTGTTGAGAATAGCAAGGTCATTCATAGCTGATCATCCCACAACATTGTTATTGATTTATATACTGTATATTTCACATTGCATCTCATTAAGTTCTTTGAACAAAATATCTTGTAATATGAAAGAGAACTTCGTTTTATTCTACATATCATACTTTTCTAATAGGTAACCTGGAAGATTTTAGAGTGGTTTAATAGGTTAACAATTGAATAAACTATAAATAACTTTGATGATAAGCAAATAGTATAGCTTGCATTCACTTAAAAATGTTTTTCTTTTGAAATGTTAACACATACTTAATATTTTTTAGGCATATTTTTCATAGAACATGCATAGACCCCTGGCTTTTGGACCATCGAACTTGTCCAATGTGTAAACTTGATGTCATCAAAGCTCTAGGATACTGGGTTAGTTAAATTTTTATTTAAGCTTAATTTTCCTCCAATTATTACCTACTTTTAAAATCACTATGATTCTCATGAAAAGAGTATTTACATTCAAAATATAAACAAATTATTTTGGACAAGGGTAAGGAGTTAATACTCAACTAGTATTTATAATTATTGAACAGTTCCCCAAGGATTTTTAACTTTTCTGATTTAACAAGTACTTTACAATTCAGCAAGCATTCACTAAAGAATCCTGTACAAAACACTGTCTAGGTAATAGGAATTCACTATGAATTACTTGTTTTCAAAAAGTTTAGCAGGCTTATAGAAAGGGTAAGGCATACACACCTAGGTATGTTACAAAATATATAGTGTGATTAATTAGCAAGCATTTACTAAATTACCTATCTAATGTACAAGGAACTGTCCTGGACCCGGGGAATACATTAAATTAATGGTTTATTTCAGTGGTTATCTCAAAGAGTTATATTCAAACAACAAGACATCATAGTAATCTAGAAGTATGTAGAGAATAAAAAAAAAATACGAAATCTCTTCAAGATTGCTATTTATGTATTATACATATATGTGTGTGTGCATGTGTACATAAATATATATGTGTGTGTGTGTGTATATATGTACACACACATGTATCTATAAGAAAATTGGGCAAGAGGTATTGGGTGAGGGAAGATTTCATGTAAAACTTGATACTTGAGCAGAATTTTGAAGGAGACCTGGCACTCTCATGTGAGGAGGAATTCTGCTCGTGATTGATAACCAGTGCAGTGACACAAAGATGAGATGAAATGTTATACATGAGGAATATGAAGAAAGCTAGTTGGAATAGATAGTGAAAAGGAGTCGTTTACAGGGTTTCCCAAAATTTTAGTGCTCTTGTGAACTCAAGAGATTTGAAGCTACATTGGGAACTTTGCATATTTAACCTCGAAAAGTAAATTGGGAACAAAGTGAGAATTTTAAATGCCTAAGGAATTTCTAAACATAAATACCTAGAATTAATAGGGAGCCACAGTTTGAGTTTGTAGAGTGATGTAGTTATATTTTATCTACAATCTTGTTTATTCCTTATAAATACTTATTTTTGGTTTATTAGCTGTAGTCACTGATTCTGCCACTTTGAGTAGTTTTCTGCAGAATTTATTTCAAGTGTCTCCTTTTCTAATTTTCCCACTTTGTCCTCCCTCTTAATTGAAGGCTGCTCTTCCCCAAATGGTTTTATTTACATAATCATTTTCTATGTAATTATATTCATGTTGTCTCTCTTCAGTTAAAAGCTTCATCCTTGAAGGCTATCATCAGCATTCCTAAGTTTTAGTGTGTTTTGTTATTTGTCATCTTGAGCAGTTATTTGTTTCTATGATTTATTCATTGAGCATTCATTACTTAATCTTTTCTATTGGTTCTTGTACTTCCATTTCCCATTTTTCTTCATTATTATTAATTTTTTTTAATGTTGCATTTACTATGTTTGCCTTTTATATTTTATATATGTCTTCTAGCAATGATGAATTTTTGAAAACCAGATATTGAAAAATAAGTATTCTTTAATTTTTAAAATTAAAAGTTGCATAATAAAAATAAGATAATGACAAGCTTAATTACATGTATTATGGTGGAAAGAAGTTTTGTTTTATGTTAGTACTTAGTAAGTTTTTTTTTTTTTAACCATTTAAGGAAAATCTTGAGGATTTACAGGACATACCAGTTCCAGAATCCATACCTGGTAGTGTTTCAGTTGTGAATTTGAGTGTCACTTTGCAAGACGAAGATAGAAATGAAGTAAGCCATTTGCCATCATCATCAAATGGATCTGGGTGTAATAACTTTAAAGATGATACAGAGGAAAATGCAGCATTACTAGGTAAGTAGTTATACTTTGTAAGAAGCTACTATATCATTGTGTGCCTTGAAAATATTAGAAATAAATTCTTGTGGGGAAAGGGAATATGTTATTATGAAGAAAGAACATATAAAATTATTCTAAGAAATATAAACAGGAGTATGTATTTTATGATCTATCATATAGAATTTCTAGTAAATTAAATAAGAACTTACATGAGGAAAATGCATAAATAAAAATATGCCAAATATTTAAGCCATTGTTTTGATAAAGAAAAATTATTATTACTTTAAAAATTAATTTTATAATTACAACATTTTTTGACAGTACATATGCATAGGTAATTTTTTACAACATTATCCCTCGTACTCCCTTCTGTTCCGAATTTTCCCCTCCTTCCCTCCACCCCCTCACCTACATGGCAGGCATTCCCATACATAGTAAATATGTTATAGTATATCCTAGATAAAATATATATGTGCAGAACCGAATTTTGTTTTTGTTGTTGTTGCAAAGGAAGAATTGGATTCGGAATGTAAAAATAACCTGGGAAGAAAAACAAAAGATGCTAACAGGTTACACTCATTTCCCAGTGTTCCTTCTCTGGGTGTAGCTGATTCTGTCCATCATTAATCAATTGCAACTGGATTAGCTCTTCTCTATGTTGAAGATATCCACGTCTATCAGAATACATCCTCATATAGTATTGTTGTTGAAGTGTATAATGCTCTCCTAGTTCTGCTCATTTCACTCCGCATCAGTTGATGCAAGTCTCTCCAAGCCTCTCTATATTCATCCTGCTGGTCATTTCTTACAGAACAATAATATTCCATAACATTCATATACCATAATTTATCCAACCATTCTCCAATTGATGGGCATCCATTCATTTTCCAGTTTCTAGCCACTACAAAAAGGGCTGCCACAAACATTTTGGCACATACAGGTCCCTTTCCCTTCTTTAGTAGTTCCTTGGGGTATAAGCCCAGTAGAGGTATAGCTGGGTCAAAGGGTATGTACATTTTGATAACTTTTTGGGCATAATTCCAGATTGCTCTCCAGAATGGTTGGATTCTTTTATAACTCCACCAACAATGCGTCAGCGTACCAGTTTTCCCGTATCCCCTCCAACCTTCATCATTATTTGTTCCTGTCATCTTAGCCAATCTGATAGGTGTGTAGTTGTATCTCAGAGTTGTCTTAATTTGCATTTCTCTGATCAATAGTGATTTGGAACACTTTTATATGAGTGGAAATAGTTTTAATTTCATCATCTGAGAATTGTCTGTTCATATCCTTTTTCCATTTGTCAATTGGAGAATGGCTTGATTTCTTATAAATTAGTCAATTCTCTGTATATTTTCGAGATGAGGTCTTTATCAGAACCTTTAACTGTAAAAATGTTTTCCCAGTTTGTTACTTCCCTTCTAATGTTGTTTACAGTAGTTTTGTTTGTACAAAAGCTTTTTAGTTTGATGTAATCAAAATTTTCTATTTTGTGACCAATAATGATCATTAGTTCTCCTTTGGTCACAAATTCCTTCCTCCTCCACAAGTCTGAGAGGTAAACTATCCTATGTTCCTCTAATTTATTTATGATCTCGTTCTTTATGCCTAAATTATGGACCCATTTTGATGTTATCTTAGTATGTGGTGTTAAGTGTGGCTCTATACCTAGTTTCTGCCATATTAATTTCCAGTTTTCCCAAGTAGTTTTTGTCAAAATAATGAATTCTTATCCCAAAAGTTGGGATCTTTGGGTTTGTCATACACTAGATTGCTATTTTTATTCACTATCTTGTCCTGTGAACCTAACCTATTCCACTGATAAGAAAAATTATTACTATCTAATAAATCTCAGAAGGGAAAAAGGAAGAAAATTTAAGAGATCATTTAGTTCAGCCTCTCCAGTCTCTACTTGAACAATTTCTGAAAGTTTTTAATGATTACTTTAGAAGTTTTTCCTTTATGATGAAAAAATGCAATCTGAAACCACAAGAATTAGAAAATTTCATTTTAATTTATATTTAATTTTTTCTCAATTAAATGTAAACAATAATTTTCTTTCTTTTTTTTTTTTTTTTTTTCCCCTGAGGCTGGGGTTAAGTGATATGCCCAGGGTCACACAGCTAGGAAGTATTAAGTGTCTGAGACTAGATTTGAACTTGGGTTCTCCTGAATTCAAGGCTAGTGCCACCTAGCTGCCCCAATAATTAACATTTTGAAAAAAATTGAGTTCATATCCTCTTTCTCCTATTTCTCCTCCTTGAAAAGGCTAACATGTGTAGTTGTGCAAAACATTTCCATATTAGTCATCATATTATTGTAGTGTTCTTGTTGGTTTTCTGGAGGTCTTGGAGCTGCTTTCCTTTCAGTAGAATAATCACCACAAGAATAGCCAGGTGTTAAAGTCCAAATTCTTTATTGTCTACTTCACAGTCTAGTTTCCTGCTTGGGGCCCAGGCTAGCCTTTTTAAGAGTCTTGGTTTGAGTGGAGAAGCTAAATAGGACAGCCCTGCCACCACAGTGATGTGAGATGGAGTCAATGAATCTCTCTTGAGTCCAAAGGCTTATGCTTCAGCCTCCAGCCACCACAAAGGTGGACAATGGAATGAATCTGGCTCTGAATCCCTAGCTGAGTTTGTTCCACCTTATATGCTCTATACTGAGTATAAACCAATCATTATATCACTAGGAAACCATTATTTGTTGTAAGATTAAATCAGTTATACCAAACTTAGAGAACTATTAATCACCATGCTAAACTAGATAACCATTGTCTCATCAATTCCACTGAGTTAGCATCTTGTGAGAATCCTTGTTTCAAGTTCAGACTTCTGGCCCATAACATGGGCCATTATTATTAACATGTCACTGTACCCTTTGTGTTGTGTAGGTTTGTATTTATGTAACAATTTGAGATACTTGTTACCTGTTAATTATATATTTAATGCTAAGGGTAAGTGAGATTTTATGGTTTTATACACACACACACACACACACACACACACACACACACACACATAGTTATCTGTAATAACTATAGATTTGAAGATACATATATGATGATCTAAGCAAAACAAGTCATTTTAAGAACTGTTAAGTAGATGATTTATCATTTAGTCTGACTTTATTTTGTTAAGAAGAAAATTGAAGCCCAGAGAGGTTAAGTGACTTAATCTAGGGTTACATATAGGTAGTAAGTAATAAAACTGAGGTGTACATCAAAGTCTTCAACTTCCATATTTGTAACCCAGAATAAATCTCCTTTCACTTTTGAGGCCTCTTTGTTCTTTCAGGTTTACTACATTCAGTTGTGCTTTTGATGTATGGTTGTTTCCATTTCTATTGTTGGAGTTCTTGTATCTTTTGTTTTCTTGGTTTTATTCATTCTGCTTTCTAAATCAATTTTCCCCTATGTTTCTGGGCTTCACTGTATGTGATAGCTTTTAAAAGGTTAGATAATAGTATTTTATGAGGATAAAATTTATTTTTAATGGAGTATACTTTTCTGATTTAATTTTCACAAACTTAAGAGTTGATATAGAAAATCTAACTTTTTTATTTATTAATAAGTGGTCACCAAGTTCTTGAGACCAGTATATAAGTATGCTGGTGCTAATTTTCAGGAAATAGGGACTGATGTAATATTATGGACTGATCTGGTATTATTTTTTTTTTTTAAACTTTGTTTTAGAAAGAGATGGCAACGATACTCCACAGGAAGAGCCTGTCTCCTAATGGACATTACCATTCAGTAGCTCTACAGCAGCTTTTTTGAACTGCATTAGCACAAACTTTATACATTGGAAAAATTATGTATGTTCGTTTATTTCTCAGACTTTTCTAGTTCTTATTATAAAAGAATTAAGATATTTTGTTCAAAAAAGGAAAGGTTTTTGATATAGTCTTCATGTTTACTTGCTAAAAATGCATTTGTTATCTGGAAGAATTTGTCATATCAAACTTACAGAAATTGTAACTTAAGAAAGAATCTGTAAAGTAAAATATTGGTGTCATTGTTTCTAAAAAAAATACCACAATAACTAAAATACAAGAAATATTATTTTTCTGAAAGTTGATTTAAGAATAAGCACAATTTATTTTGATATATATCTTGATGGTGGAATTGTGTAATTAAATGTTTTCCCTGGAGGAAATATTTTAGAGGTTTAAGGAAACTTGTTCAAAGATGAAAATTTTATAACCTTGTTGACTGTGTCTCTTTATGTAAATAATTCAGAGCTTAACTAGAAATAGGTTCTTTGACTATTTGAAATTGTTTAAAAAAAAGACATGTATGTGTGTGTGTATATATATATATATATATGTATATGTTTTTTTTCTTGTTCCTTGTGACATCTTGCAGTGGGAAAAGAATATTGATAAATTTTTCTATAAATAAAAAGAAATCACTTTAGATTCTCTTCTACCTCGTTACTGAGTTTTTCTGTGCTTCATTAAGGAAATTAAGCAAAACTATCATGTTTTTTTTTTTTAAATTGGATCACTCATAAGGCACAGAAGCGTTCATCTACTATGGTTTTCTGATGTTAGCTGCTTCCTCTCCTCCCTCAATATCATCCATATTGGTCAGGCTTGGTCTAATACTCAAGAAGCTTTAGCCATCCTGTAACTTAGAATTCCTGAGCTCAAGAAATCCATTAGCTTTATCTTTCTAGCCACAGCAATTACCAGTGCTTGCCAGCATGTCCTGCCTATAAGTCTTACTGTTATCAAGATCTTCATAATTCTTGTATTATAGTTTACCTACATTTAAAACCAACATGAACATGAGGACAAAGGGTTACCCCATTTGATGCAATGGGAGCAGATTGAGGTAAAAGATGTCTGTGTGTATATGAGAGTGAGAGAGATTTTTGAGGGGATCAGAGTGACAAAATATTAAATAATTTTCCTAGTTTTTTTAGTTATTAAATGTTAATCTTAATCTGTTTTTCTCAGTAAGGCAATTCTAGGTTAGAACTAGGCTTGCATTACTCTTCAAAGAAGTCCTTTTGAATTCTTACTCAGAAGATGAGAGAATACAACAGATTTTATGTATCTACTTTGTTCCTACTTCCAGGTAGTAGAAAGTGAGGGTGCATGTGAAGAAGCATGCTAGTATTTTTCTTTTTTCTTTTTTTTTGCTGAGACAATTGGGGTTTAGTGACTTGCCCAGGGTCACACAGCTAGGACGTATTAAGTATCTTAGGCCAGATTTGAACTCCGGTCATCCTGACTTCAGGGCTGTTGATACCTAGCTACTCTGCATGCTTTAGATGCTTTAGATGCTTCTTTAGATAAAGAACACCTTCTAAATTGTTCCTTTGTCACTTTATGTGTCCTAAAGTATATAGTCCAAATTTGTGGAGATTGGTCAAGAAAAAGCATTTTAAAACTAAAAATAAATTCCTATCTTCCCACAACAGCCGAGTTGTAGTGTTTTTAACAAACTAATTTAATAGTTAAAGAAATCTCTTGTGTGAAATAGATTTTGCTTCCTAACCATGTGAATATAAAGAAAATTTGTGACCCTTAGTAATCATTAATCCTTACTTGCATTGATATAGCAATTCATAATGCTGAGAGATGAGTGATGCTTTAATGGTTTAGTTTGCTTGAAGTATCAAATAATGATCTTTTTTTTTTTTTTTTTTTAAATTATAGTTTTTATTTACCAGATATATGCATGGGTAATTTTATAACATTGACAATTGCCAAACCTTTTGTTCCAATTTTTCCCCTCCTTCCCCCCACTCCCTCCCCCAGATAGCAGGTTGATCAATATGTGTTAAATATGTTAAAGTATAAATTAAATACAACATATGTATACATGTCCAAACAGTTATTTTGTTGTACCAAAAGAATTGGACTTTGAAATAGTGTACAATTAGCCTGTGAAGGAAATCAAAATTGCAGGTGGACAAAAATAGAGGGATTGGGAATTTTA
The DNA here is from genome assembly GCF_048593235.1 of Sminthopsis crassicaudata. Lineage (NCBI taxonomy): Eukaryota > Metazoa > Chordata > Mammalia > Dasyuromorphia > Dasyuridae > Sminthopsis > Sminthopsis crassicaudata. The sequence goes on from NC_133619.1 coordinate 186,804,814, forward strand.
TGTTGTGGTTCATAGTCATCTCCCAGAGTTCTTTTGCTGGGTGTAGCTGGTTCAATTAATGATCCTTTTATAATGGAAAAATGTCATTCATTGCTTTTTTCTTTCTATGATGATTATGAATTCTCAAATAATTTGTTAGGAAAATCTGTGAAGCTAATACAGAAGAAAAATTTTTAATTTCTGGCAGCATTTGCTACCTATTTGACTCAAAAGTTTAGATGTGAAGCTTACAAATAAAAGGAGTATAGAATGATTGCAGGCCCTTTTCCAGATACCCAAAGGTCTATGACAGCCATGAAGATTCAATAAAAGGCTGAGAAATGTGTCACATTTGGTAAGTGATGCTTTATAAAGTCATTGCAAATAAATACTTGAGGAAAAAATATATTTTTCCTTTGTAGTGTATGCTTTCTTACAAAGAAGAAATCTGATAAAGACAAAATGCTGTAAATTCTTACAATTACTTGAAATTTAAAAATTATTAGGAAAAGAAAGCAGATAATGAGCATTGTATTAAAAATTAGAATAAATAGGAGTATTGCCTATAATAGCTCACAATTTTTGGAGGGTTTTATCAGTTATCACCATGAAAGTTAGAAATAGCATAGACATTTATATACATAATCTTCTGTGCATGTGGCTTTTTATCTTATGCTTAATAATCAAAATTGTTTTCTTTTATTCCCATGTCTAGAATATATGGCTTTTCCCCATCCAGAAAATCAGAAGAAATAATTGAAAAGACATAAGCTGCATCACTTTACAGCAAGGTAACTACTTTTATCTAAGTTCTGTAATTTGGGGGATTGTGAACATTAGAAGAATTTGCTTATTTTTAATGCTAATATTTTTTATTATAAATGTAAAGAAATATGTAACTCAGTTTATTGCTATTATTTAGCTACATTAATATTGCACTTCAGAATGCTTGACAGAAATTTTAATAGTTTGGTTCTCTTTGGTTGAATAACAAATATTTTCAGGCTGAGATATCTTAAAATCTTTTTTATTGGCCTATTAACCAGTTTTTGCAAAATGAACTTTTAAATACAAAACAAGTTATATGAAACCAATCCCAGTTTTCTTTGATAGTAGCCAATATATGAAACAGAATAACAAATTAGTAGAGAACTTTTAAGTCATAAAAAATATTTATCTGAAAAATGAATTTCTGTAACTGAGGAATGATGACAGTAAAAGGCCGAATTGCAGTGCCATCCATAAGCAGTTTGCTCTCAGTATGGTGCACAATGACAAAGTCTCCAGAAGCGAATTACTAATCTGACCTCAGTTGGTAACCAATTGCAGGATGGTTATGTAAGTTAATATTTTCCTAAACTATGATATTAATAGATATGTAGATTTATATATTTATTAATTTTTAAAGCTTTTTTTTTTTTTTTTAACTGATTTGTACAGCGGGTTTTGCTCGTGCTTTACAATAAAATGTAGTATTACTTTGTAAATGTAGGCTTACTTTGTAATAAGAGAAATAGGCATAATATCCTAAAGCAGTCATATTGATTGATAGTAAGTAAAAATGGATCCCATTTTTAGCAATGACAGGAATTAATTGACAGAGATTATTTAAAACTCAACAATCCCTCCCATTTTCCACCCCCCCTTCCCCCAGCCTCATTGAATAATGAATGTAAAGCCCAAAGTCACAGTAAAATTGAGCCACCTCTTTTGACTTTAGGTCTCAAAATTTTCCATTACTTCACCAAGAAGTAGAAAAATAAGCTAATCTAGTAAAATTAGTAATACCAGGCAACAGTTTATATCATTATTAGAACAATGTAAAGGAAAACAGTTTTGAAAGACTTGTCTCTGATTAATGTAGTGATCAATCAAGAATTCATCTATGAGACAGTTGAATTAAAAGGCTTTTGATATATTCCTTTTGCATAACTATATGTTTTTCTTATTAGGACAGTTATGAATAGTAAGAAGAAAGGGCATCAGTTTTTTAGAACACAGAATAAAGATTATTGCTATCTTAAGTAAATTTAGGACATTCTGAGTTTGTTATTCAGAGCTATTATTTTCTTCCTCCTATTCCCTTGCCAGCAAATTAGGTGAAATTATGTAAGAAATTTCATAGCTACATTATAGAAACAAGATAAAGGGAGTGGGAAAAGTATACTTCACTTTGCACTCAAGAGTTCATCAATTGAAAGAACTGAAAGTGGATAGCACTTTTTTTTATGAGTACTTTGGAATTGTATTGAATCAGTGAATTGATAGAGTGCCAAGTTGATTATCGTAATATTGCTGTTATTGTGGATAAAGACATTTCAGTTCTGCTCATTTCACTTTGCATCAGTTCACATAGGTCTTGCAAACTTTTCTGAAATTAACCCCATCATCATTTCTACTACCTTACAATAATAATATCTCACAATTTGTTCAGCTATTCCTCAATTGATGAATGTTTTTTTCAATTTTGCAGTCTTTACCACCACAAAAAGAGCTGCTGTAAATATTTTTATACATATAAGTCCTTTTTTCTTTAATCTCTTTGGGTTTTAGGCTTAGTAGTGATATTGCTGGATTAAAGGGTATACACAATTTTAAAGCCATTTGGCCATATTTCCAAATTGTTTCCCAGAGTGATTGTACTAGTTCATAACTCTTACCAACAGTTTCATTAGTGTTCCTATTTTTCCCTCATCCCCTCCAGCATTTATATCAGTTCTTGAGTTGTTTTAATTTGCATTTTCCTGATCAATAGTGATTTAGAGAAGTTTTTTATATGACCATAGATATCATTGATATCTTCTGAAAACTACAAGTTCATATCCTTTGACTGTCAATTGGGGAATGGCTCTTATTTTTATGAATTTGACTCAATTCTATACTTAGTATATATTTGAGAAATAAGGTCTTAGACTTTGTGAGAAAAAAAATTTTGATATTCATTATCTATGGTATTAAATGTAGTTGCCCTGATTCTCTCTTTTAATTAGATCTATTTTTGTTTTTGCCTTATTTGAGATCATAATTGTTGCCTTATCCTTTTTTTTTTACTTCAGCTGATACATATTTGATTCTGCTCCAGCCCTTTGGATTCTGGTTTCTAATTAATTCTGCTATCTGCTTCCGTTTTATGGATGAGCTCATCCCATTCACATTCAATCATGATTACATAGACCTTCTGTCTTCTATCTTGTTTCAACCCAAAGACTCCAGCTTTTGGGATAAGAATTCACTATTTGACAAAAACTGCTGGGAAAATTGGAAACTAGTATGGCAGAAACTAGGCATTGACCCGTCACACATAACACTGTATATTAAGATAAGGTCAAAATGGATTCATGATCTAGACAAAGAATGAGATTATAAATAAATTAGAAAAAAATAGGATAGTTTGCTCTCAGACCTGTGGAGGAGGAAGGAATTTGTGACCAAAGAAGAACTAGAGATCATTATTGATCACAAAATAGTAATTTTGAGTATATTAAGTTAAAAATGTTTTGTACAAACAAAACTAATGCAGACAAGATTAGAAGGAAAGCAATGAAGTGGTAAAACATTTTTACATTCAAAGGTTCTAATAAAGGCTTCATTTCCAAAAATATATAGATAATTTACTCATTTATAATAGTTCAAGCCATTCTCCATTTGATAAGTAGTCAAAAGGTATGAATAGACAATTTTCAGATGAAGAAATGAAAATGGGGCAGCTAGGTGGCGCAATGGATAGAGCACCAGCCCTGAATTCAGGAGGACCTGAGTTCAAATCTGGTCTCAGACACTTAACACTTCCTAGCTGTGTGACCCTGGGGAAGCCACTTAACCCTGCCTCAGGGGGGAAAAAAAAATCAAGAAATGAAAACTATTTTCTAGTCATATGAAAAGGTGCTCCAAATCACTATTGATCAGAGAAATGCAAATTAGGACAACTCTGAGATATCAGTATATACCTTGCAGATTGGCTAAGATGACAGGAAAAGATAATGATGAATGTTGGAGGGGATGTGGGAAAACTGGGACACTAATACATTGTTGGTGGAACTGTGAATGAATCCAACCATTCTGAAGAACTATTTGGAACTATTATCAAATGTTATCAAACTGTGCATACCCTTTGACCCAGCAGTGTTACTACTGGCTTACATCCCAAAGAGATCTTAAAGGAGAGAGACCCACATGTGCAAAAATTTGTTTGTGGCAGCTAGAACTGTTTTGTAGTGGCTAGAACCATTAATTGAATGGATGCCCATCAATTGGAGAATGACTAAATAAATTATGTTATATGAATGCTATTGGAATATTATTGTTCTGAAAGAAATAACCAGCAGGATGATTTTAGAGAGGCTTGGAGAGACTTACATGAACTGATACTAAGTGAAAGGAGCAGAACCATTATACATGGCAGTAAGACTATGATCAATTCTGATGAAAGTGAATTGATTTAATCAGTTCCAATTGTTCAGTAATGAAGAGAGCCATCTACACCCAGGGAGAGGACTGTGGGAATTGAATGTCCACCACAACATAGCATTTTCACTCTTTCTGTTGTTTGCTTGCATTTTTGTTTTCCTTCTCAGTTTTTTTTTTTTTTTTTTTTTTTCCAGATCTAGAGGAGGAGGTGGAAAGAAGGAAAGAAAAATTAGGAACAGAAGATTTCGCAAGGCCATGATTTTCCTCAAAAGTCTTTATTGCTAATCACTGCTTCCCTTAATTTGCTCTCCCCTTTATTAATCCCCTCATCCCCTTTGTCCTTTTCTCTTCCTATTGGGTATTGGGTAAGTTAACATTTCTATACACAACTGAGTGTAACTATATATTACATATATACATATATTTACATACATACACACACCAATTCACATGAGAGTGAGCTTTAAGCATTGCTTACTAGCCCCACTGCCCATTTTCCCCACCATAATAAAAACTCTTCTTTGTATGTCATCTTTATGTGAGAAAATTTTCCCCATTTTCCTCCCTTCTCAGTGCATTTGTTTTTCCCTTTTCATTTTTCTTTGGGGGAGATCACTGCAGCTTTATTGACTTACATCTTTGTCTTCTATGTAAACTCTTTAACTTTCTCAATAATGATAAAGTTCTTAGGAGTTAAGTTTTTCACATAGGAATATTAAATAGTTTAACTTATGATTACTCTTTTGTCCTTTATGATTATTCTTTCATGTTTACATTTTTATGCTTCTCTTAGAAGACCTACTGGTCTTTTCACATGGAACACTTCTAAATTCTCTATTTCATTACATGTGTAATTTTTTTCTTAAAGATTACTTAGTTTTTCTAGATAGGTTCTTGGTTGCAGTCCAAGTTGCATAAGTTTTGGCCTTTCAGTTTATCACTCTCTGTTTCTTCAGTGTGAAAGCCACTAAGTACCAGTTTTTCCTCTATTATTCTTATCCTTTATTGGATTTTTTTTCTTTTTTTTTTTTTTTCTTTTTGAGGGTTTAGTTGTGTTTTCACATTATTGTCTTCCAAGTTTGACTTGGACATCCCTATGACGATAGTAGCTTTTCTGTGGTCAGATTTTGTTTTATTGTTTGCTCATTTTCCAGTCACTTTCTTGTCTTTTAATTTTTTCTTGGTCCCTACTTGTTAGGTTTTGTACTTTGGGCTTTTTTGCGCTGTTTTCAGTTAGTTGTGGGGGACTACAAGTTGTTAGTGCTTCTGTGTTGTCCTGGAAGTGAATGGTCATAGCTCTCATTATCTGCACTCTGGTCTTAGTAGTGATCCTCTTTGCTTGGGCACTGTGACTGGGTTTCCTATTCCAAACTCTCAGTGATCCTTTCTACCCTGGACTCATCAGTGCCAGTTGTACCCACAGCCAACAGAGGGTCACCTGTAATCTCTCTTTGACTAGTTGTCCCACCTCCTCATTGTCCCTGACTTAGAGCTTCCAAAGCTGCCACTTTATCACCACTGCAATTTGTGAACTCCAGACAGATATCTCCTATTACCTCTTAAGTTTTCCTAAGATGGAAAAATATCTCATCCTGACTTTTGATTGCTTCAGCCACTCCAAAATTTGATTTGAAGTGTTGTGTGGAGGGTAATATTAGGAGAATTGAGCCCCTAATCCACCATCTTAAAGTTTAAGACTTATATTTCTTATATTAAAATGTTTGAGGATTAAATTAATAAAAAAAAAACCCTTTAAAATAGCTAAGCTAATCATATTAGGTTATCTCAGATTTAATTGGATTTGTGATTTTACTCAAGTGGGCTTTCCCTACATAGTATATTTTGCAGCCTATCTGCTCTCTGTTAGTATATTTCTTTCAATCAGAAATAATCTGAATGTGCAGTAGACTATTGAAAATTCAGGCAGGTTTTTTGAATTTATTGATTTTCAGGTCTGGTCTTCTAAGAACCTACATAACTCCAAAAGTGTCTAATTTAATATTGGTCAGGTTATCTTTATAACCTTTTAAATGTCTGACAGCAAAATGTAAATGTCAGTAAAATGTTAAATGCTTTCAGATAAATAGTAAAATTACTTACTATTTTAAGTAAATTTTTTGTGCCATTAACTTACCATATATAAGCTTTTAAAAATTTATGTATATTGTATTTTATAAAATAGCATGGAAAGGATATTTTGTACCCCTTAGCTAATTTTTTTTGGATTGTGAATATTCATTCTTTAGATTTAGATATTTTAGATTTAGATTTTTTAGATTGATATATTTATTACATTTTCCACAGGTAAACTGAAGCACTGAAGAGCTGCATTGTGACTTTAAAAGACGTTGAAACATAACTGTACAAATCTTGGCAAAGGTGATAAGCTACTAAATCACCACTGATTATAGAAATACAAATTAAAACAACTCTGAGGTACTACTACCTGACACCTATCAAATTGGCTAAAATGATAGAGAAATATAACCGCAAATTTTGTAGGGGGTATGGAAAAACTGGGACACTATTGTTTGTTAATGGGAGAACAATTTGAAACTGCCCAAATGACTATAAATCTGCATATCCTTTGACACAGTGGTGCCACTATTGAGTCTGTACCCCAAAGAGATCATAAAAGAAAGAAAAGAATCACATGTTTGTAGCAGCTCTTTTTATGGTGTAAGGATTTTGAGTGGATGCTCTTCAATTGGAGAGTGGCTGAATAAGTTACAGCATGTGAAAGTAATGGAATATTACTCTTCTATAAGAAATGGTGAACAGGCAGAAAAACCCAGAAAGAACATGAGCTGAGTAAAGTGAGCAGAATCAAGATAACATCGTACACAGAAACATCAAGATTAAATTGTTATGTTAGAGACAAAAAAGGGCTCAAATAAGTGCCCATCAGCTGTAGAATGACTAAACAAATCTCTTGTATATATATGCATGTGTCTGCTATTTATGTATATATGCTATTATTTATGTATATATATGCTATTGCTGTATCAAAATAAATACAAAGACTTGAAGCGTAAGACAGTTTAGACAGACCAAGAAAATAATACAGTGGCGACTATGTAAACAAACAAAAAGCAACATGGTAAAATTACCAAGGTAAAGTTGAGGGAAGAACTATGGATATACATGTGTTCATTAGTCTTGTCTTAAAGCATTCAATGTAACAGGCTGAAAAATATGAGTAAACAGAAGAGATTCTGACAATAAGTGATCAAAGTCAAAACTCACACTCAGAAGATAGTTCCATTCAGAGCTTCCAGGAAAAATATGAAGTGGTCTTAGATGAAAGAAGAGTAGAGAGGTGGAGGGAAAAATTGGGAAGAGAAAAAGGAGAAAAATACTAAAGAAAATAACACCTTAAAAAAATCTTTAAAAAATGGTAAAGGAAACCAGTGAAGGGAAGAATGCCTTAAAAAGTAGAATTAGTAGATTATATAGGGGTGGACCAAGATGGAGCGAAGTCAGGAAGCTGCTCAAGCTCTCCCAATTTCTCTAGAAAACCATATGAAACCAAATCTTGGAACAGAGTCTGGACAGACTGCCTATGAAGAGATGGAATGAAATAATTTTCCAGCTTAAGACTGCAAGACTTGCAAGGACTTCAAGAAAGATCAGTCTTAGTAGAGTGAAAGGAGTATACAGCCCAGCTACTAAAACTGAAAAGGAAAAGCCAGTGGGAGGGTTTTTATAAAGTGGATTAGCAACTGGAACCCTCCCTTGGCCCTGACTTATTTTATTAAACTAGATTAGTTTATTATTATTAAACTATATTAGTTATTAAACTATTTTATTAAAAATAGTAGAAGAGCAAAGCAGACTAGGAGGGCAGCTTCTAGTCTCAATGCAGAAGGTAGCATAGAAAAACTTGCAACAAAGGTGGGACTACTTGGTCACTCCTTGTGCTGTGAGCAAGATACCAAACACAAGGGGACCCTGTGCCAAGACTTAAAACAGCACAAGAGGATTGGGATAGCACCCTCTGTACCCCAGGAGCAGAGCTCAACTTTAAAATCAAAATAGCAGGGGGTGGGGTGGGGAAGAAGGAAAAAAAAGTAAGAAACCAGAAAATTACTATGGTGATGGGGAAGACCAAAACAAGAGGACAAAATGATTATATCTGAAACCTCTAAGAGGGAACATGATTTAGTCTCGAGCCCAAAGAGCTTCCTTTGGAAAACTCATAACAGCTTGGAAAAAGAAAACAATTGCTTAAGAAAATACAATTTATCAAATGCCAAACAAACAAACAAAAATCCACTGAAATCACTTTCTTAAAAGAATAAAGCTGGCCAGATGCAAAATAAAACACTGAAGAAAATACCACCTTTAAAAGAATCAAATGGAAAAGGAAATGTAAAAGCTAACTGAAGAAAATCATAGTAAAAACTAGAATTGAGCAAATGGAAGCTAATGACTATATCAACAAAGGAAACTATGGAGACTGATTGTGGATCAATATATAATGACTTTTTCTTACAATTTTTCCCTTTTTTGATTTTTCTCTTCCATCATTCCCCACGTAGAAATATGTAAAAAATGAATGCACATACCCAACCTAAAATAAAGAGGTGCAAAATCTCATTATTAAAGAGAGCAAGTTCTTTAAAAATGGAATTGAACAAATACAAGCTAATGACATTTAAAACCCAGAAAAATAAAGCAACGCCAAAAAAATGAAAAAATAGAAGACAATCTAGAAAATAGATCCAGGAGATGTAATATATACTATGTTTAATGAAATTGTCACAGAAAACTTCCCCAACCTGATCTCCTCCTAAAAGAGATTCCCATATTGAAAATTTCCAGGAATATTATAGCCAAATTCTAGACCTTCTGGATCAAAGAGATAATATTGCAGGCAACCAGAAAAATAATTCAAGTACCTTGGAGGTATAGTCAGGCAAGATTTAGCTTCTACATTAAATGATATTCTGGAAGACAAAGGAGTTAAAATTATTAACAAGAATTGTCTACCCAGAAACAGTATAACCTTGAGGAGAAAAAATGTTTAATTCAATAAAATAATTTTTTCAAATATTCTTAGTGAAAATCCAAATAGGAAATTTGATTTTAAAATGAGATTCTAGAAAAGCATTAAAACAAATAGTAAAGGGAAATCATAAGGAACTTAAGGTCAAGTTTTTACATGGGAAGAAGATGCTTTTTCATTATTAGGGCATTATTGTGTAGGCTGAAGGCACAGTTAGTTGAATGGAATGATAACTAAAAAAAATAAAGATGTGAGGGGAATGTGCTGAAAGGGAAAGGTTATAGGTGAAATGTAGGTAAATTACATGTAAAAGAGGCAAGGAAGAGCTGCAAGAAGAGGAAAGGTAAGAACAAGTGAACTTTATTCTCATCAGAATTTGCTCAAAAAAGGGGATATATTATTGGGTGTAGAAATCTCATACCACATAGGATAGTAAAAGGGAAGAATGAGAAGGGGGAAATGACAGGAGGACAGATGAGGGAGGGGATAGTCAGAAGCAAAAATCCTTGAGGAGAGGGAATTCTGAAGTACTATCACATGCCTGTTGCCAATAAGACAGAAAAGGAAAATGACAAAGTTGGGGAAGATGTGGGAAAAATTAGGGTGAATTGGTCAACCATTCTATAGTGCAATTTGGAATTATGTCCAAAAAAAACCATGCAAAAATCTCTTTGATCTAGCACTAACACCTGTTAATTAGATCTGTAATCCCCCCAAAAGGGGTTTAATAAAAGGAAAAGAAGCTATATGTGCAAAAAACATTTACAGCAACTTTTATGTGCAAAGGATTGAAAATTGAGGCAATGCCCAATGGGGAATGGCTGAACAAATTGTGATATGTATTATTATGTAATATAGTTATCAGAAAAACCTTGGGAAGATCTCCATGAGCAAAGTATATGAAACAAAGTAACAATATCGAAAGATGATTAGCTGTGAATGACATAACTATTCTCAGCAACACAATGATCTGAGACAACTCTGAAGGACTTATGAATCCATATCCAGAGAAAGAATTGTTAGTGTTGGAATGCAGATTGAAGCAAACTTTTTTTTTTTTTGGGGGGGGGGAATGGTGTTTTCTTTCACAGATTATGCATGACTTTGCATGACTACATATAACCTATATCATATGTATATTGCATTGTATATATAGTATAACAGTTCCTTGCATTTTCAATGAGGGAGGTGGGAAAGAATCTGGAACTCAAAAGTTTTGAAAATAAATGTTAAAAATTGTTTTTACATGTAACTGGGGAAAAATAAAATGCTAGATTAAAAAATAAATAATAAAGGAAAGCATAAAAAAATAAGGGAAAAGTTTTTAAAAAGCAAAGCAGAATTCAATTTCATTGAACTGAAATTTTGTTGTTGAAGCAATTCTAATATAATACAAATAAGTCTATTGTGAACATTCAAAACAGTCTTGAAAAAGTTGAGTCACACAAGTAAGTCATAGTGATAATTTTATTAATTTGAGTTCTTCTCTATCCAGGGAAGAAAAGGAGTTGGGCTTCTGAGTTAAAAGGATAGGAACTCTATTTGAAAATATTAAGGAATCTACTAACATTTTCTCCTCACCAAATTTTAATTTCCTTAATTTCACAAATTTTCTCTTCACCCCCCTCTTCCCCTCCCTCACAAAAAAAGGGAAACCAAAATAGAAAGATGGAAGTAATTATTAGCCACGGTTAACAGAAAACCACAAGTCTTTATACTTGGATGTTGTTAGTCTACATAGGTTAAACCACAGTTTAACACAGATTAAAAAGATACTTAAAATCTTTTATTTCTTCCTCCAAGCAAAAATATTGTTAAGAACTCATGAAGCTCCCATCTCATAAGAATAGGCAGTTTATTCAAGAAACCATATTCATATTTAACAAACCCTCCCCCCAATTAAGTTAACAGGAATGGAACAACATAGCTGCCTTGAATTTGCTTTGATTTCCTTCTGATAAAGAAAAGGCAGGCAAGGTAGGATTTTCTAGTAAAAGTACTCTGTACTCTGCTGTAACGGGATATACAAATCAAATTCTATATGTAAAAATGATTTTTTTGAGGTAAGGCACTGTTGCCCAAAAGGTAAGAATGCTTCCATTTTTTTCAAAGAGGAAAACTTGCTTTTCTCCAAAATTCTTAATAAAAAATATGACATTAATGCAAGTTGAATAACAACTCTTTTTCTTAAGACATTTTGTTCTTTCAAACCTAGTAATGGAAGTAGCCTTTAAGAGATAAAATATGAACAAAAAAATAGTTAAGTAAAATAGTCTAGAAAATGGGAACATTTTTATGAATATATCCACATTGGAAAGTCAGAATGGATAGTTACAAGAGTAGGTTAAAAGTCCAAGCAGCTTAAAGGGTAAAAGATAAAAGTTTTTCTTTAACAAGTTCATAGTGTGCTTAATGAAAACTTTTAAATAAAGTTATAATTTTCCTTCAATTTGTGACTCTAGGAATGATTAAATCACAAATGCTGCTCCACTTATAGAATGTGACTTAACAAGTTATTAATTCAGTTCATAAATTCTGTAGTCTTTTCCCATTTAAATAATTCCTTAAAAGTTTGCCTAAAATTTGGGAAGCATGATTTATCACAAGTAGTTAGCTGTTCTTATAAACAAAAGAGGAAGCTTGCTCACTAGTGCTTGAGAGCTAGACTACTTGTGTAGTTCAAAATAGTAGCTTTTCCCGTAGATCATTATTACCAAGGCAGCTAAAGATGAAACCCTCTATTTAATCCGTAAGATTCATTTAAAGGAAAATCAGTAGCAAAAAAAGCAAAAGCAAAATTTTGCTTCAAATGGGAAAAATTTTAAACTCTAAGTCTAAGGCATCCATCCATTCTGAGTTCTAACAGTTTTAAAAATTAAAACACTGTAGAACTAATCAGGCCTTATTTTGAAGTCTTTGCCTCAGAAGGATTTTCCCCTGTATCCAGTGTCTTTAGTAATCGGAAAAGGCCTGCTGCTTCTCGTATCCGACTGAATTCAATACAGAATGCTTGTACTTCTATAAATAAGTCCTGTACATTGATTATTTTGTTGCGGATCAAAGACTGGAGAAAGACACATACAAGCCGCACCAAACGATTCTGAAACAGAAACAGAAAGTTTAGTTGTTTTTTTTTTTTTTAAAGCAAATATATCCTATTTGTCAGAAGTTTTTATAAATTTTGATTATGCACCTGCATGTATTTGTCCTTAATCTGCTCACATGTAGAGATACAATTTGATATATAAAGGTGAATAAACTCAGGAGGTAAATCAACAGCGGTTGTAAGTCTGTTAGGGGGGAAAAAAATGTAAAAGGATTAAAGACAATTAGAATTTCTAACATGATTAATTCATTTTAATTGGAAATTTAACTGGATGTGACATAAGTTCATGTAACATCTATTTGACTGTAGCTGTTTGATTCTCTTGCATACTAGATCATTCACTCGTTCATTCATCCCAAAACCTTTACCACTTTAAAACATTATACCTTTTTTAACTTTTCAATAGCATTTTACCTTTCCAATTACATGTAAAGATAGTTTTCAATATTTCTGTAAGATTTTGAGCCCCCCCCAATTTTTTTTCTCACTCCCCATACCTTCCCCTCCCCAAGGCAGCTCTTGGATCATGTTGAGAAAGAGAAAACAAAAAAAAGTATGCTTTGATCTCTGTTCAGTCTCCATAGTTCTCTCTCTGGAGGCAGATGGCATTTTTTTATGCCAAGTCTATTGAAATTGTTGATCACCATATAATGTTTCTATGTATAATGTCACTAAGCATCAGTTCATATATATGTCTTTTCTGACACCAGTTGCTCATCATTTCTTATAGGACAATAATATTCCATTACATTTATAACATATATTATGTTATAACTTATTCAGCTATTCCCCAATTGCTGGGCGTCCATTCAGTTTCCAGTTTATTGCCACTACAAAAAAAATTGCAACAAACATTTTTGTACACGTGGGTAATTTCCTTTTATGATTTCTTTGGTATACAGGCCCAGTCATAACATTGCTGGATAAAAATATACAACTTTATAGCCCTTTAGGCATAGATTCCAAATTGCTCTCCAAAATCAGTTCACAACTCCACCAATGTCCCAATTTTTTTACATCTATAGAACTGATCAAGCCTTATTTTGACCAGTTTCATTTCCTTTGTTTGCCTGTCATCTTAACCAATCTGAACAACCTCAGAGTTGTTTTTAATTTGCATAGAACATTTTTTCCTATGACTGTAGATGAATATCTTTATAGTTTCTTCATCTAAAAACTGTTCATATCCTTTTGACATCTATCAATTGAGTAGTGACTTGTATTGTAAATTTGAATCAATTCTCTACATATTTCAGAAACCCTGGCTATAAAAATTGTTCCCCAGCTTTGTTTTCCTTTTAATCTTGGCTGTATGTTTGCACAAACCTTATTAATTTAATGTTATCAAATTTATCTATTTTGGTCATAAATTTTTCCCTTCTCCAAAGAACTGATAGGTAAACTCTCCCTCACTCTTTTACCCTTTCCGTCTTTATAAATAATGAACTCATTCTGACCTTATCTTGGTATAGTGTGTGAGACCAATAAATATTGGCCATCTAGCATGTTACATACAATACTGTAAAGTGTCCTCAGTCTAATAAAGCATTCTAATAAGAGGATTTTATCTGAAAGAATTAGAAACATTTTGAATGGGGAAGGAATGAAGATGGAAATCATGGAAGGCAGCATGGCAAAGGTATGTCTGAATTGGTTCATGAAGATTTCAATAAAGTTAGGTGAAAAAGGGCAAACTCCAGGTTGAACAATGGCTAAGAACAAGGTGTCATTAGCAGAACTGTTATAACGCTTCAATTTAAATCTGGCTCTTCCTGGCTATCCTTTGTTCCAAGAATGACCCATTTTCTATCATCCAACAAATGTTTATTAAGGTGGAGAGAGGAGATGGATGGCAGTATGGTAGATAGTATGGTGCAAAGTAGGACTCGGCATTCCGCCCCGTTTCTATTTCTTTGCATTGACCATTCTTTCATTGCTTCATTCAAGATGCAGCTCAAGCTGTACATTCTAACATGAAGACTTTTTTCCTTCAGTTATTTAATGCTTTCTCCTAGAATGTCTTGTAGCATTTTGCTTGTTCTCATTTCAGAACTTCCTGCTACCACAGTAATAAAGAGAAGAGGGGGAGAGGGAGAGATAGGTATATAGTTGTTTTCATGTTGTTTCACCCCATTAGAACCCTGTAAGAATAGGGATTCTCTTTGTCTGTGTTCTGCACTTTAACACAATCCCTAGAACATAATAATAAATACTTGTTGATCATGATGACTTTATTTTCATTCTGCTTATACATGTCTTCTGATAGAGTGTAAGCTACACAAAAGTAGGGATTGTTTTGTTTGCTTTTCCTAACACAGCCTGACAAATAGTAGATGCTTAAAATAAATGCTTGCTGATTTACTGGGGGAACATATATACATAACCATGGAAAACAAAAGGAAAGCTCCAAAGAAAATATGAGTAATTTTAAGAAAAATTGGGGAAGAGGTGTAGGAAGTGGTAGATTAAACTAGGTTCACTGGTAAGGAAATAATAATCACCTAACAGTCCCAAAGCATTCTGGAAGAACAGTGATACTTATCAAGTTATAAGGTGAAGGCAGATTTTGGGGAAAAGATATTTCCCCCCCCCCCAAAAAAAAAAGTTTTAGTCTGGTTGCAGAATGAAAAGCAACCAAAGGAAATTTAATGTTGATTAAATATCACGGTGATCTGGGATCTCAGGAGTATGGAAGATATCCACATGGGAGTGCAGAAAGAATCTGTACAGGAACAAACAGGTATTAAATAGGATATTTACAAGAAACTCTAGGGGAGGAATAAGATGGGGAATTAGAAAAATAAAGTGCCAGAAAAAGGAGAAGGGAGATTCTCTAGAAACATTCCTCCTAACAGTCTTTAAAAAGGAGAATATTGGACTAGGTTTGTTGGGAATAATGGGAAGGTACAACCTGTTCTAGACAGAAAGATAAAGAATTTAAAATGTGAGCTTTTTCTTCTCGATATCTCTATTGTATTGTGTGTCCTTGTCTTTAGGTTGCTCTGAATTTCTCTCCCTGTCAGCTAAATTACAAGTGACAAGAAAATTTAAGCATCTAGGAATGAAAGGAGCATAAGGTGAAAGGGATATAAAAGTTTGGAAACTTGTAAAGTGACAGTATATTGCCACTTTAAAAACTCCAGCAGCAAGTAGCCTATATTTTCAAGAGTCAAGAGTCAAGTTTGTGAGACAGTGCAGGTGAAAATCTCAAGGTGAAGGCCTGCATACTGAAGTAAAAACTGGCACTTAATCCTTTCCTGGCTCACCAAAAAAAAGAAAAAAGAAAAAAAAAGACAAAGATTTATTTGGTTTTTTGGATGGAAAAATCCTTTTACAGGAAGAAAAATCAGTCTAGGTGGACTGGAATTATGGAATCCCAAATTTAATTTAGACAAATTTTAGAGTAATGTTAGAGAAATTCCCAGTTCCAAAAGAGATAACTTTACTACTAACTTTAATTTGTAGATAATCTATTGTTATCAGGAGAAAAGAAAAATAAAGTAACAGAATAAATGCTTTCTTAAATTTTCTGGGGAAAGGTCTTAAGAGTATCCAAAAGAAATTACAGTATGTGAGGAGCAAAATCAGGTAATTAAAGATCTCTCATTTCAGAAAGAAAGGAATTCATTTGGCAAAAACCGATGCTGGCTAATTTTTTGTGGCCAAATGAAATTGCCACAGTATGTGAGGGGGACACCAAAGAGGAGGTATTTGAGGCTGAAGGGAACAAATTAGCAAATTAAGAAAGCTAAGAAGGCAGTCTTATTCAGGGAATCTACAAGAATGCATATGTTAATTCCCCAAGTCCCTCATACAATAGTGACCCATGTTCATGGAAGTTAAAAAAGAAAAACTTGACTAAATTTGGAGCAACTGAAATTGAGCAAGGTTATTACCTGATGATAGGGAAATTTTGTCAATTTTGTATCGGGAGTCATTGCAGAGTACAAACAATGGGTGACCTACCTATACGAAAATAGGGATTTATAGATCTATACTATTGCTAAACAAGTCTGTGAAAGGTTTCCTTTATGAAGAAAAATAAAACTTTTAAGAAAGAAAACTCAAAGAGGGAGAGAATCTAGCTTTCACCATTTCAAAATATAAAAGATTTCATAAAAAAGGCTAAAAGTAGGGAGACTCAAGTATTTGTTACAGTTTTAGTGGATCATTTAACTGATGATTTTGCTTATCCTTATATGGAGGCAGGAGTGTTTAGGATGATTCTAGAACATTCAATACACATTTGGACAATGGTAGCCATTTCACATCCTGAATTTTAGACAGGATAATGATTATTTGGAAATAAAATGGGAATTCTGCATTCCTTAGCACCCAGCACATTTGGGAGAGTAGTAGTTATTGTTGTTCGTCCTTTATTCTTGAAGAAGACTATGACAATTAGGGAAGAGATGTCATGACAAGCAAGAGAATTGGATTTAAGTGAGGGAGAGCTGTGCAAGGTTACCTGCCTCACTTTCCCTTTTAAAGGAAATATTTCTGGGGAAATTGCTACTGTGTCCCAGTAGCAAAACAAAGATGGTCCTGGGAGAGTGTTAAGAATGGATAAAATTTTGAAGAAGCATATTTACAAATTGATGTTAGAAACTAAATTTCCTTAGATCAACTGCTTGCCAATAGCTTTAATAAGGATTAGGACTTCACCTCGAAGAGCTCATAGTATATCACTTGATGAGATGTTGTTTGGGTTACCTTATTCTGGGGTAAGGGGAGAAACCTTCACTTTGAAATCAGAGATTTTTTTTTTTTTTTGGGGGGGGGACTATGAACTTGGCAATATCTAATATCTTTTCAGATTTAAGGGAAATAGGACTTTTGGTCCATATCCCATCATTGGAATTTGCAGTGCATAAGTATAAACGAGAGAATTGGGTGCTGATTAAATCCTGGAAAGAACCCAAACTTCAGCTGATGGGAAGAACCTTACCAAGTGTTGCTGAAAACAGGAATAGCAGTCCAGATAGCCAAGAAAGAATAGGCACATTACACCAGAGTCAAAGGACCCTTAAAAGTTACTTTGTATTGGGAAGGAAAGAAAATCTCGGACTGACTTTTATTTGTAAGTAACAAAAAAAAAAAAAAAAAAAAAAAATTCATTCACTATAAAAGTTAGTTATGGATGTTAAGGGTAGGGCTCCTATGTGTAAGTTCAATAATACCGACAACTATATTCCCTGAAAGAATATTGATAGATCAAGGAAGAGTTAAGTCATTAGCCATGTTAGAAACCCCACTTTTGTAACCATTTTAATCGTATTGGAAATACTTGATGTAGGGTATATCTGTCCCACTTGTTGCTGTGGGACACCTAAAGGAACCTCACTAACTAAGAGGAGAAACATTCTGTGGACAGGGGGACTGTTATTGATGAACCTAGAATATAGCTATGGTAGTCTCCTCTCCATTACAAAAGTGTTTGAGACTAAGGGGAAGGGCCATGCCCGGTTAATTATATGGATAAACATGACTGAAGAAACTACTCCGTCAAAAACTCAATTTTGATGCCTGCCAAATTATAGATTTGGAGACTTGATTAGTCAAAGAACATTAAGTAGTTATGAGAAATGTTTACATTCTGAGGGGAAGAGAGAGTCTCTAAGGGCCCCATGTCCAGATTGAAATAACGTTTGGTTTACTATAGCCTCCAGGGGGTGGACATCACAAGAAATCAGAACCGATAGTAAGGTTAAGTATGTTTAAAGAAAGGATCAAGCCTAATTGTCAAGAGCTGAAGTGCAATACTATAATTCTGATTATTCAAAATGGAAATTAAAGGGTAAATCAAACCTATGGCTTGGGAATATTTGCAACAAGTATAAATCCCTTAGGGAGATTTGGAATCAAGTTTTTGTAGTGAAAAAGTGGGAGTCCTCAGATGGTTGTAAAAGTTAGCAAAGTTAAGGATCTTAGACAGATGATGAAGACAGAAACAGGATACCCCAATACTTGGGTAAAATATACTGTAAACAGTTTTAATAAAAGTAATTGCTATGTTTGTACCACAGGCTACCTACTGCCCAAATGGTACTGTTTCCCCTTAAACATGGAAAGATATGAGAGTGAATTCAAGTACATGGTCCTCCTACTTACTATTCCAGAGTAATGTCTCTGAAAAGAGCTGAAGTGCTTTGTCCTACCTATTCCCTTCTGTGAAAAAGAACACTCCAGCCTTCTCATCCAGGTTCAGGAAATCATTTAATTTGTCCCTCATGGCAGGGTGAAGGATTCCAAGACCCGGAACCTTGTCTTCTTGTATTGAAAGCTGGAGTATAAATAGCTCTGGAAATTTCTCAGAGATGAACATACCTCAAGCAGACCTTTGGTGGTATTATGGAGGAAACACTTTCTGACCTGCTAGGCAAGCACCTGTACGCTGGTCCAATTGGCTAATCCTTTTACCCTGGTATTTGAGAAAGGGAGTGAGGGTCAAAAAAAAAAAAAATCAATTTCAGAAGGAATAAGAGAAGTTTGTCCTATGGGTCATTAGATGAAAGAATCTATTTAGGTCATATAGAAGGTCCAAAGGGAGTACCAAATGAGTAGCAGGAAATCAGATTGCTGCTAGGTTTGTATCATTCCTATTCTGGTGAGGGCTATTATTAAAAAAAAGGATTGGTCTAATATCTATTATAATTAACACAGGATTATAAATTATATTAGGGTTATAGTAAAGGGAATATCAGAGCAGTTAGATGCTACTAGCAGAATGGTGTGGAAAAACAGAATGACTGTGGACATGATGTTAGCAGAGAAAAGGAGTAGTATGTCATGATTGGAAGCAATGTATCTTCATTCCTAATAATATTGCTACAGATGGAACAAAAATCAAAGCCTTAGAGCAGCTGACAGTTCTGCCAGAGGGGCTAGCAGGACATTTAGAGATTAATAACCCAGCAACTAGATGGTTAAAATCAAGGCGTGGGAAATAGAAAGGAATGGTTACTTTTACCTTAACATCCCTAATAGTAGTTGCTAGATTATTAATGGCTATTGGTTGTTGTATAATTCCCTGTGTACAAAGAACAGTTCACTTGTTAAGCAGATGTCAGTACAATATAAACAGAAAAACTTGTAGTTAACAAAAGATAAAGGGAACCTTATTCTATCTATTGAAGAAGATTTGTGTGTAGAGTGTGTAGAGTTTCTCTGAAAATTCAAGGAAAGAGTTAGGAAGGGGAGTGAAAAATTATGGAAACAAAACCTATGTTGAAAGAAAAAGAAGAAATCGAGACATAATGGAAATACCTGTCTTCATAAATTCAGAGTTGCAGTTAGTAGAAGAACTAGATAAAATGGGATGTTACTGGTTCTGTCTTGCTCAAGGTTAGGAAATAGTTGAGTAGGATAAAGATTAAGCATTTCTTGGAGTGCTCCTGCACAATGAGTTCATCAATACTAACTTTTCCTCTTCTGAAGGAGCAAAGGCTTATTTTAATAGACATGCACTGTATGTGGCAGGAGGGGGAACATATCTAGGGGTAAATGTGTAATAGGTATGTATACTAGGAAATTGTATATCCCATAGTCACCAGCAAATGAGGAAACAGGAGAGGGACTTTATGGTGGGGAACTGGGTTATAATGCTTGCTCACACTTCTGTAAGTGTGTGTCTATTCAATTGTCTTAGCCTTCTCTTCAGTTACAGAAAACAAAAGACCTTTTACATTCGAATGGACTGAGTACTCTTTGTTTTCTTTATAAATACATCAAGTTTCCTTCTCAAAGAGACCTCATTTTAGGGATGCATTCTGTTATTTTAACCAGTAAATTCAATTCATATAAAAAAATTTAGGAAGTAGCTGGAAAGGGTAGTGTGAAACTATAAGAGATAAGGCTATGCCCCTTCCCTCCAAAAAACCCCAAAACTATTGGAATAATGAACTACAAGTATAGCATCCATAGGGCATAGAAGGCTAACAGAATAATAGATGTAGATGCAGGCTTTCTGATTCTAAATCACATTTTCTCTAGAACAAGAGGAACTCTATTCTTATGTACTCTGTCCTGACTCTGTTTCACTTTTAAAAATTGGGTTTATTTTGAATACACTTTAAATAGTTGTTAAAAGTGTCCAATAACGCGACGATCATAAAGTAGGGCTAAAAAATGACATCACATAAGTTGGTTTATGGAATTGGAGGTATTCAACCTGGAGAAGGGAAGACAAAAGGGAATGAAAGAATTGATGTTATTTGAAGGGTTGTCACATAGATAATGGCTTAGGCTTACTTTGTTAGAATCAATCATTGAGCTCTATAAGTGAAGATGTTCAAGGAAAAGCTAGATTTCAGTGATTCTGTAAAATAGTAAAACATTTTTTAAAAAATCTTTTAAGATCCCCTCTAATTTCAATACAGTTCAACAAATATTAAGAACCAGTGTGCTAAAATATCATATTTAGGCACTTTGGATCATCAAGACAATAATGAAAAACAGTCCTTGCCTAAACGGAGCTTGCATTCTTCTGGGGATATACCAGCTTAAAAGGCAGAGGTAAAATATGAACTTAAGCTTGGTCTTTCTAAAAATAAACAAAAGATTCAAGAGAATCACAGAAAAAACCCAAAAATATTATTTAAAGGTAAAACAGGAGAGATGGAGCCAAGATGGTGGAGAACAGACATGTCTTCATGTGAAGTCTTCAGATCAAGACCATATCAAGCCTCTGAACTGGTTTTGGAGTGACAGAACCCACAAATATTTGGAGTCTTAACAAATTACCAGCAAAAGTTTTTTAGAAGAACTTCAGAAAAGGGCTGTTTCAATTGAGTGGGAGGGAAAGGGAGGAAGAGACAAAGTGAAAGGAGCTGGGTAATCTGCCAAGAGACTCAGACAAAATAAAGCAGCATTGGCTATTCTGTCCTGTTCAGAAGCCAGTGGATCAGCAGATTAGCTGTGAGACATCCAAAGGAAATACAAAAGGCTCAAAGGAAATATCAGACACATTTAGCTTCACAGAGAAACTTTGTCTCACCCTACAGGGGAGTAGGAGGGAAAGAGGAAAGGGGAAAGGAAATGGGGAGGGGCTATAAAAGGGGAAGGTTATGTGAAGTAGGTAGTAGTCAGAAGCAAACTACAGAGGATTAGGAAAAAGGGGAAAGGAAAGAGAAAAGTATAATTTGGGAAAAATAAGATGGCAGGAAATAGAGTTAATAATTTTAACTGTGAATGTGAATGGAATGAACTCTCCCATAAAACAGAAGCAGATAGCAGACTGGATTAAAAGCTAGAATCCTATAATACATTGTTTATAAGAAAACACATTAAAAACAGAGTGATACAGACAGAATAAAAAGACTGGAGAAGAGTTAGCTTCAGCTGAAGTAAAAAAAGCAGGGGGTAGCGATCCTGCTGTCAGATCAAGCAAAAGCAAAAATAGATCTAATTAAAAGAGATAAGGAAGGAAACTACATCTTGCTAAAGGGTACCATAGATAATGAAATAATATCAATACTAAATTGTATGCACTAAGTGGTGTAGCATCCAAATACCTAGAGAATTTAAGAGAGCTGCAAGAAGGATTAGATAGCAAAAATATACTAGTGGGGGATCTCAACTTTCTTAGAACTAGACAAATCAATCCACAAAATAAATAAGAAAGAAGTTAAGGAGGTATACAAAATGTTAGAAAAGTTAGGCATGATAGATCATTGGAATAAATTAAATATAAACAGAAAGGAGCCTATATAAAAATTAATCATGTAATAAAAAACATCAATCAAATGCAGAAAGGCTGAAACAGTGAATGCATCTTTTTCAGATCATGATGTAATAAAAATTACATGTAATAAAGGATCAGGGAAAAATAAACCAAAAATTAATTGGAAACTAAACAATCCGATCCTAAAAAATGAGTGGAATAATGAGGTAACATAGAAACAGAGAAAGAAAAGATCAATGAATTGAGTATGCAACTTAAAAGGCTAGAAAAAGAACAAATTAAAAATTTCCAATTAAATACTAAATTTGAAAATAAAAGGGAAGATTTATAAAATTGAAAGTAAGAAAATTACTGAATTAATAAACAGAACTAAGGGTTTTATGAAAAAACCAACAAAACAGATAAACCTTTGGTTAACTTAAGTAGAAAAATGAAAGAAGAAAATCACATTGTTAGTATCAAAAAGGAAAAGATTGACTTTGTTTTTACCTTTTTGATTTTTCTCTCTCAAAATGATTTATATGAAAATATGTACAAAATGAATATAAATGTATAACCAAAGAAAAAATGTTTTACATGTAATTGGGGAAAATAAAAAATGAATATTAAAACACACACACACACACACACACACACACACACTGCTTTAGTGTGGAGGAGTTCCCAGAAAAGAACTTTTTACCCTATATTTTCAATAACCAGAATATTTCATGCCTTGACCATGCTGAACATGAGTGTACTATATGTAGGCAAGGAAATCCTATTGGCATATTCTTCAGTTAGAATCCTATTTAACTATTATTAAAACATTTTTTTTTAAAAGAAATGATAAGGATAATTTTACACAAAACCTACAAATAGAATTCCCCCTTTAAATCTAAATATACACATTTATATTTATAAACATAAATACAGTTACAGATGGAGCACATAACTTTCAACACTGTACTGCTTGTCTGTGTTTTCTTTTAGCCTTCCTTCTACTTTGTGCAATTGTGTCAAGTGTTTGAAATAAAGTCTTTGGGGGTCATTAGTGCTTGTTAATGAAGGATGTGTTTGAATTTCAACAAGTCAGTAAGTAAATAAGCATTTATTAAATGTTTTATTATTATTTGCCAGTATATGCTAAATGTTAGAAATACAGAAAAAAAAAAAAAAAAAAAAAAAAACAAACCAACAAAACCAGTAAGTACTACGGTAGCTGTAGTTATATTAGAAGAGAGATGGTAAATCAAATCTTAGGTTTTTTTTTTTTTTTTTAAAGTAGATACCACCTGACTAAAAGAAGTACTCTCTGCCCAGTCTCAGTACTTGAATTAAGTTTTGCTCACTCTAAGCCTACTAATCCAATCCACTAATCAAAGAGCCTCTAGAAAGGTATAAAATATAATCAAGGCATAGAAATTTTAATTCTCCTATAAATATAACTATTTGCTTCAAAATTGTACTAATTTTCCCATTCTAGATATAAAGGAAGTAGCTATGAAAAATATGAGTCACATATACATATATAGAAAACTGAAGCTCCAATTTAGTAACAAAGAAACACTTACCGATTTACAACTTCCATTGAATGTAAAGACATGTCCATATTGACCAGGACTGAAAAATACTCCGTTATCTGGCTTGACTGCATTAATTTCAACAGCATTTCTATAGCAACTAGAGGATTATTTTCTACAAGGTCAGGCAGTTTGGCAGGAGATAAGCCAATATGATAAACGAGCTTGGGATCTTTTTCCAACTCCCCAAGGAGCTATAACAGCCAAATATAAAAGAAGTCATACTTTAACCATAATCTTCAAAATAACATTTTTACATACATAAGACATAAGGTTAGAGCACATCTTTGTGAAATAAATTTCCCATAATCTAGACTTCTGTTCCATTTCCCAGAAAATTAACAATCAATCTAATTATGTCCTAACTCTTTTATTATGATTATATAATGTTATAGAGACCTCCCAGTGAGGAAAAAATGTAGATGAAGTTAGTCTTTGAGGACTGCCATGTAGCTCTGAGAAATTACATATTCTACAAGGGTTACATAAATAGTATGTCCAAAAAAAAAAAAAAAAAAAAAAAAAAAAAAAAAGACGAACCCAATTTTTCTTCCGAGTAAGGCTAGCTCATTGACTTTTTTTTGCCACTAACTTATCTACCTCAGCTAAATCATTAGAACATGTATTTGAATCTTCAATACACTCAAATCTGAATTATGTCAAGGTAATTTATGCTTAAAATTCAAAACAATATCACCATCTACTTTGCTTGAACTTCTACTAATGCAAACTGGCTTTGTGGCTAAAACAAAATGATAGTAAATAAGTCAATTATTTCTTACTCAAGAAAAGTATATTCCATAAAAATGGGTGCTACACTAGACTGGTTCTTTGCTTGATTGGTGAATGCCATTCACTGAATTCAGAGTTGAGGAAGAGAACCAACAGAAGAAAAAAAATTGAATGCAGTGCTTGGCTGCCACATTAAAACAAAAAGCCATCCCTATGGCAAATAAATGACTTAAAGATCACTCAACACTTGCTCTTATTCACAATATACTAGGAGTTAGGGTGGGGTAGTTTACTGACTAGGGTGGTATATGTTTAAAAAGAACATTTTAAGAAAAAATTGCTAATGATCATTTTCTTTTTAACAGTAAGGGCTCAATTGGTATGGTGATTTTAGATGCCTTTTGTTTACTTAGTGCTAGTAAAAGTTTACTTTTTTATAATCTAACACTTATCTAGAACTTTTAAAACCAAGATGGATCAGCAAATATGGAAAACAAGATGATATGTTTGCAATTGAACACTTACCTGTGTTTGTTGTGGAGAAGACAAGGGACTTTTAAAAGCTTTAGCCATTATACGTTTGATCTCAACACCAGTGCTATTTTTAATACACATGGATTTGTCCCACTGAATTGAATGATCAGGCTCTGTTGGGTTTAACCAAGCAAGTTCATCTTCACAAATATGCAGCGGAGGTGGTGGGCGTATAAATTCTGGTCGAAAGTGACCTGTAACATGAAGACTTTTTTTTTTTTTTTAAACTTCTGAATAAAGTATTAAGTTGGGCTCCTAAAAAAAAGTGCATTTATTCTAGCATTACATTTACACATGCAACTTAACACAGTAAAACCTTTTGTAATGAAGATATATTCCACTGACAGATTTATCAGAAACGTTATAATCAGAGGTAGAATAAGGAATTCACATTTTCCTCTAATAAACTACTAGTCTGAGGACCACTAGTTCTTTTCAGCAGACATCTTTTTGAACACTAACTAGGACGTATCCCAGTTCTACATATTCTACATATTTGGTAAATATGCCTTATAATCTCTTTATTCAATTAGTAAAATTAATGAATAGGGAAGAGTTAAGATGTTTGTGGCATATAAGAGATTTTTCTTCAGGTTAATACATATCAACCACATTCAGCATTCTTGGGGTCTAATCACTCAGCTAAGAAGTAACCTAATTATACCAATCTCAATTATGTTCACAAGAATATTATGAGAAAGTGCTGCCTGCCTTGCTAAAACCTAGGTATACCATGTCTATGCTGCCTTCCTGATACTTTTAAGACACTCTGAAGTTAATTCAGTATTATTTTTTATTGAAACTCATCCTGACTCTTAAAAACAAAGAGTCCAAGTATTCACAAACATTTTACTGAACTGTCCAATAATTTTCCTGAAGACTGATACCAAGTTGAGATTTCTGGGAACATTTCTCCCCCTTCACAACACTTTTCAAAAAAAGAAATATATTTACCTCTAGTCTTTGTACACCTCATCTATTTAATACAACTCCTCAAAGATAACTAATAAATCTTCTGCAACCAGATCTGCATATTCTTTGGGATGTAAGCCATCTGGATCTAGAGACTTTAATTCATTTTTATTTCTTTTTAAAATCACGTTTCTTATATGCCTTTTCCACTTTGACAGAAAAGAGAGATGCAATAGAATAACTGATAAGTTTTCTTATGTGAGACATTAATACATCATTGGTGGAGTTGTGAATTTATCCAAACATCCTGGAGAGCAACTTGGAATTATTACTAAAGGGCTATCAAACTTTGATCCAACAGTATCTCTACTGGGTCTGTATCTCAAAGAGATTATGAAAAAGGGAAAAAGACACACATGTTCAAAAATGTTTATAGCAGCAATTTTTGTAGAGACAAGGACTGGAAACTGAGTGGATGCCCAGTAACTGGAAAATGGCTAAATAAGTTATAATATATAAATGTTATGGAATATTATTGTTCTAAGAAATGATCAGCATGATGATTTCAGAAAAGCCTGGAGGGACTTGCATGAATGAAATGAGTAGAATCAAAAGAATATTGTACATAGCAACAACAAGATTATGTGATGATCTGATGGCTGTGACTTTTTTCAGTAGTGAGATGATTCAGGCTAATTCCAATAGACTTATGATGGAAAGAGCCATCTATGTCTAGAAAGAGAACTGTGGGGACTGAATGTGGATCACTACACACACACACACACACACCACACACGACACCACACACACACACCACCACCATTTTTTTTTGTTACTTTTTGCTTGTTTTTTGTTTTCTTTCTCATTTTCCTCCCTTTTGATTTGTTTTGGTTTTGTGTGTGTGTGTGTGTGTGTGTGTGTGTAGCATTATAATAATGAAAAAATGTATAGAATTATATATGTTTAACATATATTGGATTGTTTGCTATTTAGGGGAGGAAGGTGAGAGAATGGAGAAAAAAACTTTGGTACATGGGGTTTTGCAGGGATGAATGTTAAAATCTATCTTTGCAAGTGTTTTTAAAATAAAAAGCTATTATTTAAAAAAAAATAAAAAATTCATTATAGATGCAAAAAAAAAAAAAAGGTTTTCTTGTAGACAGTTAATATCTGTAGCTAGTGCTCTTATTCATGGTCTGAACACAACTTTAAAACGGTAACAAAAAAACCCCACTCTTACTGTCTTTAACTTTGTTCCATTGGACTACTCATTCTGTATTTTACCTTTCCTGACACTATTCATATTAACTTAGGCTACTTTTCTGGATTCAAGTAATAAATAATCCTCTGTGATGTGCCTCTTTGTTCCTTAAACAATTTTTTTTTTTTAAATGGAGTTAACTGGACAGCAAATTGAAATTGCAATAGTACTTCAACATGCCTCCTATCCTTTTTTGACTCTTAAGATTATAAATTATATAATTAGAATTTCACTTTTTAAAAAGGCTCTAAATCTTTTTTTTTCTTTAGAATTTCTGGTCATGAAATCAGAGAGATCATGATATCTTTTTTCAGAACCTCCTGAAATGTACTTTCTGAAAGTCTAAGGCATATATCTGACAATCATGAGAGTTTGCCCAAGGAAGGAAGTGGGAATTTCCTAATGTCATTCTCCCATTGAAAATGTGTTAAAACTTTGAAAATATGACTATTGTTGTTTTGTGGTTAATTAAGTATAAGGAAATTAAATTCATTTACTTCAACAGACATTTTAATCACTATGAATGACAAAACTATGACTTGTGAACAATTCACCATTCAAGAAATTTGTTAATACATTAACTATTATCACATCATGTGAGAAAACTATTTACTCTCTTCCATGGCTATGATTATACCTTTAACCCCAATCAGAAAATGGATGTTGAGGGTCACAAATGGGAAGGAATATGATTTGTGAACTAATCACCACAAATGTATATTACAACTAAAAAGATTATCCAAACTACCACACTTTTTTTTTTTCTAATAGTGCTAAGCACCTTCAAAACAAAACCCAGCATTTTAAAGAGTCTCTTTCTACCAAAGAATAAAAACAAAACAAAACTTAAGATTTTCCACCTTTTTTAAGTTAAAAAAAAAAAAAAATGGATTTAACTATAACATAGTTTAACTGAAAGAAACCCTGACACAGCAGAATCCCAGAATTGTTTCACACCAACACCAGGTGGTGTTTGAGCTCAGATAAATAAATACAGTACCCAAGTTCTGGTCATGAAGTCTTCCTCTGAATAGGACTTGTCATACTGTGGCTCACTATTTAGCTACTAGTATTATGTTCTGAGATTTACCCACACTAAAGCAGGTCTTTGACTAGAGATGGACCTATGTCTAGTTTCCCTCCTCCAATTTCTATAAAGATTTTTGCTTTATGACTACTACTGTTATCTTCTTGGTTTTACTTAAAAAAAAAAATTCAGAATTAACTATAGTTTTAAAAACCCGTGAGCTCTTTGGTATACATAGAATTAACAGTGGTTGTAAAATTTTTGTGAGTGTGGTCATTTGTTTTCAGGGTTGATGATACTACCTTTCTTTACTAGTACCTGTAGTTATTAACAGTCATTATTCATTAGATCTTGTCATTCAACCAATTCTGAATCCATTTAATCTTATCATCTAACTCATATCTAGCTAGCTAACAAGAATGAAAATATTGTCAAATCTTGCTGAAATTAATTTCTGATTTACTGATCATGCATGTATAGAAATCCTCTCAAAATAAAAATGAAGTTAGTTTGGAACAACCCATTATTGAAAAATCTATGCTGGTTCATAGGAAGCTAAGTTGATGAATTCTCTGATATGTTCCAGAATTTTGCAAAGAATTTAATATGCCTTCACATGCTTATACATTGTGGGAAAAAAAAAAAAAAAAAGAAACCATAACAGGATGAGAAGAAAATGCAATGTATCAAAAAGTGTAAGGAGAACTAACTATAATGCCAACATAAATCTCAAACCAAGATTAACTATATGAATAAACATTTAAGAAACACTATATTTCAGCCTTGGCTATAATTAAAGCTGTGACTACTTATTAAAAGTTTAGATACATCTTGTATAACAATTACAGGCATATGATAAATTGTATAAAGTCCTTGTAGGCAAATACTTAATAATAATAATAACGGTACACCTGGGTTTATAAAACACTTATATAATTGATTGTATATATACATATATTTTTATATGATTGCTATAACAGCAGAGCAACTATATTCTCAAATTGCAGCTATTAAAACATGTAAAGAAACACTGACATTTATATAACAGCACAACAAAACTAACAAAATGAATATAATTTAATTTATATACATACTTTCAATAGGTGGCTTTGGTCCACTGACTAAAGCTTCTGTGATCTGTGAGGCAACAGAACTATCAAAACCAGAATTTGAAGAATCTGGATCTGGGTCACTGAGAATGCTAGGGAAGCTAGCCTTGCTTTGTGTTGGTAATTCAGACTGCCGTTCTAGGGGGAAAAAAATGAGGCCTTTAAAATAACATAAAGTTTACAGTTTATAATAATTGACAGGGCTGTCAGAGCACAATCTAAATCTGAGTAGGCAGAAATGAAACATTTATAGCCTTCCAAGGAAATGATGTTCCTCCTAGTGTACTGGCAAACAGGGACAATGCTGTCCTAAAACAATTCTTAGTGACAAAATAAGAGGAAAGAAAAAACAAGTTAGCAAATCATGGACTAATTAAGTAGATAACAGGTATTTGACAATAATTTCTAACAAAATCCAACCCATAAAATGAATATGGTTAGTGTCATGAGGAAAAAGGTTTATCCTTCTGGGAGTACTAGAACTTTTTATTTCTTCCAGTTTTTATGGAAAGAATTAAGAACACATGCATTGCACGATTCAAAAATAAAAGCAAATTGTATGTCAAATTTTTTGCCTACCAGCCTGGAAAATGTTGCTTGAAGCTAATCAATCCCACTGCAATACATCTGAATTTTAGAACTCCAGAGAGATGTTTTGTGTAGCTAGTTCCAAAGCAGACAGCTGCACTTTTTTGCACTTGTGAAAAAGAATGGATTGGGAAATCTTCAGTCTAGGTAAAGGAAGACTACAAGCTCAGTTACAGTTCCTTGTCAAATTTCTCAATCTTTATTTAATTTTTAAATCATAAGATAATAGAAACTGTTTGGGATTTAATTTAATTTCCAGTCTACTGAACACTAATCATGAAAGACATTTATGAAGTGTAAGAACCCTGAGATAATTCACATTCTGATGTATTAATGTTCTTTTAATAGCTTCATTAAAGCAATACAAAAAAAAAAAAAAAAAATCAAAAAACAAAAACAAAAAAACCCCAAAAAAACACCATACATAATTCCCTTTCCACAAAGTCTGTGTATATGTCAATATGCTGCTATGTGAATACACTAACTCACTCAGTCTCAAACTGTTCACAGAATCATTCTCCTATAAGGATTAAAGGTATGTCTTCAGAAGACATTTAATGTAGCATCCAAAATCAAAATAAAGTCAAAAAAATTATAGAAAAGACTTTATTGAAGTGCTGATTCCTAAAGCATACTTATCAAAGCAAATGAACAAAAATATTAAAAGCAACAATATATTTAAAGATTATCAAAACTGTTTTACTGCAATATTGTATTAGTTTATTGGTAATTTGTCCTGTTGGGGTTGTTTGGTTGTTTCTAATTCTTCATGACTTCATTTGTAGTTTTCCTGGCAAAGATAATGGAATATCTTCCATATTCATTTTCTTCTTCAATTCATTTCACAGATGAGGAAAATGAGGCAAACAGGGTTAAGGGACTTTCCCAGAGTCTTTTTTGTGGTTTTTGTTTACTAAATGTGGAAAAATGTTTGATTTTATTGTATGTATATTGCCTATATCAGATTGATTGCTGTCTTGGAGAGACATGAAGGGGTGAAAGGAAGAAAAAAAAGAAATCAAAATCTTAGAAAAGTAAATGTCAGAAACTAATAAATTCAAATAAACAAGGACTCTGCTGATAGATGAGTTATGATTAGAGCAGGGCATTTGATCATAAGGAACAGCTTAAGAGGGAGAAAGCATGCTCAAGGGAGAACTGATTGTGTTCCCTCCCCTTCCCCAGTATCACTCTTTTTGGTGTATTAACAGCAACACAAGATAAGAATGTTTTTCTTTCCTCCTATTTATCTTCTCTTTATCCAAAATATTTAGGCATTTCCTCCTTCATCTTAAAGTGTCCTAGATTTCATCTTTTTCAGCCTCAACTTATCCAGTATTTTGATATAATTGACTACTTCTATTAGTGAAAGCCCTCTTCCCTCAAATCAATTTATCTGCCATTACTGGGGAACAAGTTATTCTTGTAAGTGAAATTTCCAACAATACATTAGAAAAACTAAACAAACAAGTGAAAATGGTATGATTCAACTTGCATTCAGACTCCAGTTCTTTCTCTGGATGTGGATAGCATTTTCCATCAGGAGTTTTTTGATACTGTCTTAGAAAATTGTATTGCTGAGAAGAGCAAAGTCTATCAAAGCTAGTCATTTGCACAATGGTGCTGTTACTGTTTATAATGTTCTCCTAATTCTGTTCCCTTCACTCAGCATCAATTCATGTAAGTTTTTCCCCAGATTTATGTGAAATTTAGTTGCTCAGTATTTCCTATAGAACAACAGAATTCCATCACATTCATATGCCATAATTTGTTCAGCCATTCCCCAAATGATTCATCCCCCCCAATTTCCAATACTTTGCCTCCACAAAAAGAGCTCCTATAAATTTTTGTACATGTGGGTCCTTTTCCCTTTTTAATGATCTCTTTAGGACATAGACTTAGGACTGATATTGCTGAATCAATGCCTTTTTAACATAGTTCCAAATTGCTCTGCAGAATAGCTGGATCAGTTAACTGCACCAACAATACATTAGTGTTCTAATGTTCCACCTCCTCTCCAACATTTATCATTTTTCTTTCCTATCATCTTAAGCAATCTGATAGCTATGAGGTGGTGCCTCAGAATTATCTTAATTTTAAATTCTCTAATCAGTGGTGATTTAGAATACTTTTTCATATGCCTATAGATGATTTTATTTTCTTCATCTGAAAACTGCCTATTCATATCCTTTGTCTATCAGTTGGGGACTGACTTGTATTCCTATAAATCCAATTTTCTATGTATTTTAGAAGTAAGGCCTTTATCAGAAATACTGGCTATAAAAATTGTTCCCCAGCTTTCTGCTTCCTTTCCAATCTTGGTTGCATTAGCTTTATTTGTGTAAAAACTTTTAAAAATTTTAACATAATTAAATGTAGTAATCGTGTTGCACTTTATGTCTATCTTTGGTTTGGTCACAAATTTCCCCCCTTTCCATAGATCTGACAAGTAAACTATTCCTTGCTCACCTAATTTACTTATGCTATCAACTTTTATGGCTTAGATTATGTACCCATTATGACCTTATCTTGGTATAAGGAGTGAGATGTGGTTCTATATCTACTTTTTGTCATACTATATATTACTATAGTCATTAACTATTGTATCTTCTGTACCTGATTCCATTGATCCATTATTCTATTTCTTAACCAGTATCAACTAGTTTTCATATTTGCCACTTTATAATATAGTTTTAGATTTGGTATGGCTAGGCCCTCTTCCTTTGCATTTTTTTTTCATTGTGTTCTTTGATACTCTTGATCTTTTGTTTTTACAGTTGAATTATTATTTTTTCTAGCTCTAAAAAGTATTACTTTGACAGTTTGATTGGTATAGCACAGAACAAGTATAATTTAGGTAGAATTGCCATTTTTATTATATTAGCTCAGCCTATCCAAAAGCAATTGGTAATTTTCCAATTGTTTAGATCCGACTTTTTTGTGTGAAAAGTATTACGTAACTGTATTCATGTAGTTTCTGGGTTTGTCTTAGCAGGTAGACAACTCAAATATTTTATTTTGTCTACAGTCATTTTAAATGGAATATCTCTATTGGTGCTGGACTTTGTTAGTAACATGCAGAAATGCTGATGATATGTGGGGGTTTATTTTATATCTGCAATTTTGCTAAAGTTGTTAACATTTCAAATGGATTTTTGGTTGATTCTTTAGAGTTCTCTCAATATATCATCATGTCATCTGCAAAGAGTGATAGCTTTATTTCTTCATTATCTAATTCTAACTCCTGCAATTTCTTTTTTCTTCTTTTACTGCTAAAGCTAACATTTCTAGTACAATATTGAATAATAGTGATGATAATGGGCATCCTTGCTTCACCCTTGATCTTACTGAGAAGGCTTCTACATATAATATTTGATGGTTTTAGACAGATACTGCTTATCATTTTAAGGAAAATTGTGGTTATCCCTATGTTCTCTTGTATTTTTAATAGGAATGGTTGCTTTATTTTGTCAAAGGCTTTTTCTGCATCTATTGAGATAATCATGATTTGTTAGTTTGTTACTGATATGGTCAATGATGCCAATAATTTTCCTAAATATTGAACCAGTCCTGCATTCCTAGTATAAATTCCACTTGGTCATAGTATATATTATGCTGGTAATAAACTGCTCTAATTTCTTTTCTAATGTTAATTAAAAATTTTTACAACAATATTCATTAGAGAGATTGGTCTGTAATTTTATTTTCTCTATTTTGGCCCTCCCAAACTTAGTTCTCAGCACCATATTGCAGGACTCGCTCTTCATCTATTTTTCCAAATTAATTATTTTTTAAAGTTTTGGTAGAATTCACATGCAAATGCAGCTGGCCCTGGAGATTTTTTCCTAGGGAAAGTATCAAATACTGTATTGCAATGTTCATAATTATCTGCAAAAAGTCTTACAAGAAATTAATTGCAGTTTTTGATAGAGAACAACATGGGAGAGAAATCTACAAACTCCCCTGTTCCAATCAGCAGTTAAAATTATCTTCCCCAAAACAATTATGACTATGGCATCTCCTGCTGAAGTATTTTCAGTGACCTAACTTACACTAGAGTAAACACAGATTTCTTAGCTTGGCAATTATGTATCTTCTTAGTCCATGCCTTACTTTTTTGACATGTCAAACACGCTGAAATGTAAAGTGTGAAGGGAAGCAAACTGGTCAACTGAAAATTGGCATTGCTTCTCCAGTATACCATGCCTGTGACAGATTCCTTATCCCTCTCTCTTAAATCCCTTACTATCTTTCAGGTGCCACTTTCTTGATGATGCCTTTTCTTATTCCTGTTTTCTCCTTATCACCCTAATTCCCTTTTTCTCAAATGATCTCATCTTAATTAACAGTGCCAATGTTTTAACATATGCCTTTCTTTCTTTTTTTTTTCCTCTGAAGCTGGGGTTAAATGACTTGCCCAGGGTCACACAGTTAGGAAGTGTTAAGTGTCTGAGACCAGATTTGAACTCGGGTCCTCCTGAATTCAGGGCTGGTGATCTATCCACTGCGCCACCTAGCTATCCCTACATATGCCTTTCAACAAGTACTTTTCTTAATTCTATGGATGTATTGTCAACACCTAGCATAGTGCCCTCAGAAACAGTAGGTGTTTAATAAATATTTGTTGAGTTGAAGTAACTGCCATTTATAGTGTATTTCACATAACTGGCTAGTGATTAGATTTTCATTATTACAAACTCTGCTTACCAATTTAAGATTTTTAAAGCACTTTCTTGTACGTCACCTAAAGAAATATTATTTTTATGACAATTACTGACTTCATTAAAGATATCAATTAATCTGTTTTAAAGAGAAAAGAATTTTCTGCATTAGGAAATAAAGGAGAGATTTAAGTGTATATGTTTAATGCAAAATAACATGTTATGAGAATAAGAAGTTATTACCTTATAATTGAAGAATGTTCCTATTAGCAAAGAAAGCCTTTAAATAACATCCAGTATTCCTCTGAGGCAATCAAGAAAACAAATGATTTAGTCAAATTGTAAAGTGGATTCATTCGATATACTGTTAAGATGGAAAAACTTGAAAAAAATCAAAAGGATAGGTTTTGTGCTCCAAGTACACATTTACCTTGATCTTTGCTTTAAGGACAATATATAAATTCATCTTTTCAAGATTCAAAGAAGTAATTATATACTGTTTGTTTTCTTACCAGCTAATGCTAGCTGAAGCCCACTGATATCCACTGACTGGGCCATGTTTCCTACATCCATTAAGGCAATCTGTCGAGGTGTCTTTTTGAAGAGTTCTCTTGGTGGGGCCAGCATTAGCTGGGAAAGAAAAAACTTTTCTGGTGGAGTTATAGGAGGCAAAAATCCTGGGGGGGAAAAAAAAAGACTTCAATAAAATTGCTAGGAAAAAACTCAAGTCTTTCAAAATTACTGACATACTCAAACATTTGGTAAAATGCTTAACATGTGTAAGATAAGGCTATAATTAACAGGAATATAAATATAAATGAAAAAAAAAAGATTACTCTTGAAGGGCTTACAATCCAATGAGATGACATGTACATATATATCTGAAATGGATAAAATA
Organism: Sminthopsis crassicaudata; assembly: GCF_048593235.1. Classification (NCBI taxonomy): domain Eukaryota; kingdom Metazoa; phylum Chordata; class Mammalia; order Dasyuromorphia; family Dasyuridae; genus Sminthopsis; species Sminthopsis crassicaudata. Next base: position 186,840,280 of record NC_133619.1, read on the forward strand.
CAAAAGGAAAGTCCAGGTAAAGTGCTATGAAAAATTTAAGGAGAAAGAAGTCATTTTCAGTTGGAGTATGGGAAATGGGACTTTGAGGAAGGCTTGAAAGGAAGTTCCCTTAAACCTTTAAGAATGGCAGAATATTTGACAGAGGAAGTAGAGATGGAGATAGGAAAAAGCAGAAAAAGAATGGGGAGAAATAAGTAGATAAGGCTACAAAAGCAGGATAGAGCCAAATTGTGGAGAGTTGTGAATAAAGGTTGTAATATACTTTATCTGGCTAATCAAAGAAAGTCACTGATGTTTTTAAGCAAAAAAAGGTGATATAGTCAGAAGGGGTATGTATTAGGAAAATTACAAAGGGAACACTATAAAGGACAGATTGTAGAAGGAATATCCTTAAGGTCAGACATCAAGGAAACCCACCACCTTCAAAGTTTGTTCTCAATTCAAAATTTAAAAAAAAATCAATCCATGTTCTCATCTATCCTTGCACATCCTGTCAATGTCTTGTCTTCCTTTAAAAATCTTAATGTTGAATTTAGGAACACAAATATTACTTCAGTTTCAATTGCAGGGTATATGTTTCTATTAAGACTAGTGAAATAATTGTGTAGTTGATTGAAGTCCTCTGTCAGGGAAAAAAAAAAAAGTGAAAGAAGGAGGAGGGCTACATACTGTGAGAGCAATATTGGAATTTCACTAACCATAGCTCAAGAACAATAGGCAGATCACTGGCACCCTATGAAAGATTCCAAAAAACAAACGGTGAGTTGACCATACTGGTGCCATGATTTCTGAGAAGGAATGAAAGAAGAAGGGAATCTAACATATAAAAAGATGTCATATTATTTGCTGTCCCATCAAATTAATAATCAAATATTTATTAAATGTCTCCTAATAAGTATATAGCACTTTAAGTTTTCAAAGTCCTTTGTACAGATGTTTGATTCCCACAACAAAACTGTGATGTCACAGGTATATCACTCCCATTTTTACAAATTTAGAACCTTAGGGTTCAGTAAGATGAACTGACTTGGATATATAGTTCAAAGTGTCAGAGAAAGAATGTGAATCGAAATCCTAGTGACTTCAAATCCAGTACTCATTCTATTAAATGCAATGCCTTTGATAATTCACATAGGCTGGAGGGAAAAGGCATGACTCCTACCAGCTCTCCTACAAGAGGATATTCTATTGGATCTATGGGCTTTTAATCCCACAAAAGTAATCTGTGAACTACAATTAGATCAATAAAGTTCATAGATATCAAAGTCCTCCAAATCTTAATAAACAAGAGGCTGAGATTTTAAACTTCTTTTATAAAAGAACAAAACTGAACCTAGTTCCAGGTCATCAATCCCTACCTTTGCTGCATAGCTGTTCATTTTATATGTGGCATGCAGTAATCTATATTAGAAAAAAATACATGGCTGTGACTTTGAGTATGATCCCTACTTTCTCACAATGTTTAAAATGAATGAAGATTTAAGACTACATATAATGAAGGCGATTTAAAAATTTTATGTCAAGTCATAAAACTTAACTCTTATAAAGAACTTGAGGTCTTAATATTTAGGGTTGGAAAGTATCTCAGAGGTTTCTTAGTCCAAATCATTTTGAAAAGTATTTGAAAATTGAGGTCCAAAGTAATGAAGCAAGTTGCTCAAAGGTACCAATACAGTTGATAATTAACAGAGCTTACATTAGAATACCAATCTCCTAATTCCTGATCAAGGACTACTTCCACTAGGACATACAACTAGAAAAGTATACTTTTAAACAAAATTTCCTAAAATTCTCTAATCTCTGCTTATCCACTCATCTGTTAGGATAGAGCCAATTTGTTTCAGACTAAGCCAAATAAAAGTTACTCTTCTTCATTTCAATCTTAACAAATTGGCTATATTATAGCCAGTAAAGTGAAATTCCTAAAATACAAGCCTACAATGTCACTCCTTGCCTCAAAAAGCTCTAGTGGCCATTACTTGTATGTACCCTACTGTTTCTAACCTAAAATAAAAACTATTCCCTTTGATACTTAAGTCCTTCTGCAGCTAGCTTTGCAGATATTGTACATTACTCCTTTTTATGCATTAATGTTCCAGTAATACTGATCTCCTTACCCTTACTGGTCTTTATACCCAAACCATCTGTCAATAGGTTTGGAATCCACCCTCCTCATTTCAATTCTTCTGTAAGAATCTCTAGTTCAGTTAAAGTGCTACTTTCCATAAGAAGCCTTTCTTGATCCTTCTGGGTACTAGTATTTACTTTTTAAAAAATTACTTTATGTAACCTTTGAATTTAATAATATTTACACTTGTTAATTTTCTAAACAGAATACAAGTACTCAGAAAGTAGTATTTAATTTTTTATCTTTGGATTCTCAGTGTCAAGCATAGTAACTGAGAGTTAATCAATTCTTATAGATAATTAACAAATAATAAGGTTTATAATAAATGCTTATTGACAAATCCTAAAATTATAAAGCAGTGTTTTCTCAGGGACGAATTTTCTTTGAAGATGAATCTTCAGTTAGAACATTCAGGTGAACCAACAAATTCACTTCAACAAGCAGGTATTAAGTGGTCACCACTGGGCAAAACAGAATCAGGAGACTAGAATTGGATATAGAAATCTGAAAGTGTCTGGGGCACCAGCCCTTTAGTCGGGAGGACCTGAGTTCAAATCTCACCACAGACACTTAAACACTTCCTAGCTGTATGACTCTGGGAAAGTCACTTAATCCCAATTGCCTCAGGGGGAAAAAAGTGAAAGTCATCTGAACAGAGATAATGTTTAAGGTGGATGGGGTCTCCTAAAATCACAAAGAGTACACAAAGAGACAGAAGAAAAGAGACTCCAAGGCAGAGCCTTTGAAGAAAATAAACAGGGAAAAAAAAAAAAAAAAAACAATGGTTGCTGAGTTTTGACAACTCAGCAAAAGATTGAAAAATTAATCCAAAACATCATACTGGAGGAAAATGCTTTAAAGCAGTGATAGCTTTTACTTTTTCTATTTTTGCAGCTACTTTAACATTTCATCCCTTTATGTTTTACATGATTGCACATGTATAAATAATCTCTATAAGATTGCTCAGTGTCTCAGGGAAGGAGAGGAGAAAAAGATAGAATTTGGAACTCAAAAACTTTAAAAAAATCCAAATATTAAAAATTGTTTTTCATGTAATTAGGAAAGATATTATTTTTAAAAATTTCATCCCTTCCCTATCCCCACTCCATCCACCAAAAAAAAAATTAATTTAAAAAATACTAAATGAGATTGATGAAATATAAAGACCTTATTTTTATTCTCCTCAAATGTCTTACATCTATTCCAGACTCCAGAAAGGAAAACCAGCTTTGAGTTCTTGTTTTTCATAGTTTTTAATGACTACAGTTCTCAAATTAAGTCTCAATTCCCATTTTAAATACAACTCAAAATTTGGGAACATAAATAAGGAAATAAGGGCTTCAAATATTTGAGTCTGGAACAAGAATCCACTTTTGGCTTCATGTTAAGATATGGGAGGAAAAATGTCTTTGAAAAGATTGTTGAAAGATTTTAGTCTTATTTTTCAAACTATATTCCCACTCTTGATACTTAGAAGATGTGGGAAAATGCCAAATCATGATAATGCTTATCATGTTTTATTAAACTGAAATTCAATCCTCCAGGCATAGATCCACCTTCAAGATTATCTTGAGACATCTCTGCAAAGAATAGGTCATTTCTAAGTTGATTTTTATGGAAGAGGGGAGAAAAGGGGAAGAAACTCCTCCAAAAGAAGGATGTCATCAGAGTCTTAATGCAAAATCATAAAAAAGAGAGAAACAGAAGTAGGGCAGACCCCTACCAAACTATTGCTAGTGAAAACATGTGGCCTCTAAATCATGTCTTCCCTCACAAATAGATAAGTAGCGCCCCATGTACATGATAATAAAAAAAGGGCATTTTTATGGAGTGAAGAGCTATATTTGAGACTTGAAACTACTTTGTGGTCACAGAGACAGAGGTTCTTAAACTGGAATCTGAACTTTTGATAATTGTATTTCAATATAATTGATTTCCTTTGTAATCTTAGATATTTTAATTTGTACATTTAAAAGCATCCTTCTTGATAAGAGGTCCACAAACTTCACGAGTCTGGCTAAAGATTTACGTCATACAAAAAAGGTAGAAGGCCTGTGATGTAAGACAACCTCCTCATTTGTTCAGCTGAGGAAAGAGACCCAATGGAGATAAAATGACAGATTCAAAGTCACTCATGGAATAGAGCCAAGATTAAAATCAAAGAGCCTAGAAATCCAGATCAGTCTCTCCCTCTGGCAGTGCTTCAGAGCGGTGGGGGAGGAGGTGGGAAGCTGGTGGAGCTCCGTACCTGAGAGCGGGGGCCGGTCGGGCTCCTGGCCGCCTCGGCCAGGGGACGCTGGGTTGAGTAGATGGGCGAAGCTGGCTGCAAAGGGGTTGGCTGCCAGGGGCTCGGTGCGGTACATCTCCCAGAGCAGATAGAGCGCGGTGAGGCGCTGCGCTGCGCTGGGCAGCAGGTCTGGCTGCTGAAGCAGCATCACCAGCACCGAGCCTAGGCGAAAATGATCCGCCTTGCTGAAGTAGTGATGAAAGGCACTCGACAGGCCCTCGAAAGTACTGCCGCCCCCGGCCTCCTCGGAGATGATCCCCAACAGGCTGGAGAGTTCTTTCGGAGAAAGACTCATCCTGCCCCCGGGGCCGCCGCTGTTGCTGTTACCAGCGCCGCCTGGACCGAGGCCCCCGACCCCGCCACAAGAGCTCCCGGGGCCTCCGGACCCGGGACCCGCCGCCGCTGCCTCCTCGCCCCCCCGCGACTCCGAGGCGGCCAGGAGACTGCAGGGCGCCGGGCTCCCCCCGCCGCCGGGCATCAACCCCCCCGCCGCCTCCTCTAGCCCCGCGTCCTGGTCCCGGTCCCGGTCCCGGTCCCGGCCCCGGCCTGGCCTAAACGCCCGGATCCGTCGCCTCCGCCGCTTCCGCCCGGCGCCACCACCGCCACTGACGCCCAAACTCCCGCTCCAGCTATCACGGCCACGGCCTTCCTGCCGCTTCTAGCTGTCGTAAAGACCCGCCGTTAGACGACAGTATCGTAAAGCACAACTCATAGCGTTGGGAAGAGGAAGGAGACAGATCCTAGAATCAAGGATATTAAGTGGCGGAGCAGGGAGGAGAAGCCAGAAAGAAAATTATATAATGAAAGAGGCGTGGTCAGAGGGAAGGAATGGAACCGAGAGAAGGCTAATTGGGAAGAGAAAAAGTAGAAAACGGGGCGGGGCCTGAAAGAAAAGGCGAAGGGTCTAGGAAGAGAGTGAAGAAGCTAGACTAAATAAAAAAAGGAAAGGGGGTTCTGATCCTGAGGGAGGGGTCTGGGGAAGAGGCGGGGCAAGTAGAGACAGGTGGTACGGCTACTCCATTCTGGGGAGAGCAGCTACTCAATAGCAGGAGCAGGAGAGCAGCAGTGGAGCGTCTCCGTAGGCTGGAAGAATGATTTGTCACTTTTTCGTCTTCAGTCCATTCAGCCGTGTCCTACTCTTCCCTAGCTCAGTTTATAGATGAGGAATCTGAGGCAATAAGGATGAAATTGCCCAGGTTTATTCGGTTAGTAAGCGTCAGAATCCAGCTGGAACTCTAGAAGGTGAATCTTTCTGACTGGAGGTCGGACGCCATCTGCGCAGAGGACTTTTTGGAAACTTCCTATTTATTAGATAAGATCACAGATTGTTTCCTAGGAGTGAACGAGGTTTGAACATCTCCTTTGTAGTAACCGGTATCTCCTTTTAGCACTCTTTCTTTATCGTGGTTTAATATATCACCTTTTGTCAGTTGCATCCTCCCTGGTGACAGTTTTCCCTTAAGTCAGTCTCATCTCTGGCTTATTGTTGGCATCTTCTGGACTCTCTTTCCCTGCCTGTCCTTCCTGAATGTGAATCCTTTAACACCCAACTTAGACTACAAGAGAAAAACTTATTTTAGAATGGCACTTCAAGGTCAGGTCTTTCCTGAGATTTAACCACATCCCCTCAAGTTAATATTAAGAGTTCGGCCAGTTTAAGACTCGGAAACATTACTGTCATTATTAATTTTATTCTTGGATGTGCTAATAGTTATAGTAAATATGGGAAGTCACCTCCCCTTTCCCAAGCCAGATGACTTCTAAAGTTACTTCTAGCCCTAAAGATGTGGAAACATGGAAAAGTATAAAGAAAACTGCCTTTCAATATGGAAATATGTTTTAAAGGATTTAACCTATATTGGATTGCTAGCTGTTTTGGGGAAGCAGGAAAGGGAGAGAAAGGGAGGAATTTGGAAGGCAAAAGTTTTACAGAAATAAGAGTTAAAGGCTATACTTAAATACTTAAAAATATTTAAAAAAGAAGAAAATACTAGATGCTATGAGGAATGAGATTCAAGGCTTTTAGAGAAGCACAGAAGAAAAAAAAAATCAAGCTTAAGAGAAATTTCATGAATTTCCCTACAAAGGAGAGAAAAGGACAACCAGCAATCAGAAGCGGCAAGTTACCCCTTTACTATGTGTTTTCCAAACTTGAATTCTCTTTCCACCAGACTCTAAATTCCAAAAAGTCCTAGAATGACAGCAGATATTTTGCATTTATTCTAGCTTTCTGTGCAGTTATGTTCACTTGTAAGGAAACATTCTCTGCTTATAAAGTTTTTGCCTAGCTTTAGAGGAAGGCAAGATCTACAACTCCCATTGATTTACATTGAGGCTGAGGAATCATTGGGCCCTATGAGTCTGATACTAGATATCCAAAGACAGGCTTTCAAAACAGTTTGGGAAAGCGTTTAGAAAGATTCCTATATGATGTGCTGAAATAAAAGAATGTCTTCATCACCTTCAAACATTCATTCATAAAGCAATTTTTGCTGTAATCCCTATGCTTAAATATTGATTGCTTAGGATTCAGTTCTCTTATATTGACTGTGGTCATTAAAAAAAAAAAAAAAAAAAAAAAAAGCTAAGATATCCAAATTTGATGATTCAAAATTCTTTCCACAAGAGAACAGAAACAAATAGAAAGACTAAGTATTCTTTCAAAGAGTATATTCCAGACAGAATAAGGCAAAAATCATTGAATGTAAGATAGCATTTACAGTGACTGAGAAAAACTTCCTGATGTTTCAGAATAGTGTTAGGTGCAAGAATGGTAGGAGACCTGTATCCTGTATCAATTGGTTATAGTGAAACAAGAAATACCTATCACTGCTACAAGAAGAAATCTTAAAAGATAAATCATTGAAGGGGAAAGATTATATTTCCTCAAGACTTGTTTTATTTCATTGGATTCAATATAGACTATAGAATGTCTAGTCTTTGGGTTCTGTGAAAAATTTTCCCCTCAATTGGTTGGAAGGATTTTCTTTTGAAAAACAGTTAATGAAAAAGTATTTGAACCAAGAAAATCAGTTTTGGCTTTAAAGATTTGATTCAATGAGAATTACGGTAAGCATTTAGGAAGTCAATGACTTCCCTGAATGACAATAGATGTTCTAGTTTTCTGTGCAGTTGTTATACTTCTAAAAAATATTCTCCCATCCTACTATATGTTGTTTACAGGAAACACACCTGAAACAGGGTGAGACATTCAAACTAAAAGTAAAAGGGTGGAGCAGAATCTATTATGCTTCAGGCAAAACCAAAAAAGCAGGAGTAGCCATCCTCAATCAAGCAAAAACAAAAATTGATCTAATTAAAAGAGATAAGGAAGGGCATTATATCCTGCTAAAGGGCAGCATCAATAATGAAGCAGTATCAATATTAAACATATATGCACCAAGTGGTGCAGCATCTAAATTCTTAAAAGAGAAATTAAGAGAGCTGCAAGAGGAAATAGATAGCAAAACTATAATAGCGGGAGATCTCAACCTTGCACTCTCAGAATTAGATAAATCAAACCACAAAATAAATAAAGAAGTCAAAGAGGTAAATAGAATACTAGAAAAGTTTGATATGATAGATCTTTGGCGAAAGCTAAATGGAGACAGAAAGGAATATACTTTCTTCTCAGCAGTTCATGGAACCTATACAAAAATTGATCATATACTAGGGCATAAAAACCTCAAAATCAAATGCAGTAAGGCAGAAATAGTAAATGCATCCTTTTCAGACCATAATGCAATCAAAATAACATTTAATAAAAATCCAGGGGAAAATAGACCAAAAAATAATTGGAAACTAAATAATCTTATACTAAAGAATGATTGGGTAAAACAGCAAATCATAGACATAATTAATAACTTCACCCAAGAAAATGACAATAATGAGACATCATACCAAAATGTGTGGGATACAGCCAAAGCAGTAATAAGGGGAAGTTTTATATCTCTACAGGCCTACTTGCATAAAATAGAGAAAGAGAGGGCCAACAAATGGGGCTTACAACTAAAATTGCTAGAAAAGGAACAAATTAAAAACCCCCAGACAAACACAAAACTTGAAATTCAAAAAATAAAAGGTGAGATTAATAAAATTGAAAGTAAAAAAACTATTGAATTAATAAAACTAAGAGTTGGTTTTATGAAAAAACCAACAAAATAGACAAACCCTTAGTAAACCTGATTAAAAAAAGGAAAGAGAAAAAGCAAATTGATAGTCTTGAAAATGAAAAGGGTGAACTCACCACTAATGAAGAGGAAATTAGAACAATAGTTAGGAGCTACTTTGCTCAACTTTATTCCGATAAATTCGATAACTTAAATGCAATGGAAGAATACCTTCAAAAATATAGCTTGCCCAGATTAACAGAGGAAGAAGTAAGTAGTCTAAATAGTCCCATCTCAGAAAAAGAAATAGACCAAGCTATTAACCAACTTCCTAAGAAAAAGTCCCCAGGACCAGATGGATTTACAGGTGAATTCTACCAAACATTTAAAGAACAACTAACTCCAATGCTATGTAAACTATTTGAAAAAATAGGGATTGAAGGAGTCCTACCAAATTCCTTCTATGACACAGACATGGTACTGATACCTAAACCAGGTAGATCGAAAACTGAGAAAGAAAACTATAGACCAATTTCCTTAATGAATATTGATGCTAAAATCTTAAATAAGATATTAGCAAATAGACTTCAGAAAATCATCCCCAGGATAATACACTATGACCAAGTGGGATTTATACCAGGAATGCAGGGCTGGTTTAATATTAGGAAAACTATTAGTATAATTGACCATATTAATAATCAAATTAATAAAAACCATATGATCATCTCAATAGATGCAGAAAAAGCATTTGATAAAATCCAACATCCATTCCTACTAAAAACGCTTGAGAGTATAGGAATAAATGGACTATTCCTTAAAATAATAAGGAGCATATATTTAAAACCTTCAGTAAACATCATATGTAATGGTGATAAACTAGAACCTTTCCCTATAAGATCAGGAGTGAAACAAGGTTGCCCACTATCACCATTACTATTCAATATAGTACTAGAAACTCTAGCCTCGGCAATAAGAGCCGAGAAAGAGATTCAAGGAATTAGAGTGGGAAATGAAGAAATCAAATTGTCACTTTTCGCAGATGACATGATGGTATACTTAGAGAACCCCAAAGACTCTGCTAAAAAGCTATTAGAAATAATTCAGAATTTTAGCAAAGTGGCAGGATACAAAATAAATCCACATAAATCCTCAGCATTTTTATACATTACCAACACAATCCAACAGCAAGAGATACAAAGAGAAATTCCATTCAAAATAACGGTCGATAGTATAAAATATTTGGGAATATATCTACCAAAGGAGAGTCAGGAATTATATGAGCAAAATTACAAAACACTTGCCACAAAAATAGTCAGATTTAAATAATTGGAAAGACATTCAGTGTTCTTGGATAGGCCGAGCGAATATAATAAAGATGACAATACTCCCCAAACTAATCTATTTATTTAGTGCTATACCAATCAGACTCCCAAGAAACTATTTTAATGACCTAGAAAAAATAACAACAAAATTCATATGGAAGAATAAAAGGTCGAGAATTGCAAGGGAACTAATGAAAAAAAAGTCAGAGGAAGGTGGTCTAAGTGTACCTGATTTAAAGGTATATTATAAAGTAACAGTCACCAAAACCATTTGGTATTGGCTAAGAAATAGACTAGTTGATCAGTGGCATAGGTTAGGTTCACAGGGCAAGATAGTGAATAAAAATAGCAATCTAGTGTTTGACAAACCCAAAGATCCCAAATTTTGGGATAAGAATTCATTATTTGACAAAAACTGCTGGGAAAACTCAAAATTAGTATGGCAGAAACTAGGCATGGACCCACATTTAACACCACATACTAAGATTAGATCAAAATGGGTCCAAGATTTAGGCATAAAGAACGAAATCATAAATAAATTGGAGGAACATGGGATGGTTTACCTCTCAGACTTGTGGAGGAGGAAGGAGTTTGTGTCCAAGGGAGAACTAGAGACCATTATTAATCACAAAATAGAACATTTTGATTACACCAAATTAAAAAGTTTCTGCACAAACAAAACTAATGCAAACAAGATTAGAAGGGAAGTAACAAATTGGGAAAAAATTTTTACAGTTAAAGGTTCTGATAAAGGCCTCATCTCCAAAATATACAGAGAATTGACTTTAATTTATAAGAAATCAAGCCATTCTCCAATTGATAAATGGTCAAAGGATATGAACAGACAATTTTCAGATAATGACATTAAAACTATTTCCACTCATATGAAAGAGTGTTCCAAATCACTATTGATCAGAGAAATGCAAATTAAGACAACTCTGAGGTATCATTACACACCTGTCAGATTGGCTAAGATGACAGGAACAAATAACGATGAATGTTGGAGGGGCTGTGGGAAAACTGGGACACTGATGCATTGTTGGTGGAGTTGTGAAAGAATCCAACCATTCTGGAGAGCAATCTGGAATTATGCCCAAAAAGTTATCAAAATGTGCATACCCTTTGACCCAGCCATACCTCTACTGGGCTTATACCCCAAGGAACTACTAAAGAAGGGAAAGGGACCTGTATGTGCCAAAATGTTTGTGGCAGCCCTTTTCATTGTGGCTAGAAGCTGGAAGATGAATGGATGTCTATCAATTGGAGAATGGTTGGGTAAACTATGGTATATGAATGTTATGGAATATTATTGTTCTATAAGAAATGACCAACAGGAGAAATACAGAGAGGCTTGGAGAGACTTACATCAATTGATGCTGAGTGAAACGAGCAGAACCAGAAGATCATTATACACTTCAACAATGATACTGTATGAGGATGTATGCTGATGGAAGTGGATTTCTTCAACATAGAGAAGAGCTAATCCAATTCCAATTGATTAATGATGTACAGAACCAGCTACATCCAGAAAAGGAACACTGGGAAATGAATGTAAACTGTTAGTTTTACCTTCTGAATCCAATTCTTCCTGTGCAACAAAAAATTCGGTTCTACACACATATATTGTATCTAGAATATACTGTAATATATTTAACATATATAAGACTGCTTGCCATCTGGGGGAGGGGGTTGGGGGAGGAAGGGAAAAAATCTGAAAAGAAGTAAGTGCAAGGGATAATGTAAAAAATTACCCATGCATATGTACTGTCAAAAAAAATGTTATAATTACAAAATAAAATAAAAATTAAAAAAAAAAAAAGGGAAAAAAATATTCTCCCATTCTAAAGCTTTTGCCTAGCTTTACAACTAGGCAAGATCCTCAGTTCCCATTGATTTATATAACTTCCCTGAATGAGAACAGATTCTTTCTGCTTCAAATGTGTTTCTTGTAAACAATATAGTGTAGAATTCCAGCTTTTAATCTATTCTGCTATCCAGTTCCATTTAATGAGTTCATCACATTCACATCGACAGTTAAAATTCTGTGTTTGTATCTTTCTGCTTCAAATTACTAAGTCTGAATTTCTTGCCATCCTATGTTTCCCAAGTTATACTTTTCTCTCTCCTTTCACCCTTTCCTTCATCTCCAGTTTTTGCTTCTGATCATCACTTCCACAAATCTGCCCTTTTATTCAGTCTTTCCCCTTTCTTATCTTTCCCTTTCCACTTCTGCCCTCCCTTCTATTTGCCTCTTCCTTCTTTTTCCCCTTTCCCCTCCTACTTCCCTATAGGATAAGACAAGTTTTTTCTATGAAGCTAAAATATATCCAATATTCTCTATTTAAGCCAAAGCTGATGAGAGTAAGATTCACACAATGGTTATCCTCCTCCCTTCTTTGCCTCAATTGGAATAGGCCTTTTGTATCTTTTTGTGTGATGTAATTTATCCCGTTTTACCTCCCCTTTTCTCTTCTTCCAATACAATCCCTTTTTCATCCCTAGACTCTCTTTTTTGGTTTAACCAAACACTTTATTAGAATTGGTGAAATAATGAGAATTTATTGAATAGCATGACATTAGCAGGGAAAGAAACTGAACACAATATGGATAAACATATCATTTGCATATATCATTTTTCAATTCAGTTACACTGAACAACTTTGCATTCCTTTCTTTGAATCTAATAAAAATAAACACTTGTACGAAAGGTAAAAGTTCTGAATTGAATGTGGACCATGGAGGTTTAGCTAATGGATGTTTCTAACAATGGATGCTATGATCAATTCCTATCCATAAAGTAAATATGGCCAATCTATGCAGCTTTCCACCAACAGTTGTAAAATATATGGTAAAAGGCACTTTTTCCTATGGGGAATGACAAAGGTTCCCAATTAATATTTGTTGTTCTGTATCTTGCTTTTCTATGAAGGTAGAACAAAGATCTCCATGGAGTACGTGTTTCTATAGGAATCAATGCATTGGCAAACAAATCCACAACCCATTGAATTTTTACTTGGTATTTCTTGGTCTTCTTTTCATCTTGGAATTCCCTTAGTGTTTTAGATCTGGTAAAACTAAGCCACTTACATTTGCATTTTTTCCCCATTAATTCCTTTGAAATTCTTGACCCTTTGTTCTTCCAGATTAATTTTGTTATTATTTTTTCTAGGTCTGTAAAATGATTTTTTGCGTGTTTGATTAGTATAAAACTAAATAAATTGATTAATTTAGGCAGTATTGTCATTTTTATTATATTTGATCAACTTATGCAAGACCATTTGATATTTTTTTCAATTTTAGATCTGACTTTATTTATGTAGAAAGTATTTTGTTATTGGGTTCATATATTTCCTGACTTTCCCCTTGACAGATAGATAAACAGTTATTTTAAACAGAATTCTCATTGTATCTCTTGTTGATAATGTATAAAAATGCTGATAATTTATGTGGATTTATTTTGTCTCTTGCAACTTTGCTAAAGTTGCAGATTGTTTTCTCATATCATCTGCAAAGAATGATAATTTGGTCTCTTCATTACCTACTCTACTTCCTTTAATCCTTTTTTTCTTCTCTTATTGCCGAAGCTAATATTTCTAATATGATATTGAACAGTAATGGTGATAGATGGCAACCTTGTTTCACTCCTGATTTTATTGGGAATTGTTCTAGTTTGTTCCCATTACATATGATGCTTGCTGATGGTTTTTAATAGATGCTACTGATTATTTTAAGGAAAAGTCCATTTATTTTTATACTTTATGGAATGGGTGTTGGATTTTGTCAAATGCTTTTTCTGCATCTATTAAGATAATCATATGCTTTTTGTTAGTTTTTACCTAAGTTTCAAGGGACCATTTCCATTGTAAAGTTTGTTTCTTTCACAGAATTCTTGTACCTCAGTTACTACATTGGGCTGATGCCACAAAAGAGCAGTCATCACTGCTTCATTACTGCATACAATATAATTCAGGTTATCTCTTTATTTGAATACTTTGTTTCCAACAAATCTATCCAATTCCAGCAAATAGCATGGAAAGTAAAGGTTCTGCATTGACTGTGAACCATGGATTTTGTAGCTAATGGATATTCATGACAGTATTTCCTGAGGACATTGCAATTAATTCTTCATAGAGTAAATATGGCCATTCTATGCAGCTTTTGATAAAGAAATATAATCTCTATGGTAAAAAATCTCTATGCAGAATGATAAAGATTCCAAATTAATATTTGTTGTTCTGTATCTTGCTATTCTATGAATGTGAAACAGAGATCTCCAAGAAGATGTTTCCTGAAGATTCAATGGACCATTTGCATTGCCAAGTTTCTTTCTTTCACAGAATTCATGTATTTCAGGTACTGCATTTTGCTGATGCCAGAAAGGAGCAGTTGTTTTTTTAGATTCATCAATCCATACAACAAAATCCATGTTTTCTCATTATTGGAATGCTTTGTTTTCAACAAATCTATCCAAATGGATCAAAATTCCAATCCCTTCCTTGAATCTCTTTTTTATTTAACAAATCATTTTATTAGAATTGGTGAAATAATGAAAATATATTGAATAGCATGACAAGAGCAGAGAAGGAAACTGCAAAAATATGGATAAATTACTGCATATATTATTTTTCAATATGGTTACACTGAAGCCTTTCAACTTTCCATTCCTCACTTTGAATCTAACGAAAATAAATGATTGCATGGAAGATAAAAGTTCTGCATTGAATGAGAACCACTATTATTATTCCAAGTGGATGCTGCAATCAATTCCTATCCATAGATTAAATATGGCCATATCAACAGATTAAATGTGGCCATTCTATACAGCTTTATATAAATACATTTAATCTCTTTGGTAAAAGGGACTTTTTCCTATGCGGACACACAAAGGTTCCTTATTAATATTTGTTCTTGGCTAAATTTCTCAGTATTCTTTTCCAATCAGAATTATCTTAACTTGAATGATATAAATCAAGATATAAATCAATGATATAAATCAAGTTTCAATGTAGTAGATGGCAGAGAACAGACATGATTTTCTGTGTCCTCCTCTGACCTTCTCTCAAACCAACAGTAGATTGAGCCTCTAAACTGTTTTTTTAAGTGACAAAGCCCACACATATTTGGGGTACAACATATTTTCAAAAGAATATTCCTTTGTAGAACTTCAGAACAGATCTGTTTCAGACAGGCAGGAGAACAGTCTGTGAGCCAGGGAGCTTGGAGAAAGGGGCTGAGGCATGGAGCCTAAATGTTGTGTGTTTGCAGTGGGGAATCTTCTGCGAGCCTCTTAGTCTACTCTGTCCTGCTTGCAAGCAGGTGGTTTAGCAGATGTATTCCAAAAGGCAAATTGTAAACCGCTGAGGTGAAGATGTGGTCGAGATTACCCAGACAGGAAATCAATCAGCAGAACTGTCCAGGACAAACTAATGCAACTGTTGCTCCTTTACCTTATGAGCACTCCTCAATCCTTTAAAAAACATTGAACAAAAACACCAAAAAGAACTCTCACCATAGACAGCTTTTAGACAGAGAGAAAAGAACAGACTTCAAATCCTGAGGTTCCTAAAGACAAGTCAATTCTTGATGAAACCCCAATGGGAGATATGAGTTGGTCAATAGCCATCGAAAGAATTCACCAATCACCTCCTGAAATAGACCCCAAAATGAAAACACCAAGGAGTATTGTGGCTAAATTTTAGGGCTATCAGATCAAGGAGAAAATATGGCAACCAAACAAAGAAACAATTTAAATATCAAGGAGCCACAATCAGGATTACCCAGGATTTAGTAGTTTCCATCTTAAAGATCAAAGGGCCTGGAATTTGATATTCTGAAAGATAAAGGAACTTGGATTACAGCATAGAAATATTTGTGTTATGAGTATACTTAGAGATAGTGGATATAATTTGATTTTATTATGATAATATGAAAATGAAACTAGAGGTGGAAAAGGGATTGTACTGGAAAAAAGAGGGAAAGGAAGATAAAATAAGGGAAATTACATCTCCTGAAGAGGCAAAGAAAAGCTATTATAATTGAGGGAATGAAGGGAGGGGGATGAGCATTGTGTGAAACTTACTCTCATCAGATTTGTCTCAAAGAGGGAATATCAGGCATATTTGGTTTCATAGAGAAACTGGTCTCACCTTACAGGAAAGTGAAAGGGGAAAGGCTAGTAGAAGAGAAAACAGAAATAGTAGGGGAAAGGTATAAGAAACATGCTTTAAAGGGGGAAATGGTGGTCTGAAGCAAAATTCTGGGAAGGAGGGAAAGGGGAAAAGGAAAAAGCAAAGCATAACTTGGGATGAATAAGATGGCAGGAAATACAGAATTAGTTATTTTAACTGTGAATGTGGATGGGATGAACTTTCCTATAAAACAAGCAGAGAACAGACTGGATTAAAAGCAGGAAACCTACAATATATTGTTTACAAGAAACACATTTAAAGCAGAGTGATATATACAGAGTGAAGGTAAAGGGCTAGAACAGAATTTATTATGCTATAGATAAGGCAAAAAAAAAAAAAAAAAAAAAAAAGGAAGGGTAGCAATCCTGATCTCAGATCAAGTAAAAGTAAAAATTGATCTAAATAAAAGAGATAAAGAAAAACTATATCTTGCTAAAGGGTAGCATAGACAATGAAGCTATATCAATACAAAACATATATGCACCAAGTGATACAGCATCCAAATACCTAGAGGAGAAGTTAAGAGAGCTGCAAGAAGAAATAGACAGCTTCCTCTCTCAGAACTAGATAAATAAACCTGAAAGAAGGAGGTAAACAGAATGTTAGAAAAGCTAGGTATGATAGACCTTTGGAGAAAACTGAATGGAGATAGGAGTTTACTTTTTTCTTGGCAGTCCATGGAACCTATACAAAAATTGACAATACATTAGGGCATAAAAACCTCAAAATAAAAAAAAGAAAGGCAGAAATAGTAAATGCATTTTTTTTCAGACAATGATTCAATAAATATCACATTCAATAAAAGGCCAGGGGAAAATAGACCAAAAATTAATTGGAAACTAAATAATCTAATCCTAAAGAATGAATGGGTAAAACAACAAATCATAGACACAATAATGACAATAATGAGACAACATACCAAAATGTGTGAGATGCAGCCAAAGGGGTAATAAGGGGAAATTTTATATCTCTAGATGCTTATTTGTAAAACATAAAGAGAAGATCAATGAGATGAGCTTACAATTAAAAAAGCTAGATAAAGAACAAATTAACCCCCAATTAGATACCAAATTTGAAATTCTGAAAATAAAAGGGGAGATTAATAAAATTGAAAATAAGAAAACTATTGAATTAATAAAACTAAGAGTTTGGTTTTATGAAAAAGACCAACCAAATAAATAAACCTTTAATTTGATTAGAAAAAAAAAACCAACTTGTTAATCTCAAAAATCTCACCAATGAAGAGGAAATTGGAGCAATAATGAGGAGTTATTTTGTCCAACTATATGTCAATAAATTTGAAATGGAGAAATATTTGCAAAAATATAGATTGTCCTGGTTAACAGAAGAGGAAATAAATTATTTAAATATTGCCATATTAGAAAAAGAAATGGAACAAGCTATTAACTCCCAAAGAAAAAATCTCCAGGACCAGATGGATTTATATGTGAATTCTACCAAACATTTAAAGAACAACTAATTCCAATATTATATAAATTATTTGAAAAAAAAAAAAAACAGGGAAAGAAGGACTCCTACCAAATTCCTTTTATGACACAGATATGGTGCTGATAGGTAGGGTGAAACAGAGAAAGAAAATTATACACCAATTTCTCTAATAAATGTTGATGAAAAATCTTAAATAAAATATTAGCAAAGAGATTACAGAAAGTAATCCCCAGAATAATACACTATGACCAAGTAGGATCTATACCAGGAATTTAGGGCTGCTTCAATATTAGGAAAACTATTAGCATAATTGACTATATCAATAACCAAACTAACAAAAAAAACATATGATTATTTCAATAGATGCAGAAAAAGCATTTGATAAAATCCAACACACATTTCTATTAAAAACACTAGAAAGTATAGGAATAAATGGACTTTTCCTTAAAATGATCAGTAGTATCTATTTAAAACCATCAGCAAGTATCATATATAATGGGGCCAAACTAGAACCATTCTCAATAAGATTGGGAGTGAAACAAAATTGTCTATCACCATTACTATTCAGTATTGTATTAGAAATGTTAGTGGGGCCAGCTGGGTGGCACAGTAGATAGAGCGCCAGCCCTGAAGTTGAGGACCTGAGTTCAAATCTTGCCTCAAACACTTAACACTTCCTAGCTCTATGACCTGGGCAAGGGACTTAACCCCAACTGCCTTAGAAAAAAAGGAAAAAAAAGAAATGCCAGCATTGGCTATAAGAGGAGAAAAAGAGATGAAACGATTTGGAGTAGGTAATGAGGAATCCAAATTATCACTCTTTGCAGATGATATGGTATTCTTAGAGGACCCTAGAGAAACAACTAAACAACAACTAGAAATAATTCACAACTCTAGCAAATCTGCAGGATATAAAATAAATCCATATAAATCATCAGCATTTTAATATATTACCAACAAAGTCCAGCAGCAAGAGTTACAAAGAGAAATTACATTCAAAATAATTGTAAAATATTTAGGAATCTTTCAAGGGCAAGTCAGAACTACATGAGCAAAATTACAAAATACTTTCTATACAGATATAGTCAGATCTAATAAGTTGGAAAAATATCAAGTACTCATGGGTAGGCCAAGCAAATATAATAAAAATGACTATACTATTTAAATTAATCTACTTACTTAGTGTCATACCAATCAAACTCCCAAGAAATTATTTTACAGATCTAGAAAAAATAGTAACAAAATTCATCTGCAATATCAAGAATTTCAAAGGAATTAAGGGGGAAAAAAAAAAGCCATTGAAGATTGTTTACCCATGCCAGACCCATTGTCTTTCTGTTATATATTTCTAAGTCTTTGTTACTTCTTGGACTTACCTTACTTGGAATAATAGTCAAATTTCAGTGGATCATATCAATTGTAAAGATTGTTTCTTTCTCAGAATTCATGTACTTGAGGTATTGCATTCTGCTGATGTCAGATAAAAACAGCTGGTTTTGCTTCATCACTCCATACAACAAAATCCATGTTATCTTGTTATTGGAATAGTTGGTTTCTAACAAATCTATCCAATTTCAGCAAAATAGCAATCCCTTCCTAGACTCTTTTTTGGTTAACAAATCACTTTATTAGAATTGGTGAAATAATGGGAATTTATTGAATAGCATGATGAGAGCAGGGAAGGAAAATGCCAAAATATGGCTTAATTGTTCAGCATATATCATTTTTCATTGTGGTTATAGTGAGGCCTTTCAAACTTCCATTTCTTTCTTTGAATCTAATAAAAATAAGCACTTTCATGGAAGGCAAAATTTCTGCCTTGAATGTGAATCATGGAGTTTGTAGTTAATGGGCATTAATGGCAGAGTAATTCCAAGTAGATGCTGTAATCAATTTCTATCTATAGAGTAAATATGACTTTTCTATGCAGCTTTCTATCAACAATTGTAATATCTATGGTAAAAGGTGTTTTTTTGTGCAGAAGACAAAGCTTCCCTATTAATATTTGTTTTTCTGTATCTTGCTATATTCTGTGAAGGTAGAAAAGAAATTTCCAAGGAGAAGACATTTGCTGAGGTTTCAATGCATCTGCAAAGAAATCCACAACCCATTGTCTTTGTATGATATATTAGATGATGGCTGCCAGGATGGGCAGCTCCAAGCTTCACTCTGGATTTTCTCTACTATAGGCAGGTACTGTATACTCTATTGATATCAGATAAAAGCAGTTGGGTTGAATCAACCGGATACATACCAATTTTCAAATCACCTGAATCCTGCCCTTCTTCTGTGGCTTTAAGTACTGCTTTTTGCAATCTAGTCATAGGAGGGGGGATTGCTTGGGGGAAAGTGCTGGTGGTATCACTGCCCCTCCCTACTCCTCCCTCCAACTTGAAGTTGATGGGGGTGTGTCAAGAACCAGTTTCAGTTTAGATGGGGTTGAAGCTGCCTGGTCAGAGAGAGAATTACCACGCCCTTCATCATGTCCTTCACCAAGCTCTTCATCCTCACTTAACTCCATATACCTTCTAGTGATATTGCTATTAATCTATTCATTGTCTTTCTCTTTTTCCTCACACTTCCTCATCTGGCTGTTCTTAAAATTTTTCTGTTTTCTATAACTTGCAGGATTCTTTAAGGCCAATTGTATTACATTGTATATATACAATGTTTCCTTGGAAATTGAATGAGTACCTTTATCATTATAATATTCACATAGTTGATCTCCTACTAGTTTCCAATTATCTGCCTCTATATCTTCTTCATTGAAGAACCAAAGGGACGTCATTCTAATGTATCCATGAATTCATCAATATGCTCCCAAGTCATAATTAAACCCAGTCTCTTTATCAGTTTGAGTATGTATCCTGTAGATCTCCTTTGGGGTGGAGTTGGGGGTGGGAGTAGGGGAGAATCTTTTCCTAATATCTGCCCCATTTCAGCTAGAAAAGATTACTTGTTTAGCCCTTAACAAAGTAAGTTCCCTGGTTTTTTTTTTTATTAAAATACTCACCGTATTTCCTGGTCCTTGAGGGCTTCCTCAGTGAAATTAAAGTCCTTGGTCCCGAGTTGGGCACCAAATATGATGACTGCATTAGCACCCTGGATACCTTAGAATCAAGCCGGAGTCAAGATAAGCAAGTCTTTATTCTTGGTCTTTAGTGGTAGAAGTCAAGGGGATGGACACAGAATCTCCGAGACCTCACCTCTTCCTCTCCTGCCCAGAAGTGACCCTGGCTAGTCTTACTCCACCCCCTAGTCCCTCCTACAATTTTCTGTATACACCAAATGATTGGGCCAGCACTGGATAGTGGGAAGGGCCATTTTCCAAGCATATTCTTATATTGTCCAATTGGTAATTAGCCTTTAGTTGTGTGTTTTATGTTGTGGTTCACACTCATTTCCCAGAGTTCTTTCGCTGGGTGTAGCTGGTTCTATTCATTATTGAACAAATGGAACTAATTTGATTCAACTCATTGTTGAAGAGAGCCACGTCCAATAGAATTGATCATCATATAGTATTGTTGTTGAAGTATATAATGATCTCCTAGTCCTGCTCATTTCACTTAGCATCAGATCAAGTAAGTCTCTCCAGGCCTTTCTGAAATCATCCTGCTGGTCATTTCTTACAGAACAATAATATTCCATAACATTCATATACCACAATTTACTCAACCATTCTCCAATTTATGGGCATCCATTCAATTTCCAGTTTCTAGCCACTACAAAAGGGGCTGCCATAAACATTTTTGCACATACAGGTCCATTTCCCTTCTTTAAGATCTCTTTGGGATATAAATCCAGTCATAACACTGCTGGATCAAAGGGTATGCACAGTTTGATAACTTTTTGAGTATAGTTCCAAATTGCTCTCCAAAATAGTTGGATGCATTCATAATTCCACCAACAATGTATCATTATTTTAAGTATTTTAAAATATTAATCTGTGAAGGGGTTCATAAATATAACTAGGCATGGACCTCAAAGGGGTCCATAAAATAAAAAAAAGTTAAGAACTCCTATTATAGCTTCTCTAACTATTGGTAATCTAGAATCTTTTTCAGTAACTACTCACCCTGAACTTAAATTCTTCATGTATGGAGCACATAAATGTTATATTTCAGAAGGCAAAGGACCTGGGATTACAACCAAGAATCAACTATCTATTGAGACTGAGAATTATTTTTCAGGGGACGAAATGAAATGAGATTATCTGTAATATTCTCTTCTCTGTAATATTATGTCCTCTGAGAGCAGGTTTCTTGGGGAGCTTCTGGAGGCAGCTTTGGTTTCAGTTCAGTTCAATAATCACCTCAAATGCAGCCAGGAGTTAAAATCCAGATCCTTTATTGTCTCTTCCAAAATCTTATCTCCTTCACTTAGGGCTCAGCTAGTTTTCTGGAGGCCTATCTCTCTCCTTGGTTCCCAAAGCTCTTGCTGCTAGTCCTTTGCCTCTGCCAGCTTCAGCCTCTTGTTTTCCCAATGTCTCCAGCAGCACAAAGGTGGAAGTTGGAATGAATATGCCTCTGCCTCTGAGAGTGGGCTTGGGGGCTTCTGTGTCTGGCCCTGAGAGCTTCTTGTTTATATGCTGTGCACTGAGTATACTCTAATCAATACATCACTAGGAAACCATTATTTGTTGTAGGATTAAATCAATGTTAAATTAGATTTAACCATTGTCTCCTCAATTCCACTTAGTACCTTGTTTCAAGTTCTGGCCCATAACATCTTCTTGTAGGATCAGATCAGTCATACTGAACCATTCTAAATTAGATAATTATTGTCTCTATCAATTCCACTGTCTTAGTACCTTGTAGGAATCATAACTATCAAACATTTCTATTGAAAAAAATCATAACTAAACAGAAAATTTGATATTCAAATGCAGAACTCAAGAGAAACATAGAAAAGTAAAAGGGTAAATATATATATTTATTTTTATATGTATATATAATTTAAAGCTTAAACTGTTTACATCCCTAGATGGGAAAATGTAATTCTCTCTCTCTCTCTCTCTCTCTCTCTCTCTCTCTCTCTCTCTTCTCTCTCTCTCTCTCTCTCTCTCTCTCTCTCTCTCTCTCTCTCTCTCTCTCTCTCTCTTCTCTCTCTCTCTCTCTCTCTCTCTCTCTCTCTCTCTCTCTCTCTCTCTCTCTCTCTCTCTCTCTCTCTCTCTCTTTTGTTAAAGGTTTTTATTTTCAAAATATATACATGGATGAGGCAGCTGGGTGGTGCAGTAGATAGAGCACCAGCCCTGAATTCAGGAGGACTTGAGTTCAAATCTGATCTCAGACACTTAATACTTCCTGGTTGCGTGACCCTCAGCAAGTCACTTAACCCCAGTTGCCTCAGCAAAAACAAACAAACAAACAAAATGGATAATTTTTTAACATTGATCCTTGCAAAATTTTGTGTTTTAAATTGTCATCCCTTCCCTCCACCCCATTTCCTAAATGGCAAGTAATCTTATATAGGCTAATCATGTTAAAATACATATTAAATCCAATATGTGTATACATATTTATACAATTATCTTGCTGCACAAGAAAAATCAGATCAAAAAGGAAAAAAAATTTAGAAAGAAAACAAAATGCAAGCAAACAACAACAAAGAGTGAAAATGCTATCTTGTGATCCACACTCAGTTAGTTCCCATAGTCCTCTCATTGGGTGTAGATAACTCCCTTCATCACAACATCATTGGAATGTAACTGAATGATCTCATTGTTGAAAAGAGCCCAACTCTTCAGAATTGATCATTGTATAATCTTGTTTTGGCCATGTACAGTGATCTCCTGGTTCTGGATCTAGGAGAAATAATTTAAAAATTATAAGTGTACCTGAAACTCACAATAAAAAAAAAGACCCTGGACATAAGAAATTATCAAAAAAACTGATATTGGAATATTATAACTCAATGCTGGTACTCCTAGGTTAAGGAGAAAATATTGCAAGCATCTTGAAAGAAACAATCCAAGTATAGTGGAGCTACAGTCAGGATAATGCAAGATTTATCAATTTATACACTAAAAGACTAGAAGACTTGGAATATGATGATTTGGAAAGTAATGGAGCTAGGATTACAACTAAGAATCATCTACTCAACAAAACTAAATATAATCCTTTGAGGGAAAAATTGGAAAGTCAATAAAATAGAAGATTTTTAAGCATTTGTGATGAAAACACCAGAGCTGAATAGAAATTTTGATTTTCATATACAGGACTCAAGAGAAACATATAAGAGGATTACACTTGTAACTTATAGAACTTTTTTTATTATTATGGTACTTAGAAGGAGTATATATAGACAGAAGGAACAGGGGTGAATTAAATATGAAGGAATATTATCTAAAAATAATAATAAAATAAATTATGGTATGTGATTATGATGAAATGTCTTATCCTATGGGAAATGATGAGCAGGATGCTCTCAAAATAACCTAGAAAGTCCTCCATGAATTCAAGCAAAGTGAAATATACTCTATATTTTGACTATAAAGATGGGATTCTTTCCATTATTCCAATTGTTTCCACATACATATATGTTCACAAGCTCCATATACTAGAAAACATGATAACTTGTATGAATTTTTTTTCAAATTCAGGTTTGTTGTTTATTTCAGGAGGATTTGCTTGTGATTTACTGGATTATATAATCACTTTAGGCTTTTGAGTCGCTATTCAATTCTTTAAAAATTAATGTCATTAATTTTTATTTTTTAACTCTGAAAAATATCTTTTTGTTAATAAACTTGTGTATCAGATCATTCAACAATAATGTAGCTATTCATCATAATATATAATTATTATATAATAAATAATATAAAATAATAGCTATTATTTACATGTATTTTAATGTTTGCTAATAACTCTATAAATGGACTTTTATTTGATCCTCACAAAAACTTTATGAAGTAGATCTAATATTATTTCCATTTTATAGATGAAGAAACTGAAGCATAAATGGACACTTATGTGTCCAGAGTTAAATTGCAAGGGTCTGAAATATGATTCAAACTAAATTCTCTTTTACTCCAGATCCAAAGTTCAATTCACTTCATCACCCAGACCCAGGATATAAAGATAAAAATTAAAATGTATACATATATCCATTATATATATTATATTTATATATTTTTTATTTTTATCTGTATTTATACATGTATATATATTATGCATATAATATATATATATATGTGTGTTTGTACAAATAATTTATAGAAGGAGAGAACATGCAAGTAGTAGAAATCATAAAATGTTTTATGTAGAAAAGGGAAGGCTTTGAGCTATGTCTTAAAAGAAGGGAGGGGGGGTTCATTTTAGTCATGGGGAAAGGACAGTGCAAAGGCACAGAGGTGGGTGTTAGAGATGAGGATGGATGTCCTCGAAAAGTGATATTGTATCTAAAATAAAGCAAAAACAGATAGATTCAAAGCTGGAATTGTATAATTGATGATTTCACTTAGAGTTTGCTGAAGTAACCCAGAGTCATTGTTATAGTTAAAATAAATTAAAATACTTAACTATTAAAAATACTGAATGAAACTTACTATTTCTCTGACAAAAACTATCCATTTATTAATCACTTCTCTTTCTATGGTTAGCATATTCTTTTTTTCTGGTTGTTTGGGGAACAGATTCCTAATGGCTATCTTGCTATCATTTTTTCAAAATTCTGCTCAAGATTTGTTTAGTTTTTTAATAATACTAGAACTTCCTTGTAACCTACAGAAGAAAAAGGCAATAATAATAAAGATGGGTGCACATATGCCACCAGGTTTTTTCTTTAATACAGGACAAAAATATGTCTGAAAAATAACACCAGATTGTGGATGAGAAGATTAGATGTGTATGAAGCTCTGGTTCTGTCACTTATTGGAAGTGTAACTCAAAGTTTCCTAATTTGTTCTTGCTAAAATTTTATCATTTGTAAAGTGGAGATAATAATAGAAGTCTTAAATACTTTATAGGATTGTTGTAAGATGAAGTGAAATAATGAATGATTGTTTTGAAAATAATTATAGTACTGTGCAAATGTGGTCATATCTTTGATAATCAGACAGTACTTAATTTTGTTTCTTAGTTGTCTCTGGTGATTGATAGATCTATCAATCCATCATTGTTTTACATAGGAAATGTAGAGCTGATATTCTCTAAGAGAAATATAAGGTAATATCTAAATTCATTTTCTGTTAATTAATTAGACATTTTCTGTCCTACAACATAGCCTTTTCAGTCATCCATAGTTTGTGTTTCAGAAATATTTATCATGTTTATCATGTCCTCTCCAACTTGTTTCCCCCAGTTCTATATAATTAAGGATTTTCCAAATCCTATAATTTAATCCTTTTTATAAATATTGAAATATTTTAAATTAAATATAGATTTTAATTTACTGATTGTACTTTTGGTGCTATTCATTTATCTAAACATGTCCTTGCTATGGATTTCCAATCATTCGGGGTTAGGATTTCATAAGCCAAATTATCTAGTAACATTTTAACATAAGATGATGTAGCCCCATAATGAATGCAACCTTTTTTCAAATCTTTAATTTTACCCAAATCAAAAGGAGTGTATCTTCTCCTTTTTTGTCCTGAAGAGCCAAGCTCTTCCATCACAGGGTATGCATCTATAAAATCAGATATATCCTCTCCTTCATTTTTTGCCTTAATCAATGCTTTTTCTAATCTTGTCATAGGCTGCTTAATAGGTGGTTCTGATTGTGTTACTGCCTCTCCCCCTCCTCCTTTTCCCTCCACCCATGAAGGGTTAATTGAGGGAGGTTCATCAGAGGATTGGAAATGATCTGATTTCTCCTGCTGTGAATTCTTATGTGATTCTTGTCCTTTTCACCAGCTAGATCCTCCCCCTCCTGCTCTTTCTTCTTTTTCCTTAGTCTAACACTTATATAATTTCTTAAAGCCGCTTGTATTACATTGTATGTATGAAGTGTATCTTTGGAAATTGAGTTTGAATTGTAATTGTAATATTCACCTAGTTGCTCTCCTACTAATTTCCACTCATCTGGATTCAATTCTTTTTCCTTAGAGAAGCATGGAGATGTGTACTCTACAGTTTTTAAAAGTTCAGTGATCTCCCAGGTTACAATTAAACCTTGATTTTTTTATTAGTCTGATCAAGTTTTGGACACATTTTCCTTGAACTGGAAAAGCAGGCTGTTTTCTAAACATCTGTCCCATTTTAACATCCTGGTTGAAGCTCCTAACTTATATATGCTCACTTAAAGGTGTGAATCTTGTAGAGCTCTAATAAGTACTAAGTACATCTAGAGAACTGTTAAGCACTCTGCTAAACAACCATTGTCTCTATCAATTCCACTGACTTAGCACCTTTTAAGAATTCTAACAGAAAAACATAGGATAGTTTACCTCTCAGACCTATAAAGGAGAATGGAATTTGTGACCAAAGAAGAATTAGAGATCATTATTGATAATAAAATAGATAATTTTGATTATATTAAGTTAAAAAGGGTTTGTACAAACACAACTAATATCCACAAGGGAAGCAATAAACTGGGAAAACATTTTTACATTAAAAAGTTCTGATAAAGGCCTCATTTACAAAATATATAGAGAATTGACTCAAATTTATAAGAAATCAAGCCATTCTCCAATTGATAAATGGCCAAAGGATATGAACAGACAATTTTCAGATGAAGAAATTGAAAATATTTCTAGTCATATGAAAAGGTGCTCCAGAGAAATGCAAATTGATACAATTTTGAAATACCACTACACACCTCTTAGATTGGCTAAGATGACAGGAAAAGATAATGCTGAATGTTGGTGGGGATATGGGAAAACTGGGACACTGATACATTGTTGGTAGAACTGTGAATAAATCCAACCATTCTGGAGAGCAATTTGGAACTATGCCCCCAAAATTATCAAACTGTGTATACCCTTTCACCCAGCAGTGCTACTGGGCTTATATCCCAAAGAGATCTTAAAGGAGGGAAAGGGACCACATGTGCAAAAATGTTTGTGGTAGCCCTTTATGTAGTGGCTAGAAATTGGAAACTGAATGGATGTCCATTAATTGGAGAATGGCTGAATAAATTGTGGTATATGAATGTTATGGAATATTATTGTTCTGTAAGAAATGACCAACAAGATGATTTTAGAAAGGCCTGGAGAGACTTACATGAACTGATGCTAAGTGAAATGAGTAGTATCAGGATATGATTATACACGACAACAACAAGACTATATGCTGATCAATTCTGAAGGACATGGCTTTCTTCAACAATGAGATGATTCAAACCAGTTCCAATTGTTTAGTAATGAAGAGGGCCAACTACACCCACAGAGAGGACGATGGGAAATAGCATTAGCTATTTAGCATTTTTACTCTTTCTGTTATTGTTTGCTTGCATTTTTGTTTTTCTTCTCAGATTTTTCTGATTTTTCTTATGCAGCAAGATAACTGTATAAATATGTACACATATATTGGATTTAACATATTTTACAGGAATTGGACTACTTACCATTTAGGGGCGGGGTTGGGGGAAGGAAAGAAAGATTTGGACTGGAAGGTTTTGCAAGAGTCAATGTTGAAAAATTGCCCATGAATATGTTTTGTAAATAAAAAAGCTATAATGATAAGAAACAAAGAAATAAAAATACAATTGAAAAAAAATTCTACCATCACAAATTAGGATACATATTACTTTGAGGATGAATTTAATATATAAGATATAGTTGTGGAGCTATATTGCTAAATTCAGAGATGCATATGAAATTCAAACTTAAATATTCAGGATTAATTTAGAAGGAACTTCGATTTCAATGCCCTAAAACATAAAAATGTATAAGTTGAATATTTTATTGCAAAAAGGATTTAGGAAAAAAAAAAGAATAACATCATTAGTCTACTTGGTGGCATGGAAGACATTCTACATTCTTCTAGTGGAAGATTTTTTTTATTTTTAGTTTTAATTATAATTATAATTATGTAGTAAAATATAAATCACGATGTTATTATTTCTTTCTAGTTTGTATATCACAGCATTATCAATTCAATGTATGTAAAATGCACCAATTAGTTTCTTTTTTTTTTTTTTTTTTTTTTTTGAGGCTGGGGTTAAATGACTTGTTCAGGGTCACACAGCTAGGATGTGTTAAGTGTCTGAGACCAGATTTGAACTCCGGTCCTCCTGAATTCAAGGCTGGTGCTCTATCCACTGCGCCACCTAGCTACCCCTCACTAATTAGTTTCTTAAGAGTACTCAACCTATATGCTTATCTGGGTCCTTTGGCTTATTATGGTTTTAAATTTAAAAATTTTTATCTCAATATTTTCAAAACCATTCAGAATAAGGATAATGAATTTTGCTGTGTTTTGAATATAGGCAAACTCATTAACATAACTGTAAAATTTTAACAGTGCTTAATTTTCCCCCTCAAAGTATTTATGACAGTATTTTATTGAAGAATGTGATTAGCAATATGCAATTGATGAAGCATTTTAACTTGCTATTAGCATGTAAATCTTAAAATTCTTTAGATTGAAGATTTTATACTAAATATTTGATGAGTCAGAAATATTAAGTTGTTCATCTTTTCTACATTATTTATGAGCTTTTTTCTTGTCATTGAAGTCTGGTAATAAGAAATGCAATCTGAATTTTTAAGAAGCATTGATACAGGTTATTTCAGTCTGGAACAGACAATGACATTTAAGTGAGAAACCTCAAATATATTTCCTTAAATCCTCCATTTGGGTTTTTTCCCCCTACTTTGAATATTTGTATTCCATAAATTGAATAAAAAAGGTGAATTTTGGATTTCATGTTTGTTCAACAAAATTTTATTAAGGCCTATTTGGTACAAAGCAATATATTTAATTCTGAGGGAGAAGGAAAAGGTTTAAGAAGTTTATAATATAGTGGGGAGAGAGATATGATATATAAATAACCATAAATAACTTATACTTTAAAATAATAAAAAATAGATGTTAGTAAAGGAAAAGTACACTGCAAAGTCTAAGGAGAGAAGAATAATTTCTAGCTTCAATGATCAGAAAAAGTATTTGAAATTAATATAAAGAATTCCATTACTTCTGGACTTTTAAATATCAATAAGTATCTTCTATGCCAAATATAAAAAGAAAATAATTTCTTCTTCTCTTCCTTCCTTCCTCCCTCTCTCCCTTCCTCTCTTCCTCTCTCTGTCTGTTCTGTCTCTCTTTGTCTCTTTGTCTCTCTCTCTCTCTGTCTCTTTCTCTCTGTCTCTCTCTGTCTCTCTGTCTCTGTCTCTCTCTCTCTCTGTCTCTCTCTGTCTCTCTCTCTCTTTCTCTCTCTCTCTCTCTCTCACACACACACATTCACTTTTCATAGAATGGCAGCTAGAATTGAAGGAGAAAAAGATCTAAAAGCTTTTATGAAAGAATAGAAGGAGCAAAAAAAAAAAAAAAAGGTGAACAATAGTAACATTAGCAATATTAAATTGACATTATGCCAAAAGTTAAATATTCTTTCCTGATACCAAGGTAATCCATAGAAGAAAAAAATAGGATGCCTTGAGGAAATGGTTTTGAATTGTATTTTGAATATGGATAAAATTTTCAAATTATATCCTCTAAGGATAAAGGAATTAAAATTTTGTGTGTTTCTGGAAATAAAAATATCCAACTTATAATTATCTTGAAAGAAAACATAAATTTAATTCAAACATAATATAAGAAATTAGTCCAAATGATACAAAGTACAAATGTGGGCATTCCCTGTCTTTAAAGAGTTTATGTTATTGTGTGACTCAGGACAATCATTTAATCCCAGTTCCTTCACCAAAAATAAGGTTATATTCCACTAAGAAAATATATTGTGCACACAGATATATAAGTATATGTAAGTTAAAACAAAATTTGAAGGAACAAGCATATGAGAAAGGAAGGTGCACAATATAGTCAGTAACTATAATGAATCTTTACACTACTATCCTCACATTAAAAAAAAATTTTTTAAAATTTAAGGGATAGTTTCCACATTTGGTGGCAGAAGGATTAAAAAATTTCTAACAATTTTTGCCTACTATTCAATGAAAATAACCTTTTATGGACTATTTGATAAACAGTAATGAAAACAAGGTCTTTCTAATAAAATTAAACCATATGATAAATATTAGAAATCTGGACCTTGAGGTGGATTTTTTTTTGGTTTTCTTCCCCTTTAAATGTGAGTTAAATTTAAACATAAATTTTTGGGGGGACTACAGTGGTAAGAATATTATATTTGTAGTTGGAGAAAATGGATTCAAATCTCAGCTCTCAATGGAATTGCTCTCACTGCATTAGTGATGTTCAGCAAGTGACAATCTGTCTCCACTATTTCTTCAGCAAAATTAAAGGGCTAGTACTTACAGATTTTAGAATAAAGAAAGACCTTGTTAATGAGGTAACACTTGTGTTGAATCTTAAATATCCAAAAGGAATCTAGGAAGTTCCAAGAGGAAGTAAACAAAGAGTATTTCTTTACTTCCTTGCTCTTGTTCTCTGCTATACATTTTTTACCTTATTCTTTCTTCTCCCTTCCCCCTCCATGCCTATAATTAAGTTTAGATACACACATGAATATAAATGTATATGATTTTATGTATATATATATATATGTGTGTGTGTGTATTATGTATGTATGTGTGCATATGTATAAAAGTAGCTTTGCCTCTGAAAATCCCTCCCTTAACCTCTCCCTTCTTTCCATTCCCTTAGCCTCTAATCTTTTTTTTTTTTTTTTTTTGAAATGTGCAATCATAGCTTGGAAGCAGGAAATGAAATGTTTTTAGAAGTAACTGAAAGCTGGTCAGTTTGATGGATGATGGATAACAATATGTAACCAGTCAGGAATAAAAATTGTAAATATATTACAAAGGGCTTTAAAAGACAAATAATGAAAGTTGTATTTTGTAGAAAAGTCATGAAAAAACCCCTGTAGCTTATTTGGGAAAGACAAACATAATCAGATCTGTACACTAAGGATAGAAATCAGTCTGCTGAATGTATTGAATAGAGAAATAAATAGGGGATCAATGGTTTAAATAAGTTTATTGCAATAGTCTAGGCAATGAATTCCTAATATGGAGTAGTTTCCTGTCAATAAAAATATAATATGCTTTCTGTATGCATATGCATATATTTATGTGTGTATGTGTGTGTGTGTATATATGTATGTGTGTGTGTGTGTGTATTTTTTTTTCCTGAGTTTAACATCTGAGTTTGACAGATTGTAGATAGATTATTTAAACAAGTGAGAATTGTTATTTAATTGCTATTTAAACAAGAGAGAATTGGAGTTGCAGATAGGGGTATTACCAAAAAGCTAAGAAAACGCTAGCAATTGGGACTATCCTACGTTCTAGGGCTTTTATTATATAGCAAAGGAATGCTAACCATGTTTCCTACCAAGGAATGTGATGAAGGCTATCAAAGATTATTTCTTCAGCTCTTTTTCACCTTGTCTTATTTGTTTGCTATATCAAGATTTGTTATCTAGTTTATCTGTTTAAAAAATTAATTATCTTCTCACATAAACATATGTGGTTGATTTCAGACAAGTACATTTCTTTTTTTTTTTTTAATAGCTTTTTATTTTAAATGCAAATTAATAGCTTTTTATTTACCAGATATATGCATGGGTAATTTTTCAGCATTGACAATTGGAAAACCTTTTGTTCCAATTTTTCCCCTCTTTCCCCCTACCCCCTTCCCCCTGATGGCAGGTTGACCAATACATTTAAATATCTTAAAGTATAAGTTAAATACAACATATGTATACATGTCCATAGTTATTTTGCTGTACAAAAAGAATCGGACTTTGAAATAGTATATAATTAGCCTATGAAGGAAATCAGAAATGCAGGCAGACAAAAATAGAGGGATTGGGAATTTTATATAGTGGTTCATAGTCATCTCCCAGAGTTCTTTCTCTGGGTGTAGCTTGTTCAGTTCATTACTGCTCTATTAGAACTGATTTGATTCTTCTCATTGTTGAAGAGGGCCACGTCCATCAGAATTGATCATCAGATAGTATCGTTGTTGAAGTATACAATGATCTCCTGGTCCTGCTCATTTCACTCAGCATCAGCTCATGTAATTCTGAAATCATCCTGCTGGTCATTTCTTACAGAACAATAATGTTTCATAATATTCATATAACACAATTTTTTCAGCCATTCTCCAATTGATAGGTATCCACATAGTTTCCAGTTTCTGGCCACTTACAAAGAAGGCTGCCACAAACATTCTAGCACATACAGGTCCCTTTCCCTCCTTTAAGATCTCTTTGGGATATAAGCCCCGTAGTAATGCTGCTGGATCAAAGAGTATTCACAGTTTGATAACGTTTTGAGCATAGTTCCAAATCATTCTCCAGAATGGCTGGATGTATTCACAATTCCAGCAACAATGTATCAGTATCCCAATTTTCCCACATTCCCTCCAATATTCTGTATTTTCTTTCCCTGTCATTCTAGCCAATCTGACGGGTATGTAGTGGTATCTCAGAGTTGTCTTAATTTGCATTTCTCTGATTAATAATGACTTGGAACATTTTTTCATTTGGCTAGAAATAGTTTCAATTTCTTCATCTGAGAATTATCTTTGCTGGACATGTAGGTTTTACCGGTTATTTAACTATTCTCTGTATTGTGAATCTTAAAACTTTTGAAGAAGAAAGCAAAGGAGAATGACGGTGATTTATGAAAGACTGATTTGTAGGAGTAATTGTAGGTTTGAAGGGTTTTAGGAGTAAGGAAAAAGAAGAGGTAAGGGAGGGAGAAACGTGAGAGGATCTTTTGTCTTCAAAGGTAAAGATTCAACTCACCTCCAACCCCCACTGCTTCTGCTACTTTAGCAATGGAGCTTCTAGTTAGAAGGGTTGTTAGAATTTGTTTAAAGTATGTAGCTGAGGGAAAGAGAAGAATTAAGTAGGAAGAGAAAAAGGAAAGCTTTTAATGGAGGGATTTCTGTGTGGGGAAACTTGAGTGGGGAACAGAAGGGAATCTTTTGTGAAGATTTAGCTCACTTTCACTCCCTCCTCCCCACACCTCCCTCTAAATGTGTTGCAGCCTTTTTGTTTGTTTGTTTGTTTGTTTGTTTCTTCATCAAGTTGCAGCTACCTGGTTTTTGACTGAAAGGAGCAAATTATGATTTTAAAGAGACAGGTCTACCTTTAACTTGATTGACTGAATATTTTGGATTTTTTTTTTAGATACATAATGGTTTCCTTGGTTAAGAAATATGGTCATAAATGTGATCTATAATTTGGTAGACTTATTTCTAAAAGTTTAATTGATATTTATAAGAATCTTTCAGATTCTTTTATGTGATATTAAGATATTCTGTATAGGATATTGTGCATAAGTTTTAATTGATTGTATTGATTGTATCCTGAGGTTATGCCTATCATTTAAAAGGTTTCTGAAAATAATAGTTTTTTTTTGTTTTGTTTATTGTTTTTTGTTCTTTTGAAAATGTTTCTGTTATGAGCAACATGCAATTTGGAATGTTTCTATGTATTTAGTATTTTTAAGCAACATGATTTGTATAATGTTCAACTTATGAAACTGTCTACTTAGATATGAAAGATGACTTTCTGGGACAAATTTATTACTGTTATCAATATGAGGTCATGGTAAATATCTGCTTGGGAGTTATCTGAAACTTTGTTAATGGGATTTGTTATTGGAGGTAAAATTTCTTGGGCTTGTAATTAATATTTATTGGGAGTTTTAAAGCTCCATTGGGACAATTACTGGAGTAAAACTGGGTTAAGGCTACTTTATGCTGTGTCCCGTATGTGCTGAAGAATCAGTTTTTACATTATGTTATAGTCATATCCCTGCATTATTTTTTTTTTCCTCCTGTGCCTGATCAGAGCTATTGGTCAAAAGAATTTGTTAATGCAATTCAATTATGTTATACCTTGCTGTTTCCAATCTGGTTATATGTAATCATTATATCCTAAATGCTTAGGCAAATGAATATTTAGCCTGGTCATCTATCTGTTACTGGATATTTGTGTCGGTGGATATTCAGGTTTTTAAAAGTTTCTTAATAACTAGAGAACAATTAACCTAACTGCTATTTTATTTATTAGGACTATAGCTTACAGCTGTTTGCCTGTCCTGTGAGACAAGCATGTTTCCTTACATAGGAAACTGCTGGCCAATCTATTTTGGCCTCCCCATATCTTGTAGCAGTCCTTGTGGACCAGTCTTTCTATCTCAGACTGTCTGCCTCTTATCAGCATGAAGCAGTTTGTGAATGAGAAGCTTCACCCCCTGCCCCTGATAGAGTGATATGGGGAATTGGAAAATGGATTATTAATGACTGTTAAACCCTGACTTGATCATTTATAACTGCATGTTTAAGATTGGGATGGAAATTGTTAAAATTGTTAACTATTACTGTTATGTTTGAGAGATTTTTAGGAAATCCTACTGTGATATTGCATAGGAATTCACTCTTGGGATCTATATGTGAGATGATTATTTGACAATTTATTTGCTTTTTTGGATGATTCCATTTGCCTGAAAGAAAAAGGGGGGAGGAAGAGATAGGCAACTGGGGAAACTGGTGGATTATTCTCAAAAATATCGGTAAGAATGGGAACTCCTAATTTCCTGTTCACTTTGCCTTAGGCACTTCTGCCCCACCCTCAGTCTCACTAGTTCAGATTGAATTGGAAGTCCTTAAAGCAGTCCTTTTTCATTTTTACTCCTTTCTTGAACCTACTGAGATGTGACTGCTGATTATGTTTTAATTTTGAAACCTCTTATTCTGTTGGAATTGCCCTGGCAGACTCCGTTTTGGGGATTTTTTTTAGAAACAACCAGAAATCAGGCACCTTGGAACTTGGCAGTCTCCAATCCTGTAACTCCAGTTTCTTAATTAGTATTTCAGCATTCTCAAAGGAAATTGCAATTTGGTATCAAGCCTCTAAAAGTTAGGAGTTTTCCTGCCTTGATGGTCTAATTGTGTATACTCTGATAACTCTGCTCAGAAATCTGGATTCTTCCTGTATCCTAGTAGCAGCCCTATTTGTTCCTCTGAGTGGGGACAGATAGAGCTGCTCCAAGCCTCATACTTCTCCCCTGGAGTGGGTTGCCCCTTTGAATGGACAGCATGATTGTGGAGCCCTGCTACTCCCTATATAAGCAGAGGCTGAGTTAAGTCCACAAATGAATGCACATCACCTAACACAATGAACTGTTTATATCAAACTGGATTCTCTGGCTGAGATGGTGCTCCGATTGCAGAGGATCTGACATGCTCCAACAGGGAGCTTTGTATTGCTGTTAATTCCAGGGTTGTCAGGGAGAGACTTGACCTTGCCATATAAGTCCTTGCATTTTTCTAGTTCTATTTTGGTTGATTTGCCTCAAATAGAATTGCTCAAAATTATGGTGCTGAGACCTTCCAGGTATCTAGAGAAAGGTACTTCAATGATTTGAACTGTTGTCCCACAGGTCCCTTTAATAGTCCTGCCTCAGTTTCCCTAATGGTCCTGCTTGAATTGTTCTGCCTCAGTTCCCCTGTTTGCAACCCCCCCTCCTGTTCATTAGGACTGATATAACTTAGGGCTAGTTACTCTAAAGTTATAAATTGTAAATGTGCAAACTCAAAATAAGGAGTTCAATGAAACTGATGGACAATGGGCCCTCCTATGAACCTCAAGATCCTCCTGGCCCAGCTGATGGCCATGGCTAGTGGTGCAAAGGATGTGTGATTCTTCCAAAAGCCTTGAGCTATCCTTTATTTAGAAACTGCACTCTCTAACTCACTTAAGGAGCACTTGGTTATATGATTTGTTTTCCTGTTTCTTTTTCTTGCCTGAAATGGAATCCCTCACTGAGGCTGCTGCCCACGATGCCTGAACTGTGCCAAAGTGAACCCTGCCCATCCTTCCACTGTGTCTGCTCTTTACAGTCGATTTCATGAACATGGAAATCCGGGTTCAAGAACATCATATTCTTTTGCTTTTTGTTGACACCTTCTCAGTTTGGCCCGAAGTCTTTCCTGTAAAATCCAAATCCGCTTTGGTCATAGCCAAGAAATTTGTGGCTGAAATTATCCCCGGTTTGGCCTCCCTCTTTCCCTCAGGTCTGACAATGGCCCAGCTTTTGTTTCTAATGTTTTTCAATCCCTGCCACAGGCCCTTGGGTTCAAGTGGTGCCTTCACTGTGCCTATATCCCATAGAGTTCGGGTCACGTAGAAAGAATGAATAGGACACTCTGATTGGGAACTGGCAAGACCTGGGTAAGATCCTATTTGGTGCTCCACCCCCATCCTTCCCCTCATGGAGCAGGACAGCTCTTATGATGTTGCTAATGATTCCCTTTTCAAGTCCCTACAGGCTCTCCAAGACATCCAGGCATCAATCAGAGTTCTATATTGTGCCTGTGCCCAGCTTCCCCCCACCCCAGCCTGCTGGACTGGGCCTCCAACCAGGGGATTGGATCCTGACCAGAAAATTTCCTCATGGCTCTGCATTAAAGCCCACTGGACTGGCCCACACCAGGTCATCCTTTCCAATCCCTCAGCAGTGAAGGTGGCCACTCTAAGGCATGGATCCATCATTCACATGTGAAGCCTTGCCCTGCTCCTGATGTTTCTGTAGGACCCGACCCCAGAAGATGGTATTTTCATTTTTTATTCTCTTTTATGGCCTGATCCTCCCTCTTGCATCCCCGACCCTATTGGGGAAGCTTAGCCACTATTTTCCCCATAGATATGTGTGGTACTTAATAAGAACTTCTGGGGGGAGGTGGAGGCTTGAAATGAGACTTAGGGGCAGCCATGGTTCTATCTGGATCTATGCCAGCTCTTGGGAAGTTCTTGGAATTTCCCCCACTCCCCCTGACATTATTTTACAACACTCATGAAAAAACAGTCCCTCCAAGGCATAGATTTGCTCTATGTTAAATAAGGAGGTGTATGTATGGCCCTTGGAGAAGCTTGCTGTTTTTATGCTAACAACTCAGGGATAATAAGAAAGTCCTTCTTTGCAGTCAGAAAGCAGATGGAGGAAGGAGAGGCAGCTCAACGCCAATCGATGTCTTAATATTAATCACTTTTTAATTGGTCGTCCTTCAAATGACCTCTTTTATAACCTCCCTGATAGGCCCCTTACTTTATTTCTGCTGCCTCTATTGATTGTCCCTTGTCTGATTAATTGTTTAACCCCATATATCAGGAAAAGGATCCAGGGAGTTAAGTTGTTTGTTGACAGGGCCATTTATTCCCTCCTGGCCTCTGATGAGTCCAGTTCCTAAACAGTCACAAGTAAAAGGGGGGAGTAAAATGGATGCGGTCCCTAACCAGCTAATGCACTCTTGTGCCTGTGACAATATTATTTTGGTTTCAGCTCTGTCTGCAGTCAGAACTATGTTGCCAGCTCTTCAGTCCCTAATGCAGATGGTATTCTCTGTCTCCAATTGCAGGCACACAGCCCTCAGATAAAGCTGTCTTAAGACCTTGACAACTTGACAAATATAAAACTGAAAGAAAAATTGTTTTATTGCCTGTGTGGGAATAGAATTCTTAGTGTGATAATTCTGGTGAAATTAGTTGCTAGCTAGCAATAAACGCTCTTAAATTTATATTATTTTGGCTGTCCTGTATTTTCTCTCATTTGGGCACTTCAATAGATTTGTGATCTTGTCAGTATGATTTCTTTTATTAATTCAGATAAAGGTACCTTCTTGTCTTTTTGTCCCCTTTCACTCTTATCCATGATCTTTAATAAAAGATAGTATCTATCTAACAATAATGATTTAATACAAGTATTTCTATTTCTAATGGGGGAGGCATGAGAACAACTCTATCGATATTCTTCTCTGATATACAACTATGACCATGTTTGCCAAAATTTATACCCGTAGCCTACTTTTGATATGGTATTAGGACTTCAGTGAATACAAAACCTCTCTGCAAAATTAATTTGGAGACAATTTTAAACACTTTAGCAAGACAAATTCTAAAAGGCAGAATGTTTAATGAAAATCATAAAAATAAGTATTGGATCAAATACTGAGAGAAATTAATATGGGACTAATAGTAAGTAAGATGAATAAAAAATTTAACAAGCCATTTTCCCTCTCCCCTTTGTTAGCTCTGTTTTTCATTAGAATCTGTATCTAAGGAGGACATTATGCATATTCTTTTATTATGATCCTCTGAGAAGCAATAAAAGAATATAAGGTTGACATTGGCAAGTGTAGACAGGATCAATTAAAACTTTGTGGGGTTCCTTGTATTTTTGCACACGTAATTTTTTAATACTATTTGCTTTAATGTGCATTTGACTAAGGCCTTTAACTTT
This sequence comes from Sminthopsis crassicaudata, assembly GCF_048593235.1. Lineage (NCBI taxonomy): Eukaryota > Metazoa > Chordata > Mammalia > Dasyuromorphia > Dasyuridae > Sminthopsis > Sminthopsis crassicaudata. The sequence continues at coordinate 186,879,103 of NC_133619.1, forward strand.
TAATAAGCAGAGACCAAATTTTATATTTAAAAACCAGACTTTATTGTTATGAGGAACCAATTATAGAGAGATGCCTGATGAATTTTCCTTGGAGTGTCTTAGTCCCCCTGGATTTACTTAGGAAAATTTCTATTACAGATTAGAGGGAAGTTCTGCTAAGTACCATGACATGTCATAACAAATTGAAAAATTTCTTCATAGTTTAGGAACTCATCCTTTTCATCCTTTCCTTAAATTATGGAGAAATTTTTCAGCTTACCTATTATCAAGGCTATGAAAGTAAGGTACTTTCTCTAAGAACAGTTCCCAGTCATAAATGAGGTGTCATACTTTCACTTTACTTCACTTTCAACTCCCTTTCCCTGATTTGCTCCCCAATACTTATAATACTTAAAGTTTCCAAAACATAAATCTAGGTACTATGAAAAAAAGAGAAAAAATGGTGTCTGTAAAAATATACCAAGCATATTCCTAGGGGGAAAATCTATAATAAATGGTTAGAAATTATTTGCATATTCAAAAAAAGGAGTCAAGATGACTTCATAAAAAATAGATCATAATAAAAATTCCCCTCATTTGCTTTTTTTTTTTGATAAAATGAAGAAACAGTACATGAAGAGACCTTAAAGACAGAATTTTCTTAGATTTCAGCAGAACTTATAAGAAGATATATTATAATATTTTTTCTTTTCTAAGCTCTCTCTCTTTCATTTTCCTAATTTTTCTTCTACCTCTCTTATTTGACTTTTAAAATCCTTTATGAGCTTTTCTAAGAAAACCCTTTGGGCTTGAGACTACTTCACACTGGTCAAGGTTCTTTTTAATTTTTTGCTTATTTTCTATCTCCCCTTGCCATTTTGTGACTTTTAAAGTTGAATTTATTACTGGGACACAGGAGGCATTGTCCCAAGCTTTTTGTAACCACATTATTGTTAAATTCCTCTTTAGATTTCTTTACTAGAGCTTATCATTCCACTTACTTTAGTAATTCCTTAGATGTGATATGAAAATCATAACCAGACCAATACTCTTACCTTTTTTTTCTAAATATTTCTTCACTATATCACCTTCTCTTCTCTGATACTGCCACAGTATTAGTGCAGTTCACATTACAAGACAGAATATATTGCTTTTTGAAATATTGAGTTCATTATCATTGGAGAATGTCAAGTATGATATAAAAGAGATTGTTGTTCATAAAACAAACTGGAGCTGCTTAAACTCTGAGGTACCTTTCAAAAAGTACCTCAAATTCTATTTGAGATTCTATTATTCTGCAATAAGCTTTAATGAGGTAAAAAATTAAATTTCTGTATAAATTAAATCAGGTTGTTTGGGAGTTTTTTTTTTTTTTTTTTTTTTTTTTGAGGGAGAGCTGGTGGGCATTTTGTTTATTTATTTTGGTAAAGGTATAATTTGGATTTGGATACAAGAAGAAATGATTCAAATCCTGCCTCTGAGACTGACTAATTATGTGAAGATGGAAAATTCACCAAACCTTTCTGAGTCTCAGTTTTGTTATTTATAAAATGAAGGGTTTTAATCCATGATCCCCAGTCTTTTCAGATTCATGAAAACATTTTATATCTGCATATTATATCTGCAAAAAATTCTTTTTAAAAAATATATTGATACATCTATTCTACAAGCAGGCCATTTTCTATAAAAAAGTTTTCAGAAATTTAAATGTATATAACCAAGTAAAAATCAGTAGTAAGTGGAAATAATTTATCTGAATAGTTCTTATGACTGACTAGTATTACATAGATTGAACATTAGCTATAGAAATGCTGCTATTTTATTTTCAGCCACTCAGTGTAGGAAGAAACTACATTTGTACAAGTTCTAATTTGTGAATATCCTTTTTGAATTCTTCCAAGAGAGCTTTTTGAGATAGAGACCAACTTATATCATCCGTTGAGACTTCTTCTGAATTGATTTTGCCTTTAGTGTCCTCAGGGTTTGAGATCTATCTTCCTGTCTGCATAAAAGCTATCTATAGACAGAGCTTTTTTTTGTCTTTTTGCTCATTTTAAAGGTTGAGGTCTGCTCTTAGGCAAAGGGGAAATTGTCTCGTTTCCTCTTCAGGCAACAGTGGCTTTCTGCTGCCGGTTTCCTTTTCATGCTGGATGGGCATGGCCAGGCTTGTTATGTTGGGGTTCAGGAACTCTCTATTTATCATCAGTTGTGCTGAAGATCTCATACTTAGTCTGCTGATCCAATGGCTTCTGAACCGGGACAGAATAGCAAGTGTTGCTGTATTTTAGCTGAGTCTCCCACTATTTAGCTGAATCTTTCCACTGTGTGCAAAGGCCTTTTCACCCTAGTTCTCCCTGCAGTGTGCTACACTGGGTTGCAACCCACCCCCTGCCTGATTGAGACATATTTATACTGAAGTTCTTCCAAAATATCTTCTGCTGGAAATTAGTTACACTCTACAAATATTTTTGGGTTCTGTCACTCCAAAAACCCATTCAGAGACTTGATCTAGTACTGATCTGAGGGAAGTCAGAAAGAACTCAAAGACCTGTCTATTATCTGCCCTCTTGATTCTGCCTCTGAGAGAATATTTTAAAATGGCACTTTAAATATTTCAACTTTGAAAAATTTTATGGACTTCTCCTTCTGTTTTTTTTTTTTTTTTTTTTTTTTAATCCTTCCTTATAATTAAAACAAACTAATGAACAGATTCAATTTTAAAATGAATAATTCCATTTTGCTAGATATAGGGAAAATAAAGTTGAGATAAGAAAAGGAATTTAAAATATGATAGAGAGGGCACCAAAACAAAGAGTCTCAATAAACAATATTATATAAGTACATTAGAAAGTATTAAAAGAAAATGCTATAAGGCCCTCTAGAGTTTAAAATATGCCTAATAGGAACATTTTTTCCAAGTAGAAGGATCAAGAATGGACATTTATTTTATTCACAGTCTTCAGTGATTAAACTTAGTCTAGGCCTTTTTAATTACTATGATTTCAGTACAAATTTCAATTTCAAAATTCCCCTAGGTAAGAAATGTTTAAATCCTGATTTTTTGTTCTAATTATACTTCATGGATGGAAATGTATACATTAGAGATTGATTGATTTAAGATACAAATTTTGAGGGCAATTTACAAGATAAAAGAGGAAATAATTATTAAAAACCCAAGAAAATAGTAAAATCATAGCCTCATAGACATAAATGTGCTTTTAGAAATCATTTAGTCTTCAATCCTCATTTTATAGATGAAATAAATGGTGGCTCAATGATGTTAAATCACTTTTTGAAGATATAATAAGTGACAGAGCTAAAACACAAATCTTGGCCTTCAAACTAAATCTTCTTTATGCCATGTTATCTATTAGATTCTCCACAAATTATGAAAGATTTCATTTTCATTGTTGTTCTTGCAAAATATTTTCAGGTTGCTGCTAGTCAGTTGAGACATTAAAACAGTTTTAAATAGAGGAATACTTGATGAAAACAAACTATTAACAATGTTTTCAAAATAGAAGTATAAAAACAATGCCAACAATTGTCATATAAGAACATTAGATTGTTTCAACTGTTTTAGGAAATGGGCAGGAATAAACAGCTGTTGCTAATAACTGTCCAAAGAAAATCTCAAACAGCTGACTTCTGTTTTGATTAAAAATTTCTTCATAATAAAATCCTAACTTTTTCACTCTCCTAGTCACATGTTTTGTACTTTTTTTTGTCAGTCTAGGAAAATTAATGGTTTAGTAATCTCATATGTTTGAGTCTCAATACGTTAATTAAGGACCACAAAGATAAAATGAAATAATGAATTATTCAGCTGACAATAAACATTATATAAAATTCCATTTATTTGATAGACAATTTGATGTTTCAGTTTTAGAATTACAAGACTGAATTTTTAAATGTTATGTGAAAAGATTTAGTGTTTGCAAAAATAGTTTTCACTTGATTTGTTTAGAATGGTACAGCAATATGGCTTTTCAGCAGATCTTTAGAGTACTTCAAATCAGTAACCATGAATTCTGTGTACAATGTTGCAGGGAAGTGGAACTTCTCATGAGGGAGGAATTTAAGGGATTCATTTTTTCCTCATTATTTCCTTCCTTTTAAAATTTAATTTGAGACTATTTAATACTGTTAGCAGTTTACCCCATTCTAGAGTTAATTAATAAAACAATATCAGACCAACTCAAGGGAATAATTAATTTTATGTGAGTAAAAATAGAAAACCTTTCTCAGGCTACAACTGTTAGCTTTCCCCCAAAAGAGTTTTATTACCAACAGTTCCTCTTTTTTTTTTTTTTTTTTTAAATTCAGCATTCCTGCAGAATATAGATATTATTTCTTTGAGGTTAAGAACTTTTGAATTTTTATCCTTTATACTTAGCATACTACCTGGTACATGATGAGCCCTTAATAAATGCTTGTTGTCTCATTACTATGATGTATTAATAAACCAATATGTATTTATTAATTATGTGCTGCATTTTGAGTTTATAAATGTAATCTACATACCAATTCTTATTTTCAAGGAGCTTAGATATGAACAGTAGAGACAAGATATACAATTATAATACAGAAACAACTTCAATAAAAAAAAATAAGATGTGAGATTTTTTTAAAGGCAGTTTCAGAAAAAGAACTGAGGATCTGGAGGGAATTAGACAAGTTAATTTCTTAAAGAAAGAGTGAAATTCACAGTATTGACAGTGCTAAGAGATAGATAGGAGATGAAATAACTGTGTAAAAAACAGGACTGCAATGCAGAGTGTGAGAGTACCACCATATAATGAGGGTGGAAAAATAAATAGAATCAGGTTATGAAAGGCTTTAAAAATGTTTTTCAGAATGACTAGACCAATTATAATTCCAACAATAGTATCTGTTCTCTCATAGCCCCTCTAACAATTGGCACTTACTTATTTTTTTCATCTTTTCCTCTGCCATGTGTGAATTGGGGAATTCAAAGTTACATTAATTTTAATCAATTTTGTTATGACAAATTAGGGAAATTTTTCATATGACTGGATGCTTAATTTTTTTATTCAAAAACTATTTAAGCATATATATTGACCCCTGTTTACTGGTGAATAGTTTTTGTTCAATGTATTTGCAGGAATCCTCATGGATCCTACATTTTAAATATCAGTACTTAATGGAAAAAATTTTCTGCAAGAATATTTTTTTTCACTAATTTACTATCCTTTTAGTTCAATTAGAGAAGAGTAAAAGACATACCATTCAGAAGTGAGACTTGATTGAGATTTAAAGAAATTTGGAATGGACGTATTTCAATTTTGTGACTTTTTATAGGGCTCTTCAACAACAGACATATAGGAATAGAAAAGCAAGATGATGGGAGATGACTCAGTATAGAGATTTGTATTGGCAATAATAGTGTTAGGGATAAGGATTTCAAGAGTTGAGAACAATGTATAGTTCAAAAGAATCATAAGGAGGTAATCAGAAAAGTGATATCTTAAGATATTTAATAAGACTTATCTGTTCATATTCCTACATAAGAAGTTCAGAAGTGAACATGGGAGATTTACATCAATTCACTGCTTATTCCTACCATCTTGACTCCCATAATTCTATAAATATCCTTCTATTATAACTATGATGCACACATTGAACACTGACCCCAGGGCAGAATACAAACATTTTCTCACTTCTTTTTTCTTGGAAGTTATAACTTCTTGATTCAGCCAAAGATTTTATATGCCTTCTCTTCTCCCCCCTTCCCCTAACAGCTAGATTTCATTGCAGAATCATAATTTCACTAAAATGCTCAGTTCAGAATTTTTTGTTACTGTTGTTTTTGTTTGTATCTTTCACAAACTACTATCTAGGGATTCTTTTTTTATCCATGGCTTCTGGAAGTACATAAGTGGTACAGTAGACAGAGCACTAGATTTGGGCTAAGACTTAATTTCAAATCAAGCTTTAGACATTTACTACCTGTGTGACTCTGGGTAAGTCATTTAATCCCTCTGCAAATTCCTTTTGTAAAATGAATCTGTAAAAATGGGGGAATAAAATATAATCTTGGTTTTTTTAAAAAATCAAATAAAATAATATTTGTAAAGGTTTTTGAAATACTTTAAAATATCTTTCTTATTGAGGTTTACTATTATAATTACTGTCCTTGTGACATTATTTTTTCAACCCTTTATCCCTTTTCATAAATTTAGTATAATGTTCTAGCCCGTGTAGGTTCTTTGTATCCTGGCTCTGTCTTCCATTATGCTCCCAGTTTTGTATCATATAAAAATATAAGTATGTTATCTCCCTTATTTGCAAAAATGTTTAAAAGCATATGGTCAAGTACACACTTCCAAAGGGAATTTTACTGGACTCCTCCATCCAATTGTCATTGAACCATTAATTTCTATTTCTTGACCCAGGTTATTCAACCAATTATAAAATCACCCAATACAGGAATTTTCAACATGAAATTGGTGAACTTTTTTTAAAAAATAGGAAATAAATTTCTTAATCTGATCATAACATTTACTATGCCTTATGACCCCTAAATCTGTTTTTCATCCTCATTGGGACTTTTCCTAATTCTTTTCCTCAGGTCATCACCTTGAATTCATTTCTATATTGTGCTTTACATTTGAATTCATTTTCCTTGTATCCTAATGACAATGATGCCTTGCCAAAACTAAACTTACATTACTCCCATTACCAGCTTTCCTTCCTATTCATATGCTGCAGAACTTTTTTGCCAAAATCACAAAACTATGCTATTAAATATTTAAAAATAGTCCCATTTTATTATTTTATTTTTTAATTTTTTAAATTAAAGATTTTTATTTTTCAAAACTATGCATGGATAATTCTCCAACATTAATCCTTGCAAAACCTTATGTTCCAATTCCCCCCTTCTTCCACCTCCTTTTCTAGATGGCAAGTAGTCCAATATTTGTTAAACATGGTAGAAGAATATGCTAAATTCAATATATACATCCAAATTTATATAATTATCTTACTATAAGAGAAAAATAAAATCAAACTGAAAAAAATGAGAAAGAAAATAAGATGCAAGCAAACAACAACAAGAGTGAAAATGCTGTGTTGTGAACCATATTCAGTTTCTGTAGTCCTCTCTCTGAGTGTAGATGGCTCTCTTCATCACAAGACTATTGAAACTCGTCTGAATCATCTCATTGTTGAAGAGAAGCATATCCATCAGATTTGATCATCATATAACCTTGTTGCTATGTATAATGATCTCCTGATTCTGCTCATTTCACCTAACATCAGTTCATGTAAGTCTCTCCAGGTTTCTCTGAAATCATCCTGCTGCTCATTTCTTACAAAAATATTCCATAACATCCATATATAACTTATTCAGCTATTCTCCAATTGATGGGCATCCACTTAATTTCCACTTTCTTGCCACTGCAAACATTTTTGCACATGTGGGTCCCTTTCCCTTCTTTAATATCTCTTTGGAATATAAGCTCAGTAGAACCACTACTGAATCAAAGGATATGCACAGTTTCATAACTCTTTGGGCATAGTTCCAAATTGTTCTCCAGAATTGTTGGATCTGTTCATAATTCCACTAACAATATATTAGTGTCCCAGTTTTCCCACATCCCCACCAATATTCGTTATCTTTTTTTGTCATCTTAGCGAATCTGAGAGGTATGTAGTGGTATTTTAGAGTTGTCTTATTTTGCACTTCTCTGATCAATAATTGTTAGGTTCTTACTAAGTGCTAAGTTGGTTTCTTGGGAGGCTTCTGGAGCCTTCCCCTCCAAAAGTGTGGGATTGCTGGACTTGCGAATCCACAAGATGTCTTTTCTTTGACTCAATCCAGACTGCTGTCCAAACTCAATGTCCCAGTCTAGACTATTCTCCAGGCTCAATGTTGCCTCTTTTTATCCTCCCAGAGAATGGGCTTGTGAGTACTCCCAGGAGCTTGTGGGAACTCCTAAAGCCAATGAATTTGCTTCTTTAAACTATTCCTTCAAGGTGAAAACTCCCTTAAAGGTTTGAACTAAAGGTGTGAATTCTGAGCTAGAGAATTGTTAAGTACCAAGTTAGCACTTAGTAAGAACCTAACAAATAATGATTTAGAGCTCCTTTTCATATGACTAGAAATAATTTCAATTTCTTTTAAAATTATTTGTTCATATCCTCTGACAATTTATCAATTAGAGAATGGCTTGAAATTCTTATAAATTTGAGTCAATTCTCTATATATCTTAGAAATGAGGCCTTTATCAGAATCCTTGAATGTAACAAAAATGTTTCCAATTTTCCCAGCAAGTAGTATCAAATAATGAGTTGTTATCCCAAAAGCTGGGGTCTTTGAATTTGTGAAACACTAAATTACCAGTCATTGATTACTTTGTCCTATGAATCTAATCTATTCCATTGATCAATGTGATGATTGCGTTAGCACTCTGGATATCTTAGAATCAGTTGGAGTCAGGATAAGCAAAAGTCCTTGCTCTTTATTCTTGGTCTTTAGCAGTAGAAGTGAAGGGAATATCCGAGTAGGATCTCTATGACCTCACCTCTTTGTCTCCCAACCAGAAGCAACTCTGGCTAGTGTTACTCCACCCCTTACTCCCTCCTACAATTCTGTGTAAACACCAAATGATTGGGCCAGCACAGGATAGTGGGAAGGGCCATTTTCCAAGCATATTCTTATAGAATATTGTCCAATTGGTAATTAGTTTTAAGTGCTCTATTGTCTGATCTCAGTGCATTAACTCAAGTGTTTCAACCCTTTACATCCCCTGCTTTCTTTTGTTTTAGAACACAGGTGGTCAAGCCATCCCTGACTTTTCAGGGAGGTGAGAACCCCCAAAAAGGAGGTGATCATGCCCTCCCTGACATCTCAGGGAGGGAGATGAAAAGCACCAAAGGGAAGTGGGGATTGCTGGTGGGTTTCTGGGCTGAAGGATCTTACTAGAAACAGGTACACACAAACCTATCAGCATAGGAGGTATTACACAAGCACATAGCAATAACACACAGACTAGCAGTGATGACTCTCCCTACAGCCAGTGCAGGCTCAATGTGGTGTAACAAACATGAATTGTACATGCAAGTAGTGATATAACAAACAATATAAATCAACATATTCTTGTAAAAGATTTCCAGAAGGAGCATATGTAAACAACAGTCACATATATGCCTTCTTCAGCAGCCAAAAGATAGTCCAAAACCATTGTCCATTGTCCATTGCTTCATGTGTCAGGGAATCCAATGATCCACTCAAGTTTTTGAAGTCCTGCAACAGTCTTTTTATGTGTTAGGGAATCCAAAGATTCCTGCAGATTTTGAAGTTCTGCAACAGTTTTGTCATGTCTCAGAGAATCCAATGATTCCTGAATGTTTTCAAATCCTACAACACTCTTACGATGTCTCAGAAAATCCAATGATTCCTGAGGTTTTTGAAGTTCTACAATTTTTGATGTCCATGAGTCAAACACCATAACTGCCAGGCTCTTTCAGTGGTGGGCACAGTCAGCAACGGAACCACCCGATGTTTCTTGGGTCTTCTCCTCCTTTCAAGGGTCTGCTCCATCTCTCTCCAATAGACAAGACACCCATCTAATTCCTTCTCCATCTGTAGAGATACAAGCAAATCCTCTCCCCCAAGCAGTTAATATCATTCATGTGACCACTTGGGCTGCCTCTTTTGCTGCTGGTATTGCAAAAGTGAATCCTGAAAAGGTGTCTACCACAACATGGATAAAAGACAGACAACCAAAAGATTTATAATGGGTCACAGCCATTTGCCAAATTTCAATGGGTCTAAAACCACGAGGGTTCTTCCCTGGAGGGAGTGTAGGAGTGTGGAAAGAAGGGCAAGTTGTACAAGCTTTTACTATGCTCCTAGCTTCCTCTTTTGTTATTCCAAATTTTAAATGTAAAGCTTGAGCAGGCTGATGATATTTAAAATGAGATTCTTGGGCTTCCTGAAATAAAGGAGTATTTGCCAACATGGATAGAAGACTGCCTTTGAATTACCATCAAAAAAAGGACCTGGAAGACCACTATGAGAGTAGACATGTAAGATATAAATCTTACCTGCATGCTTTCTCACTTGCTTTTGAAGTTTCTTAAAGAGCTGATATATATTAGAGGCTACAGATTTTATTTGGGCTGTGGCAATTCTTTGTATCACACCTACTGAATAGGCCGAATCAGATATTATATTTATATCTCCTGGATAATAAGTAAGAGCTAGAATGATTGCATACAATTCATTCTGCTGAGTGGACTGAAAAGGAGTTCTAACTACTCTCTTTATAATTAAGTTATGAGAGTATACAGCACAAATATTATGTTTTGATGCATCTGTAAAGATAGTTGGTCCTTTAAGAGGAACTTTAGAAACTTTTTCTTCAAGAATCCATTGCCAAAGCCCTTTTCATAGTGGCTAGAAACTGGAAAATGAATGGATGTCCATCAATTGGAGAATGGTTGGGTAAATTATGGTATATGAATGTTATAGAATATTATTATTCTGTAAGAAATGACCAACAGGCAGAATACAGAGAGGCTTGGAGAGACATCAACTGATGCTGAGTGAAATGAGCAGAACCAGAAGATCATTATACACTTCAACAATGATACTGTATGAGGATGTATTCTGATGGAAGTGGATATCTTCAACATAGAGAAGAGCTAATCCAATTCCAATTGATCAATGATGGACAGAATCAGCTACATCCAGAAAAGGAACACTGGGAAATGAGTATAAACTGTGAGCACTGTTTTGTTTTGTTTTGTTTTGTTTTTCTTCCCAGATTATTTTTAGCTTCCGAATACAATTCTTCCTTTGCAACAACAACAACAAAAAAATTCAGTTCTGCACATATATATTGTACCTAGGATATACTATAAGATATTTAATATGTATGGGAATGCTTGCCATCTAGGGGAGGGGGTGGAGGGAAGGAGGGGAAAAATTTGGAACAGAAGGGAGTACAACGGATAATGTTGTAAAAAAAAAAATTACCTATGAATATGTACTGTCAAAGAAAATGTTAAAATTATAAAAATTAATTTTAAAAAATTAAAAAAAAATCCATTGCCAATTATGTAATAGTCTGGTTATCTTTAATGGAGACCTGTGTGTAAAATCTGGAGCTGTGGCCAATAAAATTGCCATTCTGGGATGGTTTCACAGCATACATTAATTTGTGCATTAGTATAAAAGGTGTATATCTTGTCAGGTCTTATCCCAGATAATTGTACTGCTCACTTAATGGCCTTCAATAAAATTCTAGCCACCAGTGCTGGGTAAGGAGTAAGGTCTTGTTCTGGTTGTGCTGGGAGGTTCACGCACTCTATCACACTGTCTCCTTGATGAAGGACTGCTGTGGGTGCCTCTTGTGTAGCAAAAACTGATATTTCCAAGGGTTTTTGAGTGACTCTTTCAACCACATTGGATAAAGCCAGTTCAACTTTTCTCAAAGCCTCTGGAGGTTCTTTTGTAAGCTGGCGTGGTGAGATTAAAATGTCATGTAATGGTTGCAATTGATAGGTAGTCAAGCCTAACTCTGGATGCATCTATTGGATATTTCCTATCAATTTCTAAAAGTTATTTAAGGTGTTTAGCTTCTTTGTTCTTAAGGAGAGTTTTTGTACTGTAAGCACTTTAGGATATACTTCATATCCTAAATGCTGAAAAGGATCATATCTTTGAATTTTTTCTGGAGCTATGTTCAATTTGTAATTCCTTAGTGTTTCTATGGTCTTTTGTAGACATGCTTCTAACAATTGTTCCTAAGGTGCACATCCCAATATATCATCCATGTAATGTAATAATATTACTTTTGGAAATGCTTTTCTTACTGTACTAGGAGCAGCAGCAACATACATTTGACACACAGTAGGGTTGTTTTTAATTCCCTGTGGCAAAACTGTCCATCTCTTTTATAAGGCTCAGCTAAGTTAACACTGGGCACTGAAAAGGCAAATCTTTCATATCCTCCTTATCTAGAGGGATAGAATAGAAACAATCTTTAATGTCTATAACCCACAGAGGCCATTCTCTAGGCAATTGAGTAGGAGATGGAAGTCCAGGTTGAAGAGTTCCCATAGTTCCCACCTTTTCATTTACCTTTCTTAAATCAGTCAACATGCTCCATTTTCCAGATTTCTTTCTTACAACAAATACTGGGGAATTCCAAAGACTTAGAGAAGGTTGTAAGTGTCCTTGGTCAAGTTTCTCCTGTACTATATCTAGTAAGGCCTGAATTTTATCACTTGCTAAGGACCATGGCTCTACCCACACTGGTGTATCAGTTTTCCATTGGATAGGAATAGGTGAAAGTGTTGGCAGGCCTTTAACATCAGCCCTGCCTAAAAAATCGAAGTACTCATTTTTAATTCTAATTGTTGTAAAATGTCTCTTCCCCACAGATTGATGAGGATTTTTTCAACTATAAAATGAGTAAAAAACTCCTGTTTCACCTTCAAAAGTCCATCTCAAAGGGGTAGCACTAACTTCAGTTGCTATTGATCCTTCTATGCCAGACATGTAGATGTCTGCCTTAATCTATGGCCAGTGACTGGGCCAGTTGGCAGCTCTAATGACTGCACAATCTGCGCCATGTCTACCAGTCCTTCTAATTGTATGCCATTTATATAGATAGTGAGAATAGGTTGGTCAGCTGTCACAGCTGCTGTCTAGTATATTTCTGGATTTTGTTGCTTGGAGTCAGAATCTGGGTGACTATCATCAGATTGCTTATTAGGAGTCTGTATCAATAGACCTGATGCTACTACTTCTGCTGGTTGATAAATTACACATTGTCTTCCTGTATTAGTGACTGAGATATTATCTACACATTCCCCAGTTTCCCACATCAGTGTATGGATGGACATTGTTTTGTAAGTACTCTCAGGAAGCAAGGGAAGCATAGGCTGGAGAGGAACAGATTTCACCTCTCCAGAGATTATCTCAGTTGTTCCAACTGCATACAACTCTATTCTCTCCAATTGTAACCCCTTTTCCCCATCAGGTCGCTCCTTGCTTGATTGATTGTGTAAAATCCCTTTCTCCCAGCTTCCTGGCTGATTGGTCATGTCTGGGTACTGGACTTCTAGTCACTCTCTGAGTGTAGTGTTGGCTGCCATCATGCCCCAAGTATTTTTTGCCTTGGACCCTGGTGCTGGGTCCCTCATCCCATTTCCCTGAATCAATCTACATTCTGATACCCAATGAAAGCCTCTGTTGCATTTTGGACATGGCTCCCACCCTGTTTTCTCACTCTGTCTCTATGCCAACATTGAGCTTTCAGATGCCATACTTTGACACATTGAAAGCATTGATGAGTCTCTCTAGAAGTCCCTTGCCAAAAGGGATCCTCTCGCCCCATGTTGGGATCTTGGAAAGTCTGCATCATATCCTGGCTATAAAAGGCATTTGTGCCCACTGTGGCACAGCATCTTATGATCTTATGATCGCCTCTAAAGGAGCATCTTTGTGTAATCTTAGTATAATTCTTCTACAAACCTACAAAATGTCTACTACTGCATTGTCACCATTAGTCTGTATGATAGCTGTCTGCAAACTTTCCACAAAATCAGCAAAGGGTTTATTTGGTCCTTGTGCAATTTTTGTGAAGGTCTCACCCTTGTCGTTTTTATCGGGAAGAAAAGCCCATGTTTTGATAACAGCAGCAGCAATTTGCTTATATGCTGCTATGGAGCAATTAAGCTGTACTGAAATTTCTGCATAAGAACCTACACCTGTTAGTTGGTCATAGGTGATTGGAGGATTAACTCCACTATTTTGATGGGCTTGTATCCCACAGAGTTTACTATACTCAGAAAGCCTCAGAAAGCCACAACAATTTTGTCTAGGTTCTAAGCATATCCTTGCTATAGATTTCCAGTCACTAGGGCTTAAGACTTCATAAGCCAAATTCTGTAATAACATCTTAACATAAGCTGATGTAGCCCCATAAGAGTGCAAGCCTTTTTTCAGGTCTTTAAGGATTTCTGTATCAAAAGGAGTATATCTTCTACTTTCTTGACCTGAAGAGTTAAACTGTTGAATCACAATATACATTCCTAGTTTCAAGTCACCTAAATTCTGCCCTTCTTAAGTACTGCCTTTTGCAGTCTAGTCATAGGAGGGGGTGATTCCTGGGGGGGAGGTGCTTGTGGTATCACTGCCTCTCCCACTACTTCTCCTCCCTCTATCCAGGAAGGTGGAGTTGATGGAGGCATGTCAATAATCTGCTCCCTTGGTGTGGTTGAAGCTGCCTCTTGAGAGCCAGAATCACCACACCCTTGAACCTCATTTAAGTCCCCAATGGTCATTTAACTATTCTTTGTCTTTCTCTTTTTCCTCACACTTCCTCATCTGGCTGGTCCTAAAGCTTTTCTTTTTTCTATAACTTGCAGGATTCTTTAAGGCCAATTATATGTATAGAATGCTTCCTTGGAAATTGAATGAGGACCTTTATCATTGTAGTATTTACACAGTTGTTCTACCAGCTTCCATTTATTTGGCCCAATTTCTTCTTCCTCTAAGAACCAAGGAGACATGCATTCTAATGTACTCAAGAGTCTAACAATCTGTTCCCAAGTTATAATTAAGCCTTGTCCCTAGATCAACTTATGTATGCTTGGGGCAGCTAGATGGCCGCAGTGGATAGAGCACCAGCCTTGAATTCAGGAGGACTCGAGTTCAAATCTGGTCTCAGACACTTAACACTTCCTAGCTGTGTGACCCTGGGCAAGTGTCACTTAACCCCAGCCTCAGAAAAAACAAAAACAAAAACTTATGTATGCTTTCTATAGCGCCCCTTTGGGGAGGGTGTGGGGGTGGGGGCTGGGCACAGGGTGGTGGGGAGAGAATGTTTTCCTAACATCTAAAAAATGTTACTAGTTTAGCCCTTAACAAAGCAAGTTCTCTGTTAGTCTATTAAAATACTCACCCAATTTCCTGGTCACTGGGTACTTCTTCAGTGAAAGTAGGGTCCTTGGTCCCATGTTGGGCACCAAATGTGATGACTGCGTTAGCACCCTGGATATTTTAAAATCAGCCAGAGTCAGGCTACGCAAAAGTCCTTGGTCTTTATTCTTGGTCGAAATGAGAGGAATGGACACAGAAATCTCCACAACTCCTTTCTCCTTTTCTCCCCTCAAAAAGTAACTCTCACTTGTCTTACTCCACCCTCTAATCCTCTTATAATTCTCTTTATACACCAACAGATCCAGCTAGCACAGAGTAGTGGGCCAGCCACTTTCCAAACATATGTTAATAGAGTATTGTCCAAACGGTGATTAGTCTTAAGTGCTTGGTTGAGGACCTTAGTGCAGTTTTACACCTCCCTTACCTTCTCCCTTCCTAAGACAGCAAGTAATCTGTTATAGGTTAAATATGTGCAATTCTTTTAAACATATTTCCATATTTTTCATGTTGTTCAAGAAAAATCAGAGCCAAAGGGCAAAAATCGTGAGCAAGAAAAAAAAAAAAAAAAAAAAAAAAGCAAAAAAAAAGTGAAATTCCTAGCTTTGATCCACATTTAGTCACCATAGTTTTCTCTTTGGGTGCAACTCTAGCATTTTCTATCCCAATTCTTTTGGAATTGCTTTCAACCACTACAATATTGAGAAGAGCCAAGTCTACCTGAACTGATATCACATAATATGTTGTAATTGTATACTATGTTTTCCTGGTAATACTCACTTAACTCAAAAGCAGTTCATGTAAGTCTTTCCAGGCTTTTCTGGAAACAATCCACTCATCATTTTTTATAGAACAATAATATTCCATTATCTTCCAATATAGTATAACTTATTCACCAAATCCCCAACTTAAGGGTATCCACTCAATTTCCAGTTTCTTGTCACTACAGAGAAGTTACTACAAACATTTTTTTGCACATATTGGTTTTTTCCCCTTTTTATTATCTCTTTGGGATAAAGATGCAGTAGCAAAACTGTTGGATCACAGGAGATGAATAACTTTATTAGCCCTTTGGGTATGATTCCAAATTGCTCTCCAGAACAGTTGAATCATTTCCTAACTCTATCTACAATGTACCAGTGTCCTAATTTTCCCACATCTCCTCCAATATTTATGATTATCTTTTCCTATCATCTTAGCCAATCTGAGAAATGTGGGGTAATAGCTCAGAATTGTCTTAATTTGTATTTCTCTATTCAATAGTGATCTAGAGCATTTTTACATGACTTAGAAATGGCTTTAATATCATCTGAAAATTGTTTATATCCCTTAATCATTTATCAACTGAGGAGTTTAACTTGTATTATTATAAGTTGGGCTCACTTATCTATATATTTTAGAAATGAAGCCTTTATCTAAAACACTGACTGTGAAAAAAAAAATTTCCCCAGCTTTCTGTTTTCTTTCTAATCTTGGCTACATTGGATTTGTTTCTCTAAAAACTTTTAATTTAATATAATCAAACTTATCCACTTTGCTTTTCATAATGTTCTCTAAGTTCTTCTTTGGCCACAAATTCTTACTTTCTCCACAGATTTGACAGGTAGCCTAATAAGACTAATATTTCACTTTGCAAACATTAAAATGATATTGTTTTTATTTATTATTATTTTAAAAGTCTGTGCTAGTATGTTCTATCAGGTTTTTCCAAGTTGTAAAGCCTTTCTGTAAGTTGCAGAGACATATTACATCTGCTTTACAGAAGATTTATCACCAATAAGCTGGCTACAAGATGATAATTTCTTCAAAATTATGATAAAATGAAGGAAAATGTAAAATGGGCAGAACTTTGTAGTCCCTTTATGTTCCTGCAGAGTGGTGAAAAGATGTTAAGAAGTTAGAAGATACTAAAAACCACAGTTTTTAGAACATATATAAACATTAATTTCACTGTACTTTAAAAATGAAATCCTTGTCAATTGTAAAAAAGAATTTATTAATTAATTAGTCAACTATTAGAGGGACCAAAATGTCAAAATTGATATTTTCATGAAAGAAACTAATGTCATAAGGAAGTTCCAGCAAAATTAAAAGATGACTACTAAATTCTTAAAGAAACAAAAAAGATAGAAAATTTATGTCATTTATTCACTGGTAATGTTTGAGTTCATTTTATGGCATGGTTAACTATTTTAATCTTCAATACATATATAATAAATATAAGCAAAAAGTTACCTTAAAGATAACACTAACTTATGAGCCATTATCTATTGAAGAGGATTAAGTGATGGACAAACTCTATAGATTATTTTAAAAGTTTCCCCAGAAAAAGTCAAAGTATACATTGGTATTAGTTGATTACAATGTAAAAGAGGTATCAGGAAAAAAAAAAAGTATAAAATATGGCACAGGAATAAAAAATTAGTTGTGCATAGACTACTCCAAATCTTTATAATTAAATGAATGTTTTCTTCATTAAGAAATTTGAAGTAAGGTTTTAGATATGGTAAATAATAAACAGATAAAATAAAATTGAATATAACAGAGAAGAGAAGTTTATTTACTAATATCATTTATAAATAAGTTGCTTATTGTTAGATTATTAATAAATTAGAACAATGAGAAAAATCAGTGCCCAATTACAATAAAGGTCAGAGGAAGATACCGCATGCTTTGAATTAGTCTATTGAAATAAGCTACTAAAAATGAAAATGAGAATTAAATGTTGTAAAGATATTGCTTCTGATAATCACCGTTTTTGCTAGAAGTTTAACTACCATGAAAGCAATTTCTAGTAAGAGAAGCTCAATGAAAGAGCCCAGAAACCATCTTCCTTAAAAAAATATAATCTCTCATACCCTTTGACCCAGCAGCGCTACTACTGGGATTATATCCCAAAGAAATACTAAAGAGCGGAAAGAGACATATATGTGCCAAAATGTTTGTGGCAGCTCTTTTTGTTGTAGCTAGAAACTGGAAGATGAATGGATGTCCATCAGTTGGAGAATGGTTGGGTAAATTGTGGTATATGAAGGTTATGGAATATTATTGCTCGGTAAGAAATGACCAGCAGGAGGAATATAGAGAGGCCTGGAGAGACTTAAATCAACTGATGCTGAGTGAAATGAGCAGAACCAGAAGATCACTGTACACTTCAACAACAATACTGTATGAGGATGTATTCTGATGGAAGTGGAAATCTTCAACATAAAGAAGATCCAACTCACTTCCAGTTGATCAATGATGGACAGAGGTAGCTACACACAGAGAAGAAACACTGGGAGGGGAATGAAAATTGTTAGCACTAATATCTGTCTGCCCAGGTTGCATGTACCTTCGGATTCTAATGTTTATTGTGCAACAAGAAAATGATATTCGCACACATGTATTGTACCTAGATTATATTGTAACACATGTAAAATGTATGGTATTGCCTGTCGTCGGGGGGAGGGAATAGAGGGAGGGGGGGTAATTTGGAAAAATGAATACAAGGGATAATATTATAAAATATATATATATATATATATATATAATAAAAAAAATATCTTTGTGTGAGCTGAGAAAAAAAAAAAAATATAATCTCCTTGCCAAATTAAGAGACATGCAATTCAAGGACAAGAGGGCTTAAATATATAAATTAACTTGCAAAACATCAAGAAGATAGTATAAAATTACAAAACAACATTGCCTTGCAAATCTGTGAAAAGAAATGGAAGCAAAAAATGAGTCAGCCAAAAGGAAGCCAAGCTCAAACACTCCAATTCAAACCAACCAAGATTTAGTTAATACATTCTATGTATAAGTAACTGTACTTGGTGCCTAAGAAAAATGAAAGCCTTTAAGAAACTCACATTGTCTTGGAAAAACTAAAAAAGAAGTTGGATATAGGAGGAAGTCCTTCTACAAAAGTTGGCTGCAGGGAAATTTTTTTTTTCAAAGAATTATTTTCTAAGAATAGTGTAATGAAAGTAGGATAACTGCACTTGGACTCAGAACCAAAGGTGATATGTGAATTATTGGGAATGGCATGTGGGAGAAGAAAATCTGGAGCAGGTCTAGGAATCCCAGGAAAAAAAATTTAAGCTAGAAGCTGTTATAAATTATTTTTAAAGATGTAGATTCAATAGAGGAAGACATGGCTAGAGAAGCTCTCCTCCAAAAAGATACCTCCTGTATATATACATTAAGAGTATACAATATTCCTTGATAGATTTAAAGCTAGATACGACTTTGTTCAATGATACTCTGATTATTTATATCAAGTGAAAGATAAAAGAAGGATATGTCTTCATTAAAGATATCCACACCTGTCATAGAGAATGATCTTCCCAGAATAAAAATGGTATTATATGAAATATTAAGATTCAGAAAGACATTCCACACATTGGGTAGATTTTCTAATATCTAAGAGGGAAGGACATAGAATATCTATTGATAGCATGTTATGTATAAGAGACTTTACTAGGTCATGGGAATGCAAACACAGATCAAGAAGCTAATCTATCAACAAGTATTTCTTATGCACCTATTGCATGTCAGGCATTGTGCTAGGCATAGAGAAGAAAAAGTCAAAAAATAATTCAAACAATATCTATTCTTAAGAAGCTTATATTGCATTATGGAATACAATAAGTACTAATGTAAATATATACAGAATAAAATTTTAAATATAGATTTAGAATTAGAAGGAATTCTCAGAATCATTAATTTCCAAACCTTCATTTCACAGATGACAAATATGAGCCTGAGAAAGATAAGTAATTGCCCAACTGTCACATAGTACTAAGTCACAAGCCAATAAATATACTAAGTGAAATTTGAACACTTCTTCCTTCCTGACTTCATTCCAAGTGCTATAACCATTATATCATATAATACATGGTATTTAGGCAGGAAGTGGTCAGAGAAGATTTCATGTAGAAGATAATACTTATCTTGAATGAAGCTAAGGACTGTATGGGATGAAGGTGTGGGTAAGATTCTAGATATGAAGGACAGTCAATACAAAGTCACAGAGATGAGAAATGGAATATAACCTATGACAAAGAATGCCACTTTGGCTAGACTGTCACATATGAGGAAAGGAGATTGGCATAATAACACTGGAATGTGAAATGGGGTCAGGTTTTGCAGATTTTTAAAAATTAAAAAAAAAAATTAAAGAAAAAAGGAAAGTTTTCATTTCATCCGAGAGGCAATAGGCAGCCATTGAATTTATTAAGTACAAGAGTGACATGGTCATGTCAGTGTTAGATAAGACATAGATCCTGAAATTTTGAAATTTATTTAGGAAGAATTAATTTCTATCTTTAAACTATTTGAATTCATTTTTATGAAAAGTGGATAATTTGTTTATTAATAAGATGCAAGTTACTTCCTTAATGAACTTTTAAAATCAATGATCTATTAGTTAATCAGTGTTAATCAGCGTTTCATTACTAAATAGAGATTCCATGATAAAGTGAACAAGCTCATAGTTTTGAATAATTTACTGAGCAGACATCAAGATTTTGTTTTTGTTGTTGTTTTTCTGATAAGTTCCAATACATAAAATGCTTAGTATTTTAAATTTAAGAAGGAGCTGTCTTGATGCTATTAAAATGCTAATGGAAAGATATTAGAATGCATATTTAGATTTAGTTAATTTGTAATGGCAATGGTAAACATATACTGCTTTTCTAAGCTACAATGTATGGTTAGGCATTTTTTTATATCCAAGAGAGATATTGGGCTAGGATTTTATCCACATAGTATCCACATAATATATTACTAAGTAAAATTTGAACTCTACCTCTTGCTGACTCCTATTCAGTTCTCTAACCATTTTATTACATGTTATATGGTAATTAGGTGTGAAGGGATCAGAAAAGGCTTTATATACAAGATGACATTTTAGGATTTTAAGGTTAAAAACTAATGTGATTCAGAGTTGAAAGTAATTCTGGCTTTGGGAATATAATATTTAGCTTACTTTTGGCCAATTTATCTTCTTTATACCAAATACTTATTGCACAAAAGAAAAAGTATAAATAACAAGGAAGTAGTCATCATAGGAATTGTGCAGACTAATGTAGACAATGAAATACAAAAATTAAATGAGCTACCTAAGAGTAGAATGGCACAATATCAGCTCAACCAAAGAGAAAAAAGTTTTTAATCAAGTCCATTCCTAACAGTCTCTAAAAGTTCTTGAAATGAAGAAATGTGTTGGAGGCTGGTTTTGTCCCTATACTTGCCTTGCAAAGAGGTCTTCCATTCACCAAGTGAAGTTTGCTTTTTATCTTTCCTTCTATCTAGTCTCCTCAAATCTCTCTCTTATTTGGATTTAAGTATCTCAAACATATGCAATAAGAAGTATCAAAACCAATCCTGAGTCTTGTGTCAAGGAGCTATTTTTGGAGAACTCACTCAAGTCTATGTGTGTGTATGTATATGAGATATTGTTAAATTAATATGTTATAACTGTAATGTGACTGCTACAAAAAGTCAAGCAAAAATCTTTTTTTACCATTGGATTCAAAACCTCCTCAGTGGAGGTTTTAGCATAATTTGATAAAAACAGTATAAGGTGGCTACTAAAGAAAATGCAAAACCTTAGGTATCATTACTTTACTTTATCTGTGATCTTCTTGATGTGGGCACAACCTTCAATGGGATCATATCATAGTCTCTGATTTGTCACACTTTCTTATCCTATGTTATTCTTATCCATATCTGCCTTTAAAAACTCTTGAAATGTATGAGCAATGTTCATTAAGTCTTCTAGTGACATTCTCTGTTTGTTTGGCTATTTGTTATCCCTGATTCTGATTGAGTCATTTTCTTATTATTTAAATCTTCTGGATGATATAGTTTATGCTACTTCAGATCTTTCATCTTTGGTAATATGATACTCACCATTTAGTCCAACAAGATTGTCATTAGTTTTTGAAGTATAAAAATTGAATTTTGGGGCTCTACAAAAGTTTGTTCAGGAAAAATGGTATTTCTGATGTCAGGATGCCAAACCCTTTATAGAGATGCTTTCTACCTTTTTGGTCTCCTCCTAATTCACCCAACTGTGACCTCTGGCTCCAAGAAGCTATAGCATATGCAGTAGCCATACCTGGTAAATTGTTCTGGCAATTGGGCTAATTCAGATTGAGAGTAACTGAGGATTCTCAAACATTTTGTGAGTTAGGAGGTATCTGCCATAAGCATGTGAAGACTTTCCCTGGCATAATGGGTAGAAAAGAACAATATCTTCCAATGGCAATGAAGGCAGCTGATGCAGGCATTGTGGAGAGCTTAGAACCTAATTAGACACTGAAGATAACAAAGTCATTCACTGCATCTTGTGCTACCACCAGTTGCCTTGATTTTGTCTTTTCATTGGCCTTCAATGACTGGAAGAGAGAATATGGTTGACAACTTTGTGTTATTCTGCTTCACTTAAATTCAATTTAATGTGTGAATCAAAAGATAACATCTATAGAGTTTAACAAATTTTATCCTAGTTTAAATCGTGGTCAGAAGCAAGTAAAGAAGAAGCAGGTACTCATACATTGGGAGCTCTAACCACAATGTGCACACTAGAGGTGTAGGCTATAGAGTTGTTTTACTAGACTAAAGCAGCAGGGGGATTCAGTAGCCCCTGGGTGTCTTAGCAGCCTTTTTCTTTGTTTCTTTCTTTTTTTTCTTTCTTTCTTTTCTTTTCTTTTTTTTGACAATACATATGTATGGTAATTTTTTTTTTTTTTACATTATCCCTTGTATTCACTTTTCCAAATTTTCCCCTCCCTCCTTTTACTCCCTCCCCTAGATGACAGGCAATCCCATACATTTTACATGTGTTACAGTATATCCTAGATACAATATATGTGTGTAAAACCAAATTTCTTATTGCACGGTAAAAATTGGATTCCGAAGGTATAAGTAACCTGTGTAGAATGACAATAGTGCAAACATTTTACACTCATTTCCCAGTGTTCCTTCTCTGGGTATAGCTGTTTTTGTCCATCATTGATCAACTAGAACTGAATTGGATCTTCTTTATGTCGAAGATATCCACTTCAATTAGAATATATCTTCATACAATATCGTTGTATAATGATCTCCTGATTCTGCTGATTTCACTCAGCATCAGTCTCTCCAAGCCTCTCTGTATTTATCCTGCTGGTCATTTCTTACAGAGCAATAATATTCCATAACATTCATATACCATAATTTACCCAATCATTCTCCAATTGATGGGCATCCATTCATTTCCCAGTTTCTAGCCACTACAAAAAGAGCTGCCACAAACATTTTGGCACATACAGGTCTCTTTCCCTTCTTTAGTATTTCTTTGGGATATAAGCCCAGTAGTAGCACTGCTGGGTCAAAGGGTATGCACATTTTGATAACTTTTTGGGCATAGTTCCAAATTGCTCTCCAGAATGGCTGGATTCTTTCACAACTCCACCAATAAACTTAGCAGCCTTTTTCAAAGACTACACTGCTTAGCTCCTAGTAGAGAAAGGGCTAGAAAAGGTGTCCTAAAATTGCCTGTTTTATCCAACTCTGGTCTGCTTACCATGACAGGTATGGATCCTACCCTGCAGTTAAAACATACATGAAATGTACAGAAATTTTCACAAAGATTATTCCATTTATCATTGGTACTTACAGAAAAGATGTAATCTGTAGACCAAAAATATGAACAGCTCTTATTGCAAGAGAAGTCAGCAATTATCATGTCTAAATAGCATACCTGAGTGAAACAAGGCTGGCAAATGAAGGCCAACTTACTGAAGTCAAAACTGGATATGTGTTTTTATTTTTTCTGAAATGACTGCAATGAAGGGGAATGCCATGAAAGGGTGTAAATTTTTACAAAAATAAGGTATCCTTTCTAAAGGAGCTGTATGACTGTTTAAAGAAGTGAATGATGATAGGCTTATGGTAATATTCTTGCCATTTGCAGGATACTACCATTATCAGTCCATATGCTCCCATTTTGACAGACCCTGATGAGGTAAAAAATGTTATTAATACCTGATGACATTTATCATCTCCAAGGATAAGCTGATAATTCTTGGTTACTTTCATGAAAAGCAGGCACAGACTACCAGATGTGGCAGAGAGTTCTTGGGAGGAATTGAATCTTATTGAAGACTTGTGCATCTCACCAACTTCTTATCACCAACACTGTTTTCCATTTACCTAAAGGAATTAAAACTTCATGAATGCACCCTAGAAGCATTTAATATACATTTACTGTACTTTCCCATTGTAAGAATAGCTGCCAGGTTATGAGAATGGCCAAGGTGATGTGTGGTGTGCAGTGTTGGATTGATCACAGATTTAAATCTTTTCTAAGCAAAATGTTCAATTTTACCAAAATCAGTAACCCCAAGGCAAGACAAAAACTAGAATACAATATCAACAGAATAGAATGCTTCTCCCAGATATAACAGTTGTTGCTAATTTGGAAGAAAAGCCAAAGCACAAAACTGTTGGTAATTGTGGAGCAGAAAAGGAGTGGGCAGCTTTCAGATATTTGGTGTACCACACAGTATCTGTGCCAGAGTAGTCACAAGCATTGAGATTGGTTTGACAAAAATGATGAGAAAATGTAAAAGCTGCTATCCAAGCAAATAAACAAACAAACAAAAAATAACTCCATAGGATCTATCAGCAGGATTCTCCTCTAAGAAGGCAGCATTTAATCCTATCAAATATAAAGTACAAATAAATCTTAGAGGGATACAGGATGCAGGATTCTTGGTTCAGTAAGAAGGCAGATGAAATTCAATTTTACGCTGACAATTCAGTTTAATGCAATAGCAACCCAAATCACCTTTTTCAGAAGAACGCTATTTACAGACCAAAGACCTCTGATGCATCTTAATGACTCAGGACTATTACATTGATTAATGATAAAGACATGATCCTGGAGAGATGGAAGACAGTTCCATAGTGTCTTCAATGATTGTCAACAATCAATGCTGAAGCCACTGACCAAAAACCTTAGCCTGAAGTCAATTCCTTTCTAGTTAAACTTCCAACTGAAGAAGAAGTTTTGGATACCATCAGGCTTCACTCCTCCTGATCCTGATTCTATCATTGTTCATACAAAAGTTGACAAAAATCTTCCAGATTATATAGCAGGAGGAGATTATTTCCCCAAAGTTCACATATGCCTCCATTCTTCATCTCTATAAAGATAAAGAAAATAGTGTGACTTCAAAAAGGTTGGAGAAAAAGTTAATATGTATGTGCTGCTTAACAGAGCTTATTTATCCTTCATTCTCAAAGAAGGCCATGACATCAGGGAGGTAATGCCATGACATGCAAGTGAATTGGATTTGAGTGAAGGAGGAGAGTGACCTGTCTCACTTTCCCCTCCAGAGCCATCTAAGTCCAGTGGCAAGATATAGATCAAAACAGGTACAGATGGCCCTGGATTAAATGGGAGACATTGGTCTTTTAAACCTGAGATTTTCAACAGGCCTCAGTAGGACATCCCATTCAATGCTTAAGGTTAGGTAGCAATTGAGGCAAAGAATCTCCTCTTTTACTTAGTCAAAAAAAAAATCTAAATAAATAAATGAATGCATGTGAGAGGGGAAGATCCTCAGGATTTCTGGATAAAGCAGAAATGATTGCTATGTAAATTAAATCTGAGTCAATCAGGACCCAAACTATTTCCAAATAGACCTTGGTTCAGGACCTATTGATGGCCAATGAGAATCAGATTGGTTTTGGTTTAAAGCATTGTCTTTAAGAAAGAAATCTAGCCAATAAACCCAAAGATATCTTGGGAGGATTCAGCAGTGCAAAAAGAGAAAAAATGATTTTGAGCGCATCTGTAGGTAAATGTATGATATTCTATATTGGAAAAAAAAAAGGAAAGAAGGGGAGGTAAGAGGAAGAGAGAAAGAAAGAAAGGAAAGAAAGATGGAAAAAAGGAAGGAAGGAGACTTCCAACTTTGTGAGCCAGCTTTACTCACAGTTGTTTGTCTTATAGGTTATTGCAGCAGAACACGTTATTTTTTTCAATTAATGAGCATTTATTTTCTCTTTGTCCTATCTCCACCTTCCCACTGGAATGAAAAAGGAAAGAAATTCAAAATCCTTGTCACAAATGTGTATATGCAAGCACATCAAATTCTCATGTTGCCCATGTCCAAATATGTTTCTCAATCTTTTTTTTTAAATTTGTTTCCATTACTTTTTTGATTTAAAGCATGCTTCCTCTGAAAATTCTCTGAAAATATGTATGGTCTTTGAATGGATCAGAAGTCTTAAGTGTTTTTAAATTGTTTATATTTACAATTATGCTATTGTTGTGTACATTATAATTCATGATCCATATACTTCACTCTTCCCAGTTCTGTCTGAAACTATCTTATGTTACAGTACTATATTAATAAAATATATCATGATTTGTTCAATCATTCTGAATTGATAATCACTTGTTCTTTTTCCATTACAAAAAACAATCTTATTTTTGTGTATGTGTTATTTTGTTTTTTTTATTAATTTTTATAATTATAACATTTTCTTTGACAGTACATATGCATAGGTAATTTTTTTTTTTTTTAACAACATTATCCCTTGTACTCCCTTCTGTTCCGAGTTTTTCCCCTACTTCCCTCCACCCCCTCCCCTAGATGGCAGGCATTCCCATACATATTAAATATCTTATAGTATATCCTAGGTACAATATATATGTGCAGAACCAAATTTTGATCCCCTAGTTCTGCTTGTTTCATTCAGCATCAGTTGATGTCTCTCCAAGCCTCTCTGTATTCCTCCTGTTGGTTATTTCTTACAGAACAATAATATTCCATAACATTTATATACCATAATTTACCCAACCATTCTCCAATTGATGGACATCCATTCATTTTCCAGTTTCTAGTCACTATGAAAAGGGCTGCCACAAACATTTTGGCACATACAGGTACCTTTGCCTTCTTTAGTATTTCCATGGGATATAAGCCCAGTAGTAGCACTGCTGGGTCAAAGGGTATGCACATTTTGATAACTTTTTGGGCATAATTCCAGATTGCTCTCCAGAATGGTTGGATTCTTTCACAACTCCACCAACAATGTATTAGTGTCCCAGTTTTCCCACATCCCCTCCAACATTCATCATTATTTGTTCCTGTCATCTTAGCCAATCTGACAGGTGTGTAATGATATCTCAGAGTTGTCTTAATTTGCATTTCTCTGATCAATAGTGATTTGGAACACTCTTTCATATGAGTGGAAATAGTTTTAATTTCATCGTCTGAAAATTATCTATTCATATCCTTTGACCATTTATCAATTGGAGAATGGCTTGATTTCTTATAAATTAAAGTCAATTAATTCTCTGTATACTTTGGAGATGAGGCCTTTATCAGAACCTTTAACTGTAAAAATTTTTTCCCAATTTGTCACTTCCCTTCTAATCTTATTTGCATTGGTTTTGTTTGTGCAGAAACTTTTTAATTTGGTGTAATCAAAATTTTCTATTTTGTGATCAATAATGAATGGTCTCTAGTTCTCCCTAATATGACTTTTTATTAAATGTAATTTTGATTGCATTGTGGTCTGAAAAGGATGTATTTACTATTTCTGCCTTACTGCATTTGATTTTGAGGTTTTTATGCCCTAGTATATGATCAATTTTTGTATAGGTTCCATGAACTGCTGAGAAGAAAGTATACTCCTTTCTGTCTCCATTTAGCTTTCGCCAAAGATCTATCATATCAAACTTTTCTAGTATTCTATTTGCCTCTTTGACTTATTTATTTTGTCGTTTGATTTATCTAATTCTGAGAGTGCAAGGTTGAGATCTCCCGCTATTATAGTTTTGCTATCTAATTCCTCTTGCAGCTCTCTTAATTTCTCTTTTAAGAATTTAGATGCTGCACCACTTGGTGCATATATGTTTAATATTGATACTGCTTCATTATTGATGCTGCCCTTTAGCAGGATATAATGGCCTTCCTTTGTAAGGGCCCTTTAAATGGGTGCCACAGCGCATCGGGAGATTGAGGCCCGGAAGTAATTTCTGTGGATATTAGGACTGCCCTTGGGCGGGATCCTGGCCATATTGAGATAGCTTCGTAATGGGTGACTCTCTCGCTGATTGGCTGTGTGTGTGACCTCACAGGCCCTATGTAAGCCCACTGCAGGCAGCAACCGCCCTCTTTAACCTGGTGCTCTTCACTCTGGCTCCCTAGCCTGGGTGGCCAAGCCAAGATGGGTAGCCAAAAGAGGTAAGGGTTTTGGTAGTGAACACATGGGTCTTCTGACCAGGTGTTCACTCGGGAACCAACAAGTCAGGGCATCAGTTAGGGCATTATGTGAGTAGGTATAATAAAGGCTTTCAAGATTACACGTGGCTGTTCTTGAGCGCGCTACCGGTTATTAAGCTAGTAATTGTAACTGCCAGGAGAGCACGTTACAAATGGCGCTCAACGTGGATGCATCAGGAATTATCAGGTTTTGAAAATATTTAATATTCAGAATTAAGATTCTGAAAGATCCGGTAGAAACGCCACTTAAGAGGGAAGACAGAGAAGCAATATGGACCCAGGTAACTCTGGGATCAGACTCAAGGACACAGGTGAACATAATGCTTATTATATAAAGAGGTTAAAGAGCCAGATGGAAGATCTTTTAACAAAGATCACCACTGAAGAACAGCAGGAAGCTTGTAATCAAGCTCCCAGAAGGCTATCCCCACACCCAGTAAATATAGCTCGGACAGGGAGCAACCTAGAGCTAGTGCATATGTATGACAGTATAGAGTATAAAATGCCACAGCAAGAGTTGCTGGAATTGCAGGTTAAACTACAGATTGAGATAGAGAAAGAAGAAAAAGCTAGGTTACTACAGATAGAACAGGAAGAGTTCAAACCAGTGGCTGAAACTAAGGAAGGAAATAAACGAACCACATGGACTAAAGTTGTAGAAATTCTTCTTAGCATTTTGTTGGTTTACCTCCTGCATTGTTGTTTTAAGGAATTTATTGATTACTCTTCCATTGAGAAGTTTAGTTCTTTTTATGTGCAAAGCTCAGGTTTGATTTTAAATCAGCCTTTGGGGAATTTTCCAATTCTTCTTCCCTCTGCCTCACCTTCTTGGGCCAAGGGAGAAGGGGGAGGAGGAAAAGGAAGGGCGATAATACCATCAGCACTGCCCATTAATCCATTCAAAACTCCTGTGTCTTCATTTCAAAGGACAGGCGTAGGCTTTATGGCCCAAGGCAAAAAGGAATTGTGGGGTATTGAGTATAATCAGAAAAGTTTTAAAAATACAGTTCAGTTAATTTCTAAGAAACCTTACAGGGATAAGACCTTGCAGTTAGAGAGAGTGGAGTTTTATACTTGTAAAACTGCTAGGATCGTCTTTGGAGAGTTGGAACTCCTCTTTTCTTACCTCGTGGATTTTCCACTTCCACAGGTGAGCTTGATTTCCCAACCCCCTACGGGTACTTATAAAACAGTGTTTATGTCTAGAATGGGTTGGAAAATTGCTGTTTTAATCACTAGAATAAATAGACAGTGTGTGATCTTTGACCCAGGAGGAAAATATCAGATTTATTGATTCACACTCCTAGAGTACAATTCGGTATCAGAAATTCAAACTTTGATTTTTAGGCAAAAGAATTCAGGGATATAGCCGAGTGTTCTAGTAAAGTCATTACTGCACAGACTATCCCCAAGATCTTCTCTTCTAAACAAGAGAAGGGAATTTTGGGATATGTGATTGCTTACAATTTTAAATTTTGATTTTACATTTTAAAACATTTTTGATTTTACATCTTCAAAGTATTTTGATTTTACATTTTAAAGTTATTTTGGTTTTATATTTTTAATCTATTTCGGTTTTACACTTTTAAATTATTTTGGTTTTACATTTTTAAATTCTTTGCCTTTTACCTTAGCAATGCACTTCGGGCATACACAGAAAGTGCAGCTAAGTGACAGACTGACTAACTTTTGTCTGACTTTTGTTAATCTTTTTGACAACAACTTTGTTTCCACTGTGATGTGGAAAGGCCTGGATGGCATTTGGAAAGGCCCAAGTTGGGCCCCGGGGACATTCCTTCCTAGGTGCAGATCCAGCAGTAGAGTTCATCCCCACCAGAGACATTTGTAACCTGGGGATCCAAGAGAAGGACCAGACAACAGTCCAGAGAGACCAGCCAGATGTCCGCAGCCCTTCAGACGCTGATGGCAGCGATGCCCCTCCTGACCGTGACACCAGAGACAGCAGACACAATTCCAGTGTTGCAGCTGAGATGGACTGTTTTGGCTGATACGCAATATAAAGAAAGACTGTAAATGGACAATGGGCCTGCTTGCTTCTCCCATGGCCACTTGCCATATGGTGGCCTGGGGAGAGGCTTTGCCCTATGCTTTAAATTAGTGGGTGAAAAACCAACACACCCACCTGCCATTGTTATTGAGACAATGTTACTGGACATGACTTTGCTTATGTGCACCTGTGAAACTAGAATTGTTCTAGAATTGTGAAAAGTGCAATAGAGAATTGTGATAAGCTAGAATTGCTCTAGGATTGTGAAAAGTGCAATAGAGAATTGTGATAAGCTAGAATTGTTCTAGGATTGTGAAAAGTGCAATTGAGAATTGTGATAAGCTAGAATTGTTCTAGGATTGTGACAAGTGCAATTGAGAATTGTGATAAGCTAGAATTGTTCTAGGAGTGTGAAAAGTGCAACAGAAAATTGTAAGAAACTAGAATTGGTCTAGAACTGTGATAAATGTAACTAGAATTGTGACAACCTACCTACTGATATTTGTTAACTAGAATTGTGATGTTTTACCTTGTTGACTTCCCACCTCAGTGTTGACATCCTACCTCATTGGCATCCAA
Source organism: Sminthopsis crassicaudata (assembly GCF_048593235.1). NCBI lineage: Eukaryota > Metazoa > Chordata > Mammalia > Dasyuromorphia > Dasyuridae > Sminthopsis > Sminthopsis crassicaudata. Next base: position 186,909,860 of record NC_133619.1, read on the forward strand.
CCTCTTTGGCTTATTATCTCGAGTATGACTTTGATGAATGGGTTGAACACTTGGGCCACTGTTGAGCCTGGTTCTTATTGTCATACTTCTGTTTACTGATCTGCTGCTTTGTACCTCCTTGGGCATAACACTGTCATCTCATGGATCAAGTGAACTATAGCTGGTGCTAAAAATTTAGCTTGGTGAGATGTGCGGTTCCCGCAAAACAAGAGAAAGGGAATTGTAAGGGCCCTTTAAATGGGTGCCACAGCGCATCGGGAGATTGAGGCCTTTCAAGATTACATGTGGCTGTTCTTGAGCGCGCTACCGGTTATTAAGCTAGTAATTGTAACTGCCAGGAGAGCACGTTACATTCCTTATCTCTTTTAATTAGATCAATTTTTGTTTTTGCTTGATCTGAGATGAGGATGGTTACCCCTGCTTTTTTGGCTTTGCCTGAAGCATAATAGATTCTGCTCCACCCTTTTACTTTTAGTTTGAATGGATCACCCTGTTTCAGGTGTGTTTCCTGTAAACAACATATAGTAGGATTCTGACTTTTAATCCAGTCTGCTAACTGCTTCCTCTTTATGAGGCAGTTTGCCCCATTCACATTTATGGTTAGAAGGACTAATTCTATATTGCTTGCCATCCTATTAACCCCTGCTTATGCTTTTCCCCTTTCCTTCCCTTTTACCCTCCTATCCAATATTAAACTGGTGAACACCACTTGCTTTTCACAGCCCTCCCTTTTTAGTATCCCTCCCCCACCTTAAATTTCCTCCCCTTATTTTACCCCTTTTCCTCACAATTTCTGTATTCCCTTCCCCTTAGCTTACTCCTTCCCTCTCACTTTTCAATGAAGTGGAAGAAGTTTCACCATAAATCGAATATGTCTATTGATACACACTATGTTCATCTCCCTCCTTTCTTTCTCTCAGATATAATAGGTTACCTTTGCACAATACAATCTTGAATAGATATTATTAAATGACCCTTTTGCAGAATAAAAGGTATACTCTTCACCAGATGAGCATGATAGAATGAAACGCCAGTATCTAAATCCAGGATAAGTGACAAAATCTGTGGATAAGTGATTGAATTCAGTGAATCTGTTTCAGCAAATTAAAGTATAAGTAAAGATGTTTAGGATAAAATATTTTATAGAATAGAATTAAATGGTGAAGAATAATTTCAAGGTTTACAAATTGAATGGAAATGAAAGGAGAAAGAATTGTAGGTACAAGTTAGAGAAATATATATAAAAAAAAGATTAAATGAGTGTCACCTCATTTAGAGGGTAATTCAAATTCAATTTGACTGACATTTATTAAATACATATGGTATAGTTGGAGATCCCTGCATTATTGGCCTGGAGAACATACAAAGTTTAGTTAAGATGCACTGACAATCTAGTAACTGCATGTAATACATTGATAATTTGAATACAAAAAAAGATGAAATAAGGATATAAGAAAAGAAAAATTGTGTCAAAGTGAAAATCAAAGATTCAGTGAATTCGGTGAAAATAAAATCATACAATTTATATAAATTTCATAGACTGACAGAATCATTTAATGAAGTAGTCTAATAGAGTTAAAGTTTTTGCCAAATAGTAAATGAAAAAATCTTATAAAAAAATCAGTGTCTGACTTTACTTTCTATTGATTGTTCCAAATAGGGTTTGTTTAGTGGGCAATTTAGTGGTTAATATTAATTTTCAGATGAGATAATACAAATAATACCTTTTGCCTCAGTGGGAAATTAAAATTTTGAAAACATCACTAAAATATCATTGTTTAATAAATTATGTGCCGGAGAATTTGAACTAATTAAATTGTGCAATATTTTCATTTCAGATTTCCACAAATACCTAAATGTACAACAAAAAAGGCACCCAAGTAAATTGTTATTAAAGTATATGCATCACAGAAAAGAATTTAAATCAACTTGAGAGGTTTACAACCTCCATTTAAAAAGTGCTAAAAGAGGATTCTGGGAAGATGGCAGAATTCAATAAATTTCAAGCTCTCCCAGTTTCTCTCACAAACAGAATAAATTTCCACATCAGAGGGTAAACACAAAGAAGACTTGGAACAGAACAGGAGTCCTCCTGGAATAAGGACCAAAAAAGAAGACCAGAAAAAAGAACCCAGGTTGGGGATTAACCAGTGTGAAGTTCAAATACCCTCATGACTAGCTCCATAGAAAGAGCAAGTGGAAATACCTGGAGCAGCTGAGTTTGACTGGAGTGTCAGGAGCAACCACAGAAATTTTCACCTTCAGAACTGTGTACCATGTCATGGGGGAATACAGGGAATCTCCTTTGATTAGGGCTACCAAGCCCAGCTCTGCTGCAGAGACTTTGCTCTAAACAAGAAGGAACTAGAACATACTTGTGAGTATGGAAGCAATGGGGCAGGGATACTCTGGCTGATGATATCTGTAAGAGGATGGAGCTTTTGCTTTGGGGTTATACAGGGGAGAGCTGAAATGAAGCTAGAGGCACCATCCCTTCATCTCATGAATACTAATACTAAAAAAAAAAAAAAATGAAAAAGAAAAAAGAATTAACAAAAAAGAAAGAATTTAACCATAGAAACTTAGTACGAGAATAGGGAAGATTAGGGTTCATCTCCAGAGGAGGATAGTGAAGTAAAAAAAAAAAAAGCTTCTTCTACCCCAAAGAGTAACATTAAATATCTCCCTGCCCAGAGAGAATTTATAGGAGAATTCAAAAAAAGACTTTAAAAATCAAATGAAAGAGATTAATAAAAAACTAAAAAAATAAATAAAACCATCCAAGAAAAACAAGATTATGAAAAAAAAAAAAGTTAACCATCTAGAAAAGGAGATCTAGAATCTTAAAGAAGAAAATAATTCTTCAAAAATTAGAATTGGGCAAGGAATAGCCAGTGAAGCTAAAAGAGACCAAAAATAATAAAACAAAGTATAAAAAATGGAAAAAAAATAGAACAGAATGTGAAACATTTTATAAGAAAAACAGCAGATCTAGAGAAAAGATCAAGAAGAGAAAGCATAAGAATAATTGTACTACTTGAAGGTTGTGATCCAAAAAAGAATCTTGACATAATAATGCAAGAAATAATCCAAGAAAATTGTCCTGGAGTGATAGAACATGAGGGAAAATTATAAATAGAAAAAATACACTGATCACCACCTCAAAGAGATCCTTTGTGGAAAAATACATTGCCAGATATTGAAACCCCCAGATCAAAGAGAAAATTTTGGAGGAAACAAGAAAAAGACAATTCAAATATGCTAGAGCTACAATTAATATTGTAAGGGACTTAACAGCAGTTACAATAAATATAGCTTGCTTGGAAGAAGTAGGGATAATAAAAGGAGAAAAAAGAATGAAGTAAAAAAAAAAGTGCACAACAGAGAACAAAAGAACAACCTACAAAGAAGCAAAGAAAAAATGGACAATCATCAATTTAATTTCCTCTATTATTATATATGTTTGCTTGAAATTGAAATTTATTGTCACATATTTTGAATCTTCCCTGATGTCATTCTGGGTACTTGTCAATGTTCTGTTTTGCTTTGTTTTGTTTATATTGTCTTTTTCTGTCTTCTATTTTTTTCTTATTTTGTATTTAGTGCAATAAAGAAATTTAAATTTTAAAAAATGTGCTGGAGAAGATTCCTGAAATAAGTGATTAAATGTCAGGAGTATTTCATTTTGATTTCAGCTATTTCCCTGTTACAAAAATAGTAGCAATTTTCATTATTTATTATGTCTTTTTGATTTTTTAATTTTAAATAAACTTGCTTAAGACTAAACAAAATAATTTATTTTATCTGTAATCAAATGTAAAACATTTCAGAGATGAAAGCAAAGCTAATGAGGATGTCATATTAAAACATTAAACAAATACATACAATTTTTTCTCTTCATGATTTTGAAATTCTTTCATTATCAGTATTATGACCTATTTAGGCTTGACCCTGTTGTTACCATTCTACAGTTACTTTCAGCTATTTTTTATTCAAGTCTCTACTTTTGTTGAGGAAACTAAATTTTAATGTCTTTTCATATTTAAATTAAACTCAAATACACATTTGGAGGGGTTAAATAGTCCCACTATTTCTTTGATGAAAGAAGGAAGAAAGGAAGGAAGCAAAGAAAGGAAAGAGGAAAGGGAAAGGCAAGAAGGGAGGAAAGACATACTTACTGAGGGCAGACCATTGGTTGAAGCACTTGAGATACAAATAGAAAGACAAGATAGTTCCTATGCTCATGGAACACACATTCTGAAAAGGCAAGACAAAATATATAGGTTCTTTCAGCAACAAATCAGACAAAGTCCTTAGAGTGAAGCGACAAAAACACATGGTAATACATCTTCTTTGAATTTATTTCTATTAATAAAACTACATCAATTTCTGACACTCCTTTCTGATGCAACATTTTTTAGTGCCAAGGACTTTGATGATAAGGACATTGTTTTCTAGCTTCAGTAACTTTGGATGCTGAGGAAGCAAGGAGTGAAATATTCACAGAGGATGTTGCTAGGTTCCATCCCCACAAGGTTTCCTTTCTTGGATTATTAGCTATAGAGAGTCATATTGCACATAATATCAATGGGGTTTTCTAAGAAGCCTTAGTTAGTTTTAAACCTTGTTTTGCCTGTTTCATTTCCATGAGATAAACACAAAATAAAGAGGAAAAGCAAAGAGATAGAGCTAAATAGTTTTTTATGCAGTTGAAACATATTTCTCTAAAGTGATTAGGCCTTAATGTTTACAGATCCAGAATTTTATTGTCAATGGTACTCAATACATAAATGCTGCATGATGCCAAAAGAGACAAAAGGCTTTTCCAATTCTGGTTAATGTTTCAACTGAGTCTATAATCACTGTCAAGAAACTTTACTTAAATAACTATGATGAAGTAAGCCAAAGTATGTGAATCATCTTGTAATATTGGCCATAAATGTCAGGTGAAAGTCATGATATTAATCACATTCTGACATGATTTTCATTCCTCCAAAACATTTTTCCATAATGTTAAACATTAATCTGTTTATAAAGATTTTGAACAATTGTCAATATTCAGACTTGTCTGTTCACAGTGAAGACAAGCAGACTGGACAAAGAATTTTTGCAGCTCCCTTTTTTTAGTTAGGTGGCTAAGATTAATTAAAATGACTTTGTCCTGCAAAGCACATACTGTGATGAACTTGTCTAATCTTTGTTTTTTTTAGAGCATAAAGTATATTTTCTATTGTATATTAAATCAAGAGTCATGATCATTGAAACAAGACAGTTATCAAAAAATCATAGTCTGATCTCTCAAACTTTTGCTTTTTGGGTCATTCCCTCTTCCTCCATATTTTATCACTATGGAAAATATATATCCTCTGTTAATGAACCCAATTTGCTAGCTATTATATTTCATTGAGTTAGTATATTTCCTTCATATATTTAGAACAAACAGTGCAGATGAACAGTGAGTTAGGCCAAGAGGAAGAAGAAAGAGAACAGGATTGATTACATTTGGGAAATTTCCCAGTTTTGTAATTTGTAATTAATCTAATTTTCTCCCTGATACAAAGATCCCTCTTTTCAACAATTGTTCTACCATGATTTTTTATGGTAATGAATTTTGGAACACTATAATCACTAAGGAATCAAATCTGTGGATGACTCAAAAAATACATGATAGGCACAAGTAGATTGTTATATATTTGTAGTGATGATTGATGAAATAATGAGGTTAAATAAATTATGACGAAAAAAGATTAGGTGAACTAATTTTTTTCTTGAGACATAAGCCCTTATTCCCTTCATGCTGCCTCCTCACTAGGCCATGCTCAAGTGCTCATCTCCTTCCAATTTCACTTTTGTGTATCTTCCCTGATTAGAATGTAAACTTCTTAAATAAAGGGACTATTTTCTTTGTGAGGCAATTGGGGTTAAGTGCCTTCTCCAGAGTTACACAGCTAATACATGTTAAGTATCTGAGGCCAGATTTGAATTTAGGTCTTCCTGACTTCAGGGCTGTTGCATTTAGCTGCTTCAAGACAAGGACTCTTGCTTGCTTTTTTGTGTGTCTTCAGTGCTCAGTACAGTTAGTATAGTGTTTGATATCTAGAAAATTTTTTAAAAATGCTTTATGTATCATCTATATCTATCATCTATTTCTTCTTTCTTCCTTTCTTTTTTTTTTGTACCTTTCTCCTTCCCTCTTTTTTTTTTCACTTATCTTCCTTTCTATTATATGTCTTTCAGCAGTTATTCTAAATATGGTTTTCTTTCTTCTGACTTTTCATAGCAACCTTATCCTGCCCAGCTTTCAGCCAACATCCTCACCTCCTACTTTACTAACAAAATAGAAATCATCTGTCAAGATTTCTTTGAGTATTAGGGGAAATTATGCCTGTAAAAACAAAGAAAAAAACTTACCATTTTTGGAAAGAATTCTTAATTACACAAGGGACAATGGAGATGATAAAAGGTAAGACAGAAAATTTGGATTTTATATATAGATGTGACTGCAAAGATATTTAGTCAGGAAAACACTAGATCCCTAGGCTCACAAGCACATGAATTCATATTGAGTTGGGCCTGACCTCAAAGTTCTCTCATCCCATTTCTTATGTGCTGCATAAACTTCTTATTTGAACCAGCTTCTCAACTACCAATTCCTATAAATTCTGAACTCAAAGAAAGCAATGGGCATCTTGCTTAAGCTACTGTGCTTAATTTATTAATCTTAGAAATAATTAATTGCTGTAATGTTCTCTTCTCTAAATTGTAATCGTTCTCTGGGAGCAGATCTCTTGGGGAACTTCTGGAGGCAGCCTTTGTTTCAGTTCAGTTCAATGATCCCAAATGCAGGCAGGAGTCCAAATCCTTTACTGTCTCTTTCCAAATCTTATCTCCTTCACTTGGGGCTCGGCTAGTTTTCTGGAGGCCTTCTGGATCTCCGTTTCAGTGTTCTCCACAGGACAGCCTGCCACCACTTCTCTGTCTTTCTTTGTTTTGCCTGCCTTGAGAATTTCCTTGACTGAATCCTGACTCTGAATCTCCCGAAGTCCTCTTTGGCCCTGAGAGCTTCTTGCTTATATGCTGCACACTGAGCACACACCAATCATTACATAACTAGGAAGCCATTATTTGTTGTAGGATTAAATCAATGCTAAATTAGATTTAACCATTGTCTCCTCAATTCCACTCAGTACCTTGTTTCAAGTTCTGGCCCATAATATCTCCTTGTAGGGTCAGATCAATCATACTGAACCATGCTAAATTAGATAATTAGTGACTTAGCACCTTGTAAGCATTCTAACAAATTGCCTCTGAATCTATTACTGTAATGAACTACTTTCTCCAAAGTTATTGACAATGTCATAAATTAAAACTTTGATGATGTTTTCTCAATTTTCATTGTATTTGACCTGTGGAACTTTTTAAATTATAAAATTATGAACTTGGCAAGCATAAACTAAAAAGTAATATTTTTATATACATGGTAGAATAGAAAATGGAGAATTGTGCCTGGAACCAAATCCTATGTAGAAGATGTTTGTTAAACATATAATAAATTCAAAAATTTTATTTTCAAAGTTATACTCCTCATCCATGACTCCTGGCTTTACTTTTCTCCTGCACATTAAAATTTTTTAAATACCCTAATTTATCCCTCTTTTTAAAAATAATCTTATCTTTAGTTCCCCCTCTATGATTATTATCTACCTATTTAATTGACAATTAAAAAGAAAAACAAAATACTTGCACCAACTATGTCCTAGAATCAGAAAGTAAAATATCCATGGAAACAATTCACCAATCACCTCTTGAAAGAGACCCTAAATTAAATCCCCAAGGAATATCATGGCTAAATTTCAGAATTATCTCACCAAGGAAAAGATATTGAAAGCAATCAGAAAACAAACAAACAAACAAACAAACAAAAAAACAATTTAAATACTGAGGAGCCACAATTAGGAAAATCTTTCTTGTAAACAAAATATTGTAGGATTCTGGTTTTTAATCCACTCTGCTATCCACTTCCATTTTATGGGAGAGTTCATCCCATTCACATTCACAGCTAAAAAACATAATTCTGTATTTTCCGCCATCTTATTCATCCTAAGTAATGCTTTTCTCTTTCCTTTCTCCCTTTTCTTCTCCCCAATATTTTGCTTTTGATGACTACCTCTCTCAAACAGCCCTCCCTTTTTAGAGTCTCTCCCCCTTTTTTTTACACCTTTCCTCTAGTACTTTTGCTTTCCCTTCTATTAGTCTTTTCCTTTCTTTTCCCCCTTTCCCTCCCACTTCCCTATAAGGTGAGACAAGTTTTTCTGTGAAACCAAATATTTCCGATAGTCTCTCCTTGAGCCAAATCTGATGAGAGTAAGATTCACACAACATGAATCCCCCTCCCTTCTTTCTCTCAATTATAATAGGTCTTTTTTGCTTCTTCATGAGATGTAATTTCCCTTATTTTACCTCCTTTTCCCCTTTTTTCCAGTACGACCCCCTTTCCATCTTTAATTTCTTTTTCATATTATCATAAGAAAATCAAATTATATCCTTTAAATATATCTATAACAGAAATATAATTCTCAAGAGTCCTTTCCTTTTTATCCTTTTATATTTCTCTTAAGTTCTGTGTTTGGAGGCCAATTTTTTTGTTTAGTTCTGTTCTTTCCATTAGAAATAGGTGAAATTCACTTATATCATTGAATGTCCATCTTCTTCCCTGAAAGATAATGTTCATTTATTCTTGGCTGTAATCCAAACTCCTTTGCCTTTTGAGTATCAGATTCTGGGCCCTTCAGTCCTTTAAGGTGGAAGCTTCTAAGTCCGTTTATTCCAAATTCTCTCAGCCTTATACACCCAATACCCTTACATAACTATAGCACACTGTGCATGCGCTAACTATATACTACACATATAGGACACATAAACAACTTGCTATTGCTATAAGTGACTCTTTGCCACTTGGTATTACTCTGCTTTAATTACAACATAGGTTGTCACCTTTCCCTGACTTCTCAGGAAGGTCAAGATCTGTTTAAAGTCAGTCACAACCTAAGAGCAGACTGTATTTTTAAAAATTAATTTTAAAGTTACTTTGGAACTTAGAAAGCATTTTCTTATAGAAACTCTGTTATGACCAAGATTAGTTTCCCAAGCTTCTGTAACATTCATTCTAACATGCAAGATTTAAAAGAAACAAGGTGTGATGGGGGCCAGAATGTTAGACTTGAAGTCAGGAATACAGTTTCCAATTCTACATCTTAATATTTGTTGACCAGGTCATCACAGAGAAATCAGTCCTTTTGAGGCTCTGACACTTTTTGTTTGTTTCTTCCTGTTAGATTCTTTAATGCTTTGAAATTGTGAATGCCTTAGATAGTCTTAGTTAAGGGAAACCCTTTATGTTGAAATGAAGATTTTTTTTTTCCCCCCACCAAAGGGTTGTCTTCCCTCTGAAATTACCTTTTACTGATTTTGTCTATTTCTTGTATGTACCTAATGATTTATATGTTATCTCCTTGTAAGGAAGCAGGGAGCATTTTTGCCCTTCTTTATGGAACCATCAATTAGAACAGTGCTTGGCACATTACATAGTAACATTTAATAAATGCTTCCTGACTAACTGATATATCAAAATGAATAAATAAGGATTTTATCCCCTAGTTAACAATTTAGGAGAGAGCAAGGTGGCACAATGTACTAGCCCTGGAGTCAAAAGTGTCTAAGTTCAAATCTGTTTGCCTCATGAGCTGGAAAAGGAAAAGTTAAATCACACTTTGTCAATACAATCCCAAATGGGGTCACAAATAGATGGGGGCAAAACTAAATAACAACGAATACCATTTTTAAATGAGGAGTTTATTCCCTCCATCCTTAATGGAAGCTAAATTTGTGTTTCACATGGAGAATACTGGAAGAAAAATAAAAACATACTCAAACACCTCTATAGACGTTTTTGATTCTTCACTTGAGAAAAATTTCAAGGTCATTCTCCTCACACTCGCTATATTCTTACTATATGTCTCAAAAGTGTTAGGGTCCTATATGTCTCAAAAGTGTTAGTGTCCCTTTGCTTTGTGTTTCCTCCATCTTCTTTACCCATTATTAATTTAATATGAGTGTACATCTGAACCCATAGCTGCTGCAATCCTAGAAAAGACCCCTGTTCTCTAAATATGAACAATACATTCATTAAGTTTCATTCTCTTCAACTAATTATTGTGTTTAAAGATCCTAAGAACAGAACTAGATATAGTGATAGTAGAAAACATCTTGCTCCTCTCCATTCACTATCCTGAACCCCCCCCCCCAAAAAAAATTTCCCTAAAACAAGTCAGGACTTGAACTTTCCTACAAAAAAAGAAAAACTTGGGAAGATATCTTTACATTTGCCATTTGATGCCATTCTGAGGAATTGCCCTACAATTGCCCCCAATTTAGATACAAACTTGGAAGATGAAAGTATCTCATTCCTATTTCTAGATGAATGCTAGTAATAGTGATAACTTTTAATAACTATTCTTTTGACATATGTTTAGTACATGAATTTTTATGATAATTCATTTAAAGTGGTATTTGCTAATAAATGAAGAAATTACAATAAGTAAGGAAAGTGATCATACCCAACTATTTTTCAAATACCTTTAATGAAAGCAATCCTCATTTTGAATGTCCTAGTGAGAAGTCCTAATTTAGTCATACATTCTCTTTTTGCCTAAATCTAAGACTTATTTTTAATGACATATTCATGTTTTCTTTAACCAACTGTATTATGTTAAGCTAACTTAGAAACTTATTTCACACTACTCTAAAAATGACTTTCTTTAATGAAGAAATCTGGATAAAAAAAAAATTCTTGATTCCATTCCATCCCTCAAAGTTTTTAAACATTCGCAGTTATTGAATGGGCATTTAAATCATGTAGTGGATAGAACACTGGGCTTGAACCTGGCCCCAGATATTTATGAATTATATGAACCATGGCTATTTACTTAGCCTTGTTTGCCTTAGTTTCCTGTAAAATCTGTAAAATGAACTAGAGAAGGAAGAGGCAAACCATTCCAATATTCTTATTAAGAAAACCCCAAAAGTGGTCAGGAGAAGTTGAACAGGATAAAAAAAATTTCTAAATAATTGATAACTTAATATTTTATTCAAAATATCTATGTCTATTCTTAAAATATCTTATAATGTAATTATTATGAATAATTTTTAGCATCTGCAAGTAGAATTTCATTAATTCTCTGTTTTCACAGTTTTATAGAAGGAAAACTTAGTGTATCTTGTAAACCAATAGTGTCAAATTCAAATAGAAATGGAGACCACTAGATATATATAAGAATACCTGAAGGTTGCATTTTGACAGTTTAAAAATTTTAATCTATGTACTTGTATTGCACATATATATATATGTATTTTATTATTTTATTTTAATCCAGTTTGGGCTATATTCAGGTATATTGCAGATAACATGCACCATGTGAGCTATATGATTGACATTTTTGAGTAATCAAATAATTCTAAGAATAAAATGAATACAAATTAATTTATTTCAATATAATAAGGATGTATTAAATGTCTGCAGTTTTCTGGGTGCTGTGCTAAAAGTTGGAGGTACAAAGGGTGCAAATGACACATTTCTTGGTTTTGAGAATTTTAGAAGGTAAAGCAAGATGTGTACCTAAAAAAATCATCATATTAACTAAAATGGGATGAGGGCAAAGGAGATATCTAGACAAAATATTATGCAGGCTTATTTAAAAAAAAAACACCTTTTTCTTATAGATTTACAATAAGTAGACTGCTTGTTTTTAGGTGCAAATATTATATACTATATAAAATATGACTATATATTGTATATTTATATACATTAATAAAAGGGATTTTTTTCCTTGAACAGAAAATGAAAAACTCATAGCAGTAATTTTCTAAAAGCAGAGAAGAAAATAAATCTGGATTGTACAGTGAAAATTTGTCAATCAATTCTCTTCAGTACTTCAATATATATATGAGACTATATAGATTCTTGAAGTGCTGAAGAATATTATTATATGATATATTTTATATAACATATATTAGATATTTTTCTCTGAAACTATTTTGCTAGATGGTTCATTCTTGGCTGCAATCCAAGTTCTTTGCCTTTTGGAATAACAGATTCCATCTCTTTCAAGCCTTTAAAGTGGAAGCTGCTACATCCTGGGTAATTCTAACTGTGGCTATATATATAAAATCTATATAGTACTGTCAACTTCCTTATGGTTCATTGTAGACATTCTTTCAAGTGTCTCTTGCCAGAAAAAAATTAATCACTTGTCATCCTCAGAAAATAAATATATGGAGAGGTGGAGCCAAGATGGCAGAGAGTAAACATCTTTACTGAGCTCCTCCTAATATCTCTCATATAAACACCAGATCATGGCCTTTGAAGTGGTTTTGGAGTGACAGAACCCACAAGTATTTGGAGTGTAACAAATTTCCAGAAGAAGATACTTTGAAAGAACTTCAGAAAAGGTCTGTTTCAATTGGGCAGGGGTGAGAGGAAAAGTAGCCAAGTGCAGACTTAGCGAGAAAGGAGACAGGGCCTTGCAGCATGCTCTCAAGAGGTAATCTACTGAGAGGCTCTGAGGCTACTCTGTCCTACTTAGGAGCTAAAAGTTAAGCAGATTAGCTGTGAGACATTTAAAACAAATACAAAAGACAATTAGTGAGCTTCTGAACCTGACTATGCCTAGTCAGAATCAGAGGATAACCAGCAGGACCCACCTTAGGGCAGCCTGAAGCAGGTGTCACCCCCATTGCCCTAAGAGCAGACCTCAATCTAGAAAAAAACAATGGACAAAAAAAGCAAAAAGAACCATAGGTAGTTTTTATGGAGAAAGAGAAGAACACATCTGAAACCCTGAGGATCCTAAAGGCAAATCATCTTTAGATGAAGCCCCAAGGGTGATTTGAGGTGGTCCACATTTCACAAGGCTCTTTTGGAAGAATTCAAAAAGGATCTTAAAAGAGAATTAAAAAGAAGAAAATAATCCACTAAAAATTAAACTTGGATAAATGAAAGAATCAGTCAAACAAAATCAAAATAAAAATAAAAGTAAATGTAAAAAAAAAAAAACCTCATTGAAAAAACAACTGACAAACTAAGAATTATTGGACTTCCTGAAAATGATAGATAAAAAAAAATGTAGACATTTTCTTTCAGGAAATGATTAAGGAAAACAGCCCTGATGTCCTAGAACCAGAGGGTAAATTAGCCACTGAAAGAATTCACCAATCACCTCCTGAGATTCCAAAATGAAAACTCTAAGGAACAGCATAACTAAATTTTGGAATTTTCAGATCAAGGGGAAAATATTGCAAGCAGCCAGAAAGAAACAATTCAAATACTGATGAGCCAAATGAATTTCATTTGTTTCTCATGAAAAGACAAGGACTGAATAGAAAATTTGATCTTCAAATATAGAACTCAAAAGAAGCATAAAAATATAAAAAGGAAAGAAAAAATAACTTTCTTTTAAAAGTTAAAAAGCTTATATACCTATATGGGAAGATAATATGTTTAACTCTTGAGATCTGGATCTCTGTTATGGGTATACTTAGAGGGTGCAGGTATAATGTGATTTATATTGTGATGATATAAAAAAAGAAACTAGAGGAGGAAAGGAAATTCTATGGGAAGAGAATGAAAATGGAATTAAAATGGGTTTAATATCTCATGAAAAGGCAAAAAAAGGACCTATTACAATTCAGGGAAAGAAGGGATGGGGATGAGCATTTTGTGAATCTTATTAGATTTGGCTCAAAGAGAGAATATCAAACACATTTAGCTTCACAGAAAAACTTGTCTCACTTATAGGGAAGTAGGAAGGGAATGGGGAAAGGAAAAAAGGAATCTAATAGAAGGGAGAATAGAAGTAAAAGGGGAAAGGGATAAAAAAAGAGGGAGAAGTTGTAAAAGAGGAGGCTCTTTAAGGGAGAGGGAGATCAGAAGCAAAGTACTGGGAAGGAGTGAAAGGGGGAAAGGGAAAAGAAAAGTATAGCTGGAGGAAAACAAGAGGGCAGGAAATACATTTAAATTATGAATGTTAATGGAATGAACTCTCCCATAAAATTGAAATGGATAGCAGACTGGATTAAATTTGTTGTTTACAAGAAATACATTTAAAGCAGAGTGATACATTCAGAGTAAAGGTAAATGTAATGACTGTGTTAATACCCTGGATATCTTAAAATCAGCTAGAGTCAGGATAAGCAAAAGTCTTTATTCTTGGTCTTTTGGGGTCACTGTCAGGGGAATAGATATAGGAATCTCCACACTTCCTTTCTCTCTCTCCACTACCAAAGAATGATCCTGCTTGTCCTACTCTACCCTCTGATCTCTTTCACATTTCTCTGGGCTGGGTCATTCTCCAAGCATATGTTAATAGAGTATTGTCCAATTGGTAATTAAGTGCTCTGTTATCTAAGTGCATCTGTTCAGTTCCAGCCTTTTACAGGGAAAAGCCTGGAGTAGAATCTATTATGCTTCAGCTTAAAAAAAAAAAAAAAAAAAAAAAAAAGCAGGGATAGCTATCCTAATCTTAGATCAAGCAAAAACAAAAATAGATTTAATTAAAAGAGATAAGGAAGAAAACTACATTCTGCTAAAAGTTACCATAGATAATGAAGTAATGTCAACACTAAACATATATGTACCAAGCAATATAGCATCCAAATTCCTAGAGGAGAATTTGAGAGCTGCAAGAAAAATGAGACAGCAAACTTATAATAGTGGGGGATCTCGATCTTGCTCTTCCAGAACTAGATAAATTGAATGACAATATATATAAGAAAAAAGTTAAGAAAGCATATAGAATTCTAGAAAAGTTAGGTATAATAGACCTTTGGAGAAAATTAAATGGAGACAGAAAAGGAATATACTTTTTGCTTGGCACTATATGGAATGTATACAAAAACTGATCATGAATTAGGACACAAGACTCTCAAAATCAAATACACAAAGGCATAAATTATAAATATATATTTTTTTCAGATCGTGATGCATTGCGGCTATCTTTAAGAGCTCAAAGCTTATGAGCCCTTTGATCTCAGAGACAAGATGAATGAGTGGGAGACTCCTGGAGTGTGAAAAGAGCTCCAGTTTCTTATGTCATACAGTCTTGTTGATATACATTTTTGCAAGCATGATCAGCACATGAACAGTAGACAATCCCAAATCAACATTCAGAGAAGAGCTTGTGGGCTTTGTGTATGCAGGGTATCTGCCAATGGGAGGAGAGTCAATCCAGCAATTCAGTAGCTCACTCACAGGTGACAAGCCCTGTTCAGGTATCCCTGCTTATATAACCACGGTCTGTGACTCTTCAGCTTACACTCATTCCCATGATCACAAATCTTTGCTCCTTGCTTAACAAAGGCATTTTTGCAATGTGGCAAAAAACTTATTGTGCACCAAAGATCGAGTTGGCCTCCATACTCCCTCTCAGTAGAATCCCATAACATAGCAATTCCCCCTTTTTATCTTTTTTTCTCGAGCTGCAACCTTTGAAAGGATGATGGAGAAAGATCTATAAAAGTATCCTAATATCACAGGGCAACAACAAAGCAGTAACAACATGACAGCACAGGGTAATCTATGATTCCAATTTTAACCACCATGAAGAGGTATCATCAAATCAATGTTTGATTTTTTTTTCAGTAGTTTTATCTGGATTCAAATCTTCATGAGAAGCTTTCTCTATATCAGATGCTAATATATACAAACTTTCTATTTCACCTTCAATTGTGTTTTTGAGAAATAAACCATTCAAATGCCTCTTGATATTGTCCCAATCATAATCTTGACCTGTATAGTTATACAGCCAAGGGATTACACAAATAACCCTTGTATATTTGTAATCACATTGTAATTGAGCCTGGAGTTTCAATAATTCTACTTCTGTTTTTATTTCCAATGATACTTCCCTTAAATTTTTTATCATCAATTGTTCATCTAAGCTTGTCGGGAAAAACCCACTGAGACATTCCTAGCTAGTTCCTCTATACATGCAGTTTGTACTGTACTGTTTTGTACATTAGATATGGATATTGCAAGAGAGACTGATGAAACTATAAGTGAAACCAACATAGTGATACCTAACATGACATTACTGATACATCTCTTTTTTCTAATTAGACTAAGATCTATTTCCTTTTTTTCTATTATTTATTGAACATATGATTAGTCTTAGTACGATACCATTTCTCACTTTTGACAGGAAACATTGATACATGAGCTCTAGTGATCACAAATGCAGTCTGATTTTCAATTTCAGTATACAATTCCAATAAGTAACATTATAAAAATTTCTAATGTTTCTTTGATAACAGTTACAAAGTCTCCCCACATTAATGCATTTTTTCCTCCCAGAGAGGCTTTAGTGTAGAACTGATATTTAATTCTCATGCCATTTGTCCAAGAACCAGGGCCCAAAATGTTTTTCCATGTGGCAAACTGCAAGCCCAATTCTTGAGTGACAAGAATCTGTTCCATAGAGGCTTGTGAGGGGCCAAGATGATGATCCATTATGTAGACATATAGCTGCAACCCTCCCATGTGGATGAGGATGTAGCTATGACAGGGCGTCCTTTGCATGCTCAGCATGTATCACATGATACCCTATCTCCCCATGAGACCATCCTAGGCTGTGGTGGGTCCATAGTTCACCTTTTGGCCTTTGTGGCCAGTCCTGATTATGTGTAACACAAACTCATATATATAGAAAGCATCTTGTTAGATAGCCATTTCTTCTTCTTTATTTTTCTCTTCAGTTCTATGGACAACTCTGAGATATCTGGTGGGAATCCACTGCTGAAGGTTTTCTCCTGTGGAGATACAAGCATATCCTGGCCCCCACATTAGAACCCTATAGGATCCCTCCCATCCTTTAAGACCCGTTTTCATTACCATGGTCTCATTCTTATCAGGGGACCTTCTTAATGAAGATAGGGTGTTATCTTTGAGTGATTCTCTATCTATGTTCATCAAAGAATATTTCAAAGCTAAACTTAAATTATTTGAATCAAATTTTAAGTAATTTATTGAGTATACTGCTTTATCTATATCTTTCTGAGTGACTTTACCTCAAGCTCCTTGTTTTTGTTTATTGATAAATCTCTTGAGGGTGTGATTAGTCCTTTCTACAATGGCCTGTCCTGTAGGGTTGTAAGGAATACTAAAAATAAGATGTATGGAGAATTCTTGTGAGAACTGTTTTAATTTTTTTAAGTATATGAGGGCCCATTATCAGTCTTAATGGTGTGTAGGATACCCATAGAGGCAAAACAGTGAAATAAGTGATTTATTACACATGAAGCAGCTTCCCCTTGTTGAGAAGATACAGATACAAAGCCTGAATAAGTGTCAATTGTAACATGAATGCATGTTTTTCCCATATGTGTAACATCCATTTGTCATATATCATTTGGCCTGTCACCCCTGGGGTTAGTCTCTAGCCCTACATGTCTTTGAAAATATGGTACACACGTCACATATCTTTTTATTATGCTTGCTGCTTTTTTGCCAGGACACTCCATACAATCTCCGGAGAGATGTGGCAGATAGAGGCAGATATTCATGAACTTTTATTGCTTCTTCTAGAGGACAGAGAAGAATACATTGTGTAAACAGACCATCCATTACTTTGTTCCCTTCGAATATAGGTCCCAGTCCATCGGTATGAAAGTGGATGTGCATTATATAAAAAGGATGCATTCTCATTAAAATCACCTCTTATACCTCCTGAAACAATGAGAAGATAGGTCCTGTTTGAGCCATTATATATGCTGTCCCTATTTTCTGGATCACCCCAATTGCATAGTGACTATCTAAAATGATATTGATGTGTTTGTCTATTTCCAATGAGTGTAGTAAATATATTAGAGATGCCCAATTGTAGGGAATATATGGCTGCTATTTTGCTTGGTGGCATCAGTAAACACATTAGAGTCTTTAAGTCGATGTGTTTTTATTTTTGTGGGAAATATCTCATTGCTACTGTTCATAGAATGGCAACTGGTTCAGGATTTTTCCTGCTCTTACTTGTCCTCATCCTAATAAAATAGTCCAGGTTTCCTGAGTAGCTATTAAGTAATCCAACCTATCCTTGTCTTTGCTAATCCATGTAATTCCTGCTTCTCCTGTTAAATGGATAATTCTGAGCAATGTTTTCCTTGCTATTTCATCTGTCATGTCTTTTATTTAAAACAAATACAGGGGAGTTCCCTGAGCTATTTGTTTCCTCAATATGTCCTAATTCTAATTATTCTTGTACTAACTAGTATAAAGCAACTATTTTTAATTTTGTCAGAGGCCATTGTTCTACCCATATTAATGTGTTGGTAGTCCAAATCATTTTTAGAGTGGTGGAAGTCGCAGTAGCAATGACCCCTTCTAATAATAGGTGGTGATCTTCATCCCTAATTGATGAAATATATCCCTACCCCATAAGTTAATATGAAAGCCATCTATTATTAAAGGAAAAATGGTTCCTGTCTTTCCATCTTTTTGCCACTTTACCAGTTCAGCCGACAACAAAGCCTCTTCATTGCCTCCTATCTCTACCACTCTATTGTTAACTGAAATCATAGGTCACCAAGGGGGCCACTGAGGAGCAGCCACCATAGTCCTGTCAGTTCCAGCATCTATTAATCCTTCAAACTGTTGGTTATTAAAAGTAAGGGTAAGTGTAGGCTGAGTGAATATGATAGCTTTTATAAAATATGTTTGTACAACAGCCTCTGAATTTGGACCCATCTGTGGGGCTAATTCACAATTATTATCTTCTATTTTAACTGTATGTTCAAATTATACATTTAATAGCCCTAATTTCTACTTACAGTGAAATAATATATTAATTTTAAAGACTATTTACCTACCTATAACTTTTAAATCTACTAAAATATTTTGACCTAATGCAAAGTAACAAAATGACTTATTGAAGAATTTATAGATTGTTATTGTGTTTTTGAATGTTATGAATGTGTACATATACATACAAATACATATACAAACACTTCTTTATATATATATATGGACACATATGAAAAATTGAAGGAAAATTTAAATATTCCTAAATCCTCAAAGCAGGAAGGTCATTGAAAAAAAATTAGAGGAAAAAATTTACTATCAACTTATGTCTGGCAGCTAGGTAAACCAGAAGCCAAGTTGTCTATTTACTGTAGCTGATGCCAATTGGAATCCAACACACAGTTTGTAACAGCTGAAAGCTGTCAACTTTGAGAACAGCATAAGGACAATATGATAGTCAAAACAGGATGAAACTACAGTCTAAACAAAATGACACATGCATTTGTGCAATTAGCAGCATCAGCAAAAGGAAAGTAGTTTGAAATATTGTCAGTTGTCCAAAAATAGGAGAAAGCTTATTTTATCAGAGCAATTAAGTCAGAATCTGGCTAAAAAGAATTAAAGATATAGGATGCTGTGGGGTAATATGAAAAGAATGGTAAGCTTTCATTAATAATTATCTTATCATACATATCACATTCCCCAAATATGAGTATAATAATTTCATAAGCCTCTAAATATTTATATAAACTATCACCGAAATATAGGAATACATTTTTCTTTAGAAAATCTATCAATAAATAAATGAAATTTAAGCTTGTTGATTAAATTACTTGGAGTATTACAGCTGCAGAACCTAAGGTGAGAAAACATCTATTTAGGAGAGCTTTTCATGTATCTTAGTTGTTGGCCATCTGGCTTCTGCATCTGCCATCACCAATGTTCAAAACTGATCTCTTAATTCCCAAATATGATGGTTGTTTCAACCCTCCTGATCTCTGTTGTATTTTTATCCTATTTACTTATTTCCCCTGGATATTCTTTTTTCTGGTTTTCTGGTCTATAAATCTGATCATGCCTTAATTTCTTTTACTAGTTTATCATCTAAATCATACTCCTTAAATGTGGATGTTTCCAAGGCCCTATCCTTGATCATTTTCTCTTCTCTTTCTGCAGGTGTAACTACCTGCTCCTGTGGATTTACTTATAATCTTCATGTTAATGACTCAGATCAATATATGTATCCCCAATCTCTCTCTTGAACTCCACATTTTCAAATCCCTGTTAGAAATTTCAAATTGGATGCTCAGGAGATATCTCAAATGCCTGAAACATAACTGAATATATTTCCCCAAAGTCTACCTTCTTCCAAACGTCTATACTTCTGTTAAAGGCACTATGATTTTCCCAGTTTCTAAGGATTTTAACTTTAACATTATTTTCAACTCATCACTTTCCCTTACTCCATGTACACAATCAGTTGCCAAATCTTGTCATTTCTGTTTCCATAGCATTTATCTCATCAGACTTTTTGTCTTTACTCACATATTTACCACCTTAAGTCAGGCCTGATTACCTCCTATTTAGACTATAAATATCCACCTAAATGATCTCTTTACCTTAAGGTTTTCCCCATGACAGTCTTATTTTTACACATTTGCCCAAGTGATTTTTCCTTAAAACAAAGATCTGTTATTTCCATACTAATTGCTCCCTGTTACCTTGTCTGTTTAATTTATAAAGCTTGTCAACACATCATCCTGACTTTTGTTTCCAATCTCATTATATATTACTTTCCTACCCATACTCTAAAATGTGGACTAACTTTTCTATTCCTCCCTCATGGATGTATAACTCTAGTTCTCATTACTTTGAACAGTCTCTTCCTCTAATTTCTCTAATGTCCTCTCTCTTCACCATTACCTCATCTGTGTCCTTTATTCATTCAACAATTTACACATGCATTACCTTCTATATGAAGCTTTTCTTAATTGTTTAATGATTAGTACCCTCTACCAGTATTTTATAATTAATTACCTTGTATGTATTTGCATTTTTTTACATTTATTCTGCACAAATGAAAAAGATGATAGAAAGAAGGGAAGAAAAAAAGAAAGGAAGGAAGGAAGAAAAAAAAAGAAATTTCTCTTAAATAATGTAAGCTCCTCCCTTTTACTTGTGCCTGGTTAGAAGGTGCACTCATCAGAGGCCAAAGGGGAGTAAGTGGTTTTGGCAACAAACAACTTAACTGCTTGGATCCTTTTCCTGATATATGTGGTTAAACAGTTAATCAAACAAGGGGTGCCATTTAGTAGAACTAGCAGGAATAGAGCAAGGGGACCTATCAGGGACATTATAAGCAAGGTCATCCAGAGGGACCAATTAAAAAGTGACTGGTACCAGGACATTGATTGTAGTGGAGTGGTCTCCCCCACTCTTTGATGTGTCTTTTGACTGTAAATAGAGATTCCCTTACCACCCCTGAGTCATTAGCATAGAAATAGGAAGCCTCCCTGAGGGCCATACATAGCCCTGCTTGTTTAAGGTAGAGTAAATCCAGGCCCTGAAGATTTTATAGGATCACTTCTACCAAAGAGTTTAAAGAGTTTTCCAGGAAGGATATTTCATTTTTCTAGGTCCTTTAAGTCCTGGTCCACCTGGGAACCCAGAGCTAATAGCTGGCTGTCACTATGGATCAGAGTAGTGGTCCCAACAGGAGCAGCTCTGCATGTCCTACCCAATAAACCAAAATGTTCTTCAGCCCCTTCCTCAGAGTACAAATAAATTTGAGGGATTACATATACAAGTAAGCAAAGCTCAGGGGATTCTTCCAAAGTATTTTCACCAATACATGGAGTTAGTCTCATAGTACATGCAAAATAGAATCCTGTCAGGCCTATATTGGGGAGGTGGCAGTAACCACTACACAATGCTTTTTGTATAGGGAGTGCTCCAGATCATAGCATACCTCCCAAAATTAATCTCGGAATGTTGGTGGTGTACTCTGGGGGCAGGTTCTCAGCTGAGAGTGAAAGATTCTGGTTCCAGTGGGTCTCTGACCCTCAAATGGCGAGTATGCCTATTTCCACAAAGTAGGGGGTGCTGGGTCCAGGCACATCCAACAACTTGTGGAGAGGGTGGGACTGGTTAGGTTTATCAGCTGGTATACTACACCAAGGGCTGACATAAAGATCTTCTAGGGAGATAGCAGTCTCTGGGAAATGGAGGCTGAGGGAGTGTTAAAACAATTGTCATGGTTTCGCCCTTCAGCCACTAGTGGCTGGTTTCAGGAGTAAAGGAGGAGGATTAATACCTGCCTTAGGGCCTTATGGGGATGTTTTCCCTCCGGAGGGTCCTGAGATTGTGAAACAAGATTTTGAACTGGGCTCCCAAATCTCTTCCTGCCACATAAAATCTGATATCCCAGGTCCTTTCCAATTTCCAGGCCTCATTATGTGATTCTTTCATTGTGACTGAAATGAGATTGTAAATTCCTTCCTTCTGGCATTGTTGTGGTGGTGTTAATCTATGCACCTTAATGTAGGAGTCCTGGCTTTTGTCAAAGAACCAATCTGTTATGGTCTCACAGCCCCATGATCTGCAGAGGTACTAGCCCATCCCCTAACAACATCCACCAGGAATATATAGTACTGGGTTTTCCCCAATCCTTTCTCCATGCTCAAGGACCACCCACATCCATATGAGAGGAGGACCGTGTTCTCATCATTCCCTTTCCTCAAATTGAAGGGATTGTTCTTTTCATGACTGTTGTAAAACAATGTTGGTGGTGTGGGGGGGAGGGAATTCCAAGAGCTTCCCAAGAGCTGGCATAGATCTAAAAAGAACCATTGCTGCCTGTAAGTCCCATTTTGGGCTGCAACCTCCTCCCACCCCCCACCCCTGTGCTTCTTATTTAAGTCTATACATATCTATGGGGGAAATAGTGGCTAGGCTCCCCCAGTAGGGTGGATCAGTAAGTAGTAAGGATCAGGCTACAAAATGGGGTAAGATGCAAAATATGTTTTTTGATCCCAGGGCTGAATGAGACTTTGGTCTCCAAGAATCCAGCAGTGAATGTGAATTCTCAATGACACATGTATGACTCCAAGCTCGAGTAGCTAAACAAAGGCAGGTGAGCAGAAATCTCCAAGCAGGGACCATCAACCCAGTTCTGACAGGTTTGGGGGTAGGACCATAAATTCTAACTAACTAGGAGTTAAGGAGGTGTCCAACTAGAGCCAGTAAGTCTGGACTTAGAAATACCAATTAGGTATGAGATAGGACATCTGGAATTTTATCTTCTGGAATGCCAGATCTCCATAGGCCTAATTATCTTAATTCTAATGAGCAAAAAAAAGAGCTTGCAAATAGGGGAACTGAGGCAGAACAATTAGGGAAACTGAGTCAGGGCAATAAAAGAGAACTGTGGCACAACATTTCACACTCTCTCTTTTAAATATTCAAATTATTGAATTACCTAAGATGGGAGTGAGGCAGAAGGGCCTAAAGCAAAGAGAATAGGAACTAGGGATTTCCATTTTCAAGTTTTTTGAGAAAAATCCACCAGTTTTCCCCAATTTCCTATTTCTTCTTCCTTTTTTTTAGGCAAAAGGAATCATTCACCCAAAAAAGCAAATAAATTGTCAATAACCATCCCACATATAAATCTCAAGAGTGAATTAAAATTCCTATACATATCAGATTAATACAGAAGGTTTCCTAAAAAATCCCTCAAAGATAAAAGCAATAGTTACAAAATTGTAACAATTTCCATCCCAAATCTTAAACACACAGTAATATAGTTCCATCCCCAATCTTAAACACACAGTGATATATGATACAGTCAGGGTTTAACACTCATTCATCAATTATTACCAAATTCCCCATCACAAAGACCATGGGGGGAAGAGTAAAGCTTCTCACTCAAAAACTGCTTCATGCTGATAAAGGGCAGAGACTCTCAGTTCAAAGCAGGGGAATGGGTGTGGTATACTGATCCCAGTCCCAGAAGTAGTTCAATATAGTTGTAGTTTGACCAAAATCTAGAACAAATCTAACAAAAAAAGCTTAGAACAGTCTGAAATACAAAGATATGGTTCACAAGACTGCTGCAAAATGTGAAGAGGCTCAGCTTCCTATGTGAAGAGATGACGTTGCTTCACAGGACAGGCAAATAGCTATAGTCCCAATGAAAACAGCAGTTAGGTTTCACAGACCACTATGCTAATTGTCCTCTCACTAGCTAGAAACCTTTAAAAACCTGAATATCCACAGACACAATATCCAGTAACAGATAGATGACCAGGCTAAATACTTATTTGCCTAAGTATTTAGGACATAATGATTACATACAATCAGATTGGAAACAGCAAGATGAGACATAATTGAATTGCATTAACAATTCTTATTGACTATAGTCTCTGATCAGTCACAGGAAGAAAAAATGCAGGGACATAACTATAACATAACATAAGCAATTAAAACTGATCCTTTAGTACATACAGAATAAAATAGCCTTGACTCAGTTTTATTCCAGTTAATTGTCCCACTAACTGTCGAAGGGCAGAGCTTTAAAACTCCCAAATAGCACTAACTATAAGCCCAAGAAATTTTACCTCCAATAACAAATCCCATTAACCAAATTTTCAGATAAATCCCAAACAGGTATTTACCATAACCTTATATTGATAACAGTAGGAACTTTGTCCCAGTTAACAACTTATCTTTCATATTTAAGTAGACAATTTCATAAGTGAACATTATATAAATCATTTTGTTTTAAGATACCCAATACATAGAAAAATTCCAAATTGCATATTGTCCATAACAGAAACATTTTCAATGGACACAGGAAAAAAAAAAAAAAAACTATCATTTTAGAAGCCCTTTAAATGACCTCCAATATAAAATATTAATTAATTTTTAAAAGAAATAACCCTGTCAAATTATAGATCATATTTATGGCCATATTCCTAAACAAAGAAACCATTATGTATCTAAAAATATATTCAGTCAGTTAACTTAAAAATAAACCTGTCGGTTTAAAATTACAGTTTTCTTCTTTCAAGGAAGAATCAGGCAGCTGCAACTTGATTAAAAAAAATAACAGCTGGAACATACTTAGTAGAGGGGGGATTCCATGTGGCTGCCCTTCCCCCCACTCCACCTCCAAAGAGGCAGGGGGGAGGTAAGGTGAGCTAAACTGTGCCCCTGTCCTCCCGGTTCTCAATTTTCCTCACAAAGAAATCCTTCCATTAAAAACTTTCTTCTGGGGCAGCTAGGTGGCACAGTGGATAGAGCACCAGACTTGAATTCAGGAAGACCCAAGTTCAAATCTGCACTTAACACTTCCTAGCTGTGTGACCCTGGGCAAATCACTTAACCCCAGAGTCAGGAAAAAAACCAAAAAAAAAACAACTTTCTTCTTTCTGTTCCTACTTAACTTTTCTCTTTTCCTCCTGTTACAAACTTTAAACAAATTCTAACAGCCTTTCTAACCAAATGCTCCATTGCTAAAGTAGCAGAAAGCAGTGTGAGTTGAATCTTTAACTTTGAAGACAAAAGATCCTCTCCCGTTTCTCCCTCCCCCACCTCTTCTCTTTGTTACTCCCAAAACCATTCAAACCTATAATTGTTCCTACAAACCAATCTTTCATAAATCACCTTGATTCACCTTTCCTTTCCCTTCAAAAGTTTTAAGATTCACAATACAGTGAATAGCTAAATAACTCCATAAAACCCACATGTCCAGCAAAGCATAACTTATAATGTTAACAAATTACTTGATGTTTCAGAAGGTAACAAACTGAAGCAAACCAAATAGTTTTTTTTTTTAGTTTTTCTTTCCTCTGCCTGAGTGTTCTTCCCACAGCAATTAGCTCTCTTATCTCTAGAATTTTTTAGGGCCCAGCTTGAATTTTATTGTTTTTTCCCTTCCCTCTAACTAGAGCAGGATGCTTTTTGAGAGAAAACTTTTCTTCCATTCTTAAAATAGCCAAGTTTATTTTCTTTTTCCTCTTTAGTAATAAAGGTTTCAATATTCAAACAAATTCCAAGATCTTATTCTCAGAATAAACAATTCTAGCGTGCACAGGCTCTAGTAAAATTATTTCCCATAACTTCAGAATCATCCTAAAATTCCTAATCAAATGTTTTCTCCTGCCAGAGTTTTTTTTTTTTTTTTTTCTTTTTTCTTTCTTTTTTTTTTTTTCTCTGAGGCTTGGGTTAAGTGACTTGCCCAGGGTCACACAGCTAGGAAGTGTTAAGTGTCTGAGACCAGATTTGAACTCTGGTCCTCCAGTGTTAAGTGTCTGAGACCAGATTTGAACTCTGGTCCTCCAGAATTCAAGGCTGGTGCTCTATCCACTGCGCCACCTAGCTGCCCCTCATGCCAGAGTTATAAAGCAACTATTATAAACTTCTTTTCTCCAGGTGACTTCAATCACATAAGGTTTTTATTGTCCTTTACTCCTCTCTAGCATGCTTTGAAAACCTGTCTGCCATTTTAAAATAACCAAGCTTTTTTTTTTTTTTCTTTTTCCTTTTATTTACAAGTTAGTACAATAGGTTAAAAAGTTTAAAATCACAAGCAAATTTTCTTACTAAGCACAGTTACAACCTTGAAATAACCAAGTCTTAATCATTGTTCTTAAAACTTTAACAGAACACTTACACAGAACACAAATCACACAGAACAAAACATTTAACATTCCCATTTCAATAGGCACACTTAAACACAAAGAGACAATAGACAAACAATTCCAGAATACAAAAGATAGACAATCCAAACCAAAAAATCAGGGCACTCCAATGGTATCCTGTGGAGGCCAGTAGGGGGTACTGATGCCTCATTCAGTGTAGCCACCTACAATCTTTTACTCACCCGAAAATGAACAAATTCCCCAAATGCTTGAAGCCACTTGAGCTAAATTAAACCTCACTTTTCTGGTCTGCAAAAGAGGTTATGGAAGTCCAGGGCAGGAATGTCTTCTTGGTGGCCATCCCCTAGAGATGGTAATCCTCTTTGCCTTCCAGGGAAGGGGACTAGCTGTCAGAGCCAAAGGCTATCTCACTGGGGAACTTCTACTAAAATACCAGGGCAAGAGAAAATACAGGACAGACAAAATAATGTAAATTTAAGAGAACCACCAACTGAGTCCCACCAGAACAAACCTAGGGAAGTCAGTCCTGAGCAGTTTCAGGGACACATATTTATAGGAAAAAACCACAAGAATGTTCTGAAATATTTATCACACTAAAATTCCATTCTCAGACAGGCAGCAAAGGGAAACAATATTTCTTTAAGTTTTATGCTTGTCAAGTTGTCAAAGTCTTTGGTTATTGATAAGGTTAAGGTGGCACATCTGGGGGTCTGTGGTAGGAAATGCCGCTTGCATGAAGGAATAAAGAGATGGTGACATATTTTTGACTGAAGACAGAATTCAGAGGTAATATTCTCACAGTCTCAGAAGTGCAGGACAAGGGACAGAGTCCGTCCATTACAACACCACCTTGGAAGTACTGAAAACTTTCAAATCCCAAGAATTAGCTCTGAAAACAACACTGTGAGAAAGCCCAAAATCTGAAAGGATGCTTTTCCTACACAATATTGGGAACAAAACCCAATGTTAAACAAAGGTTGAAGATCAAGAAACAGGGTGGAAAAATAAGCAAACAACAACAAAGAACCTGACCAAAAGAAAAAAAACTACTGTGGTGACAGGAAATATGAAGCCACAAACTCAGAAGGTGACAATAATGTCAAAAACAACTACAGTCAAAGCCACAAAAAATAGAGAAAAGTAAAAAAGAATTCCTAAAAAAAAAATTAACATTTTATTTTCAAAATCATGTGAGAATAGTACAGAAAAATATAGATAAATGAAATCAAAGAAAGAAAATTATAAAAAAGAAAAGCTTAGTAAGAGTTCAAATATATTATATATATATATATACATTTGCATATACAAACCACGCACCATGAATGTGCATGTTTATACATGCATATATATGTATACTTACACACATATATGTGACTATATTACCCTTTGATGCAATTTAGATGTGAAGTTCAAACATTGCTCTCTCCCTTCCAATTTTCCCTCCACTGGAAAAATTCTTCCTTGTATACACAGTCTCCACCATTTTTCCTCTCTCAATCTTTCAGGTCATTCCATTTTATTGCCTGTTCACTTTTGACTCACTCTTAGGCCATCTTTTAGAATTATTCTAATTGCCCTAATAATGATTAAGTTCTTAGAATTTACATTATCATCCTAGAAAAAAAGACAAAAAAGATAAAATCTTAGTAAAATTTATATTAACAGGTAATATATCTGTCGATATAAATTTTACTAAGATTTTATCTTTTATCTTTATTTTATTTTATTATATTATATATATATTATATATATACACACACTAATACATACATACACAAATACAGACATACTATGTATTAGGGAATAAAAAACTCACAAAATGCAGAAAAACAGAAATATTAAATGTGTCCTTTTCAGATGATGTTATTAAAGGACCATGGAAGCACAGATTAAAAATAAATTAGAAATTGGTAAAAGAGATATAAAAATATTGCCCCAAAAAACCGCTTTCACAGAATTGGCCAAATGGAAAAGAATGAAAGAAAACTCATTATATAAAATAACTCCTTTAAGATTTGAATTGGTCAACTAGAAGTTAATGCCTTCATGAGAGAAGAAAAGAAAAAACTAAAAAAAAAAAAAACAACTCAAAAAAAAGGTCAAAAGAATGGAGGGAAAATTTTAACATGAATTTATTCATCACAAAAAACAAGTAAACTGGAAAATAAAAGAATTATTGGACTTCATAAGAGACATAATCAAAGAAAGAGCTACACATCATATTTCAAGAAATTATCATGTAAAATTTCTTGGTGTTCTAAAACCAGAAAGTAAAACAGAAATTCAAAGAGTCCAACAAAATGAGAACTAACAGAAATATTATGGGCAAATTTCAGAGATCATAGTTCAAGAAACATTCAAATACCATGAAATCAAAGTCAGCATTATGCAAGATATAGCAGTTTCAATGTTCAGGGACCAAAGGGCTTAGGATTTACTCTATTTCATTTCCCTTGAAGCATAGCACTCAGTTTTTCTGGGTAGTTCATTCTGTTTATAATCTCAGATCTTTCACCTTGAAAAAAATTAATAGGCAAGAAACAGAGTTATCCTGAGATATTGGGAAAGGCAGAGGAAAAATGGGGAAAATATTTGTGTATATAAGGAAGTTTTTACAGTGGAGAAAAAATTGGGGGGGTTTCAATGTTTGAATTTCACATTTAAATTGAATTAAAAGGGGGAAATAAGGCACATACTTGTGTTTGTATGCACACATATATGTGAGAACGCCTACATGCATGCACACACATGTGGTTTCTATGTATACATATATACATACATAAAACATATGATACACATGCATACATACAATACATTAGGGGAGAAAACCCTCACAAATTAATGCAAAAACCCAGAAATATAAAATATACCCTTTTCAAATGATGATACAATAAAAATTAATAAAGGGCCATCAAAGCATAGATTAAAAACAAATTAGAAAAATAGAATGTAATCTAATATTATACCATGTAATTTTTAGATTACTTTTTATAATTTCCCTTTTACTTTTACGTTATATATGTACATTATTTTTTTCATATTTTCATATTATTCATGTTGGGAGAGAAAAATCAGAACACAAAGGGAAAACAAGAGAGGAAAAAAATGAAAATAGTATGTGCTGATCCATATCCAGTCTCCATAGTTGTCTCTCTGGGTGCAAATGGAGATTTCCATTCAAAGTTGATTGAGATTGCCTGAGATCACTTAATTGGTAAGAAAAAGCAAGTCTGTCATAGTTAATTATCACACAGTCTTGTTGTTTCTATTTACAATGTTTTCCTACTGGTGCTTATTTCACTCAGCATCAGTTCATGTAAACCTATACAGGTTTTTCTAAAATCAGCTTGTTCATTATTTTTTATGGAAGGATAATATTCCATTACTTTGATATACCATAACTTATTCAGCCATTTCCTGATTGATGGGCATCTACTCATTTCCCAATTCTTTGTCACAATAAAAGTAGGTGCTACAAACATTTTTCCACAAGTAGGTCCTTTTCTCACTTTTATGATATCTGGGTGCCAATAGTGGCACTTCTGAATCAAAGGTTATGGACTGTTTGAAAGCCCTTTGGGCATAATTTCAAATTACTGTCCAGAATGTTTGGATTAGTTCACAACTTCATCAGCAATACATTCATATCCTCTTCAATATTTATCATTATTATATTTTGGTCAATTTAGCCAATCTGATAGGTACAAAGTATCTCAGAGTAGTTTTAATTTACATTTCTTTAATCAATAATGATTTAAAACATTTTGTTTATATTACTACAGATGGTTTTAATTTCTTTATCTGAAAATTGTCTACTCACATTTTTAATCATTTACAAATTGCAGAATGACTTGTATTCTTATAAATTTGACTCAGTGTTCTATATATATATATATATATATATTCTAGAAATTAGGCCTTTATAAAAATACTGGCTATAAAACCTGTTTTCCAGCTTTCTGGTTCGCTTCTAATCTTAGCTGCATTGGTTTTGTTTGTGGGGGAAAAAAAACCAAAACTTTTTATTTTAATGTAATAAAAGTTCTCAAATTTGCATTTCATAATGCTCTCTATTTTTTGCTTAGTTATAAATTCTTCCCTTCTGCAATGATTTAATAAGTAAACTATCATTTGCTTATAGTATCATCTCATGTGTAATTTATATACTCATTTAGATCTTATTTTGATATGGAGTATGAGATGTAAGTCTGTACTGACTTTTTGACAAGCTATTTTTCAGTGTTGCCAGCAATTTTTGACAAATACTAAATTCTTATCCTAGAATTTGGAGTCTTTGGATTTATCACAGTAGGTTATAAAAAAGTCATTGACAATTATGTCTTGCATATCTAAACTATTTCATGTATATACTACTCTATTTCTTTGCCATTACAGGATATTTTTGATGACTGCTGCTTTAAAATAGACATTTAGATCTGGTGCTGTTAGGCCATTATCTTTTGAATTTTTAAAAAACTCCCTTCATATTTTAAATTTTTTTCCAGATGAATTTTGTTAGTATTTTTTCTAATTCTATAAAATAACATTTGTCAGTTTGATTGGCATGGCACTATTAGACTAATTTAAGTAGAAGTATCATTTTTACTATATTAGCTCAGCTTACCAAGGAGCAATTGATATTTTCTAGTTGCCTGAGTGTGACTTTGTGTAAAAAGTGTTTGTAATTGTGCTCGTATATTTCCTGAATTTGTCTTGGCAGATAGACACCCAAACACTTTATTTTGTCTATAAAGGTTTTAACTGGAATTTCTCTTTCTATCTCTTGCTACTGGGCTTTGTTAGTAACAGATAGATACACTGATAATTTATGTGGATTTATGAAACATTCTGCAACTCTGCTAAAGTTAATTGGTTCAAGCAGTTTTTTTTAGTACATTCTCTTTTTTTTGCACATTTAAAAAAAATTAGACTTTAAATTTTCAAAAGATATACATGGATAATTTTTCAACATTCAACCTTGCAAAACCATGTGTTCCAATTTTTCTCCCTGTCTGCCCCCCTCCCCAGATGGCAAGTAGTCTAATATATATTAAACATGATAAAATATATTTTTAATCCAATATATGTTTATATATATATATATATTTATACAATTATCTTGCTACACAAAAAAAAATCAAATAAAAATGGGAAAAAATAAAATGCAGGCAAACAACAACAGAAAGAATGAGAATGCCATGTTGTGATCCATATTCAGTTCCCATACTCCTCTCTCTGAATGTAGATGGCTCTCAGCATCACAAGACCATTGGAACTGGTCTGAATCATCTCACTGTTGAGAAAGTCACATCCATTAGAATTGATCATCATATAGTATTGCTGTTGCCCTCTACAATGATCTTCAGGTGCTGCTCATGTCACTTAGCATCAGTTCATTTAAATCTCTACAAGTCTCTGAGAAATCATGCTGCTAATCATTTCTTATAGAACAATAATATTCCAAAACATTCATGTATTATAAATTATTCAGCCATTCTCCAACTGATGTATAGACACTCAGTTGCCAATTTCTTCTCACAACAAAAAGGGCTACCACAAACACTTGCATATGTGGGTCTCTTTCCCTCCTTGAAGATCTTTTTGGGATATAAGCCTAGTAGAAACACTGCTGGATAAAAGGATATGCACAGTTTGATAGCCCTTTGGGCATAGTTCCAAATTGCTGTCCAGAATGGTTGGATCTTTTCACAACTCCACCAACAATGTATGTATCCCAGTTTTCCCATATTCCCTCCAACATTCATCATTGTCTTTTCCTGCTATCTTAGCCAATCTAAGAGATGTGTAGTGGTATCTCAGAGTTGTCTTAATTTGTATTTCTTTGATTAAGGACCTTTTCATATAACTACAAAATGTTTTAATTTCTTCATCTGAAAATTGTTCATATCCTTTGACCATTTATCAATTGGAGAAAGGCTTGAATTCTTATAAATCTGAGTCATTTTTCTATATATTTTAGAAATGAGGCCTTTATCAGACTTTTAAATGTAAAATTATTTTCCCAGTTTACAACTTCTCTTTTAATCTTGTCTGCATTAGTTTTGTTTCTACAAAAGAACTTTTAAATTAATGTAATCAAATTATCTATTTTTTGTTCAGTAATTGTTTTTAATTCTTCTTTAGCCACAAATTCATTCTTCTCCATAGATCTGAGAGATAAACTATACTTTGTTCTTCTAATTTGCTCATAAAATCTCTATATCTAGTGTGGGTCAATGCCTAGTTGCTGCCATATTAGTTTTCAATATTTCCATAAGTATTTGTCAAATAATGAGTTTTTGATCTCAAAAACTAGGGTTTGGGACTTGTCAAACACTAGATTCCTATTGTCGTTGACTTTTTGTCTTGTAAACCTAATTTTTTCTACTGATCAATTATTCTGCTTCTTAGCCAGTACAAAATGATTTTGATGACTGTTACTTTGTAATACAGTTTTAGATCTGGCAAAGCTAGACCACTTTAATTTGCATTTTTTCATGAATTCCCTTGAAATTCTTGATCATTTGTTTTTTCAGATGAACTTTGTTATTTTTTTTAGAGCTGTAAAATAATTTCTTGGGAGTTTGATTAATATGGCACTAAATAAGTAGAGTAATTTAGATAGTATTATTATTCTTATTATATTTGCTTGGCCTACCCATGGGCACTTGATACTTTTCCATTTGATGAGATCTGACTTTATTTGTGTGAAAAGTGTTTAATAGTTGTGTTCATAAAATTCCTGACTTTGCCTTGGTAGGTACAGTCCCAAATCTTTTATGTTATCGTCAATTATTTTAAATGGAATGTCTCTTTGTATTTCTTCCTGTGGGGCTTTGTTGGTAATATATAAAAATGCTGATGCTTTATGTGGATTTATTTTGTATCCTGCAACTTTGCTAAAGATGTGAATTCTTTCTAGTAATTTTTCAGTTGATTTTCTAAGGTTCTGTTAATATATCATTTCCAAAGAGTGATATATAGTTTCTTCATTACCTATTCTAATTCCTTTAATCTTATTTTCTTCTCTTATTGCCAAAGTTAACATTTCTAATACAATATTGAATAGTAATAGTGACAACCTTGTTTCATTCTTGATCTTACTAAACATGGTTTTAGTTTGTCTCCTTTATTTATTATGATTGCTGGTGGTTTTCAATAGATGCTACTGATCATTTTAAGGAAAAGCCCTTTTATTCTTATGCTTTCTACTGTTTTTAATAGGGATAGATGTTGGATTTTATCAAATGTATTTGTGCATCTATTGAGATAATCCTATGATTTTTGTTAATTTGGTTATTGATATAGTTGATTAAGCTAGTCGTTTTCCTAATATTGAACTAGCCCTGCATTCCTGGTATAAATCCTATTTGGTCATAGTGTTTTATCCTGAGGATAACTTTCTGTAATCTGGTTGCCAATATTTTATTTAAGATTTTTGCATCAATTTTCATTAGGGAAATTGGTCTATAATTTTCTTTCTCTGTTTTACCCTATGTGATTTAGCTATCAGCACCATATCTGTGTCATAAAAGGAATTTGATAGGATTCATTCTTTCCCCATTTTTTCAAATAGTTAATATGTATGGGAATTAATTGTTCTTTGATGTTTGGTAGAATTCACATGTAAATCCATTTGGCCATGGAGATTTTTTCCCTTAGTTAGTTGATTAATAGTTTGTTTTTACTTTTTTTTCTAAAATGGGACTATTTAAATATATTTTTTTTTCATTTTGCCTTTTTTCCCTATTGCCTATAGAGTATAGACAATCTATATTTTTGTAGGTATTTCTCCATTTCACTTAGATTATTGATTTTATTGACATATAGTTTGGCAAAACAACTCCTAATTATTGCTCTAATTTCCTGATCATTGGAGAAAAATTCTCCCTTTTCATTTTTGAGATCAATAATTTGATTTTCTTCTTTTCTTTTTCTAATCAAATTAATAGGAGGTTTATTATTTTGTAGGTTTTTTTCATAAGAATCAATTCTTAGTTTTATTTATTGAAGAATTTATTTATTAAAGTATTTAATTACTTTTCTTACATTTATTTTATTAATCTCCTCTGTTACTTTCAGAATTTCAAATTTGGTATTTAATTGGGGGTTTTTAATGTGATCTTTTTCTAGCTTTTTTAGTTGTAAGCCCAATCCATCGATCTTCTCTTTCTCTATTTTATGCAAGTAATCATCTAGAAACATAAAATTTCCTGATAACTACTTTGGCTACATCCCACAAATTTTGGTATGTTGTTTCATTATTGTCATTCTCTTAGATGAATTATTGATTGTGTCTATGATTTATTGTTTCACTGACTCATTCTTTAGGATTAGATTATAATTTTCAATTAATTTTTAGTTTATTTTTCCCCTGGCCTTTTGTTGCATGGGTAATTTTTATTGCATTATGATCTGAGAAAAATGCATTTGTTATTTCTGCCTTTCTGCATTTGATTTTGAGGCTTTCATGCCTTATACATGGTTAATTTTTGTATAGGTTGCCAAGAAAAAGGTATATTTCTTTCTGTTTCCATTCAATTTTTTTCCAAAGGTCCATCATCCCTAATTTTTTCTAGGATTCAATTTGCTTCCTTAACTTCATTTTTATTTATTTTGTGTTTCACTTTATCTAATTTTTTATTTTTATTTTTAAATTATTTACAAAGCGTATGCATAGGTAATTTTTCCAACTTTGCAAAACCTTTTGTTCCAAATTTTTCCTTACTTCCCTCCTCCCCTTCCCCAGCTGTCATGTAGTCCAATACATGTTAATATGTTGAAATATATGTTAAGTCCAAGAGTTGTATACATATTTATACAATTGTCTTGCTGCAGAAGAAAAATAAGATCAAGAAGGAAGGAAAAGAAAAGCTGAGAAATAAAACAAAATACAAGCAAATAACAATAGAGAAAATGATTACGCTATGTTGTGTTCCACACTCTGTTCCCACTGTTCTCTTTCTGGGTGTAGATGGTTCTCTTCATCACTGAACTAGTGGAACTGGTTTGAATCCCCTCCTTGTTGAAGAGAGCCATGTCCATCAGAATTGATCATCATGTAGTCTTGGTGCTGTTC
This sequence comes from Sminthopsis crassicaudata, assembly GCF_048593235.1. Lineage (NCBI taxonomy): Eukaryota > Metazoa > Chordata > Mammalia > Dasyuromorphia > Dasyuridae > Sminthopsis > Sminthopsis crassicaudata. Next base: position 186,945,444 of record NC_133619.1, read on the forward strand.
AATATGTTGTTTTTCAAGAAACACATTTAAAACAGAGTGATTCTTTTAGAGTAATAGTAAAAAGCTAGAGTAGAAAAAATGATCAGCAGAAGTGAAAAAAGCAGGAGTAACCATCCAGATCTCATATCAAGCAAAAGCAAAAATTGATCTAATTAAAAGAGATAAGGAAGGAAACTATGTCCTGCTAAGGGGTATCATAGATAATGAAGCAATATCAATACTAAACATATATGCACCAAGTGGTATAGCATGCAAATTCCTAAAGGATAAGTTGAGATATGCAGAAAAAAAAGACAGCAAAACTATACTAGTCTCAATCTTCCTCTCTCAGACCTAGATAAATTGAACCACAAAATAAAGAAGGTAAGGAGATAAATAGAAATTTAGAAAATTTAGATATGATAGATCTTTGGAGAAAACTGAGTTGAGACAGAAAGCAGCATACATTTTTCTTGTCAATTGATGGAACCCATAAGAAAATTGACCATATATTAGAGCACAAAGCCTTCAAAATTAAATACAGAAAGGCAGAAATAGTAAATACATTTTTAAAGATCATGGTGCAATAAAATCACATGCAATAAAAGGCCAAGAGGAAATAGACCAAAAGTTAATTGGAAACAAATTAATCTAATTCTAAGGAATGAATGGGTGAAACAATAAATCATAGACACGATCAATAATTTCATCTAAGGTAATGATAATAATGAGATATCCCAAATTTGTGAAATGCAGCCAAAACAGTAATTAGGGGAAATTTATATCTCTAGATGCTTATTTGCATAAAATAGAGAAAGACAAGATCTTTGAATTGGGCTTGCAATTAAAAAAGCTAGAAAAAGAACAAATTGAAAGCACCCAGTTAAATGCCAAACTTGAAATTCTAAAAATAAAAGGGGAGACTAAGAAAATGTAAGAAAACTACTGAAGTAATAAATAAAACTGAGCATTGATTTTATGAAAAAAAAACATGTAAAATAGAGAAACATTTTGTTAATTTGATTAGAAAAAGGAAAGAAGAAAATGAAATTGTTAGTCTTAAAAATAAAAAAGGGGAATTTTCACCAATTAAAAGGCAATTAGAGCAATAATTAGGAATAATTTTGGCCAAATATATGTCAATAAATATGATAATCTAAGTGAAATGGAGGAATACTTACAAAATATTAATTGCCCAGATTAACAGCAAGGGAAATAAATTATTTAAATAGTCCCATTTTAGAAAAAGAAATAGAACAAACTATTAATCAACTCCCTAAGAAAAGTCAGATGGATTTACATGTGAATTCTACATTTAAAGAACAATTAATTCCAATACTATGCAAACTACTTGAAAAAATAGGAAAGAAGGAATCCTACCAAATTACTTTTATGATTGAGATATGGTGCTGATTCTTAAACCATGTAGGGTCAGAAACAGACAATGAAAATTATAGACCAATTTCCCTAATGAATGTTGATGCAAAAATCTTAAATAAAACAATAGCAAAGAGATTACAGAACAACCAGGTTAATACATCACTGGTATTATCACAAGTAAGATTTATACCAAGAATGCAACACTGGTTCAATATTGGGGAAAGTATTAGCATAATTGACAATATCAATAGCCAGACTAACAAAAATCATGACTATCTCAATAGGTGCAGAAAAAGCATTTGATAAAATGCAACACCCATTCCTATTAAAAACACTAGAGAGTATAGGACTAAATAGACTTCTTTTCCTTAAAATGATCAGAAGCATTTATTTAAAATCATCAGCAAGCATCATACGTAATTGGGACAACCTAGAACCATTGCCAATAAGATTAGGGTAAACAAGGTTGCCTATTATCACCATTACGATTCAATATTATATTAGAAATGTTATCTTTGGCAATAAAAGAAGAGATTAAATGAATTAGAGTAGGGAATGAGGAAACTTGATTTCACTCTTTGCAGATGATATGATGAAATTCTTAGAAAATCCTAGAGAATCAACTAAAAAACTACTAGAAAAAATTCAGAACTTTAGCAAAGTTGTAGGATACAGAATTAATCTACATAAATCACCAGCATATATATAGATATATTTATATATCTATATATATGCCTGCTAACAATATGAACACAACTACAAAAATTTTTTTGACACAAATGAAGTCAGATCTAATCAATGGGAAAAAATATCAAGTACTCTTGGGTAGGCTGAGGAAATGCAATAAAAATGAAATACTCCTAAATTAATCTACTTAATTAGTACCATTTCAATCATACTCCCAAGAAAGTATTTTACAGATCTTGAAAAAATAATAACAATAACCATAAATAATAAAATAATAACAAAGATAATCTGAAGGAACAAAAAGTCAAGAATTTCAAAGGGAATTAATGGGAAAAAAAAAAAAAAAAGCAAATGATCATGGACTAGCTATGTCAGACCTAAAACTATATTATAAAGAAACAGTCATCAAAACCATTTGATATTGGCTAAGAAACAGATCAGTCTATCAGTGGAAGAGATTGGATTCATAGGCTAAAACAATCAATGACTAGAGTAATCTAATAGTTGACAAACCGAAAGACCCCTGCTTTTGGGATAAGAACTTACTCTTTGAACTGCTGGGTAAATTGGCAACTAGTAAGCCAGAAACTTGGCATTGATTGATAACACCATATACAAAATAAGGTAGAAATGATCTAGACATAAGGACTAATAGTATAAGCAAGTTAGAAGAACATGGGATAGTTTACCTCTCAGATCTGTGGAGAAGGAAGGAATTATTGACCAAAGAAGAACTGGAACTCATTACTGAACACCAAATAGATAATTTTGATTATATTAGGTTAAAAATTGTGTACAAACAAAAGTAATGCAGACAAGATTAAAAGGGAAGAAATAAACTGGGAAAACATTTTTACATTCAAGGGTTCTGATAAAGGCTTAATTTCTAAGATATGTAGAACATTGACTCAAATTTATATAAGAATTTAAGCCATTCTCCCAATTGATAAATGGTCAAAGGATATGAACAGACAATTTATGAAAAAGTGTTGTAAGTCAGGATTAATCAGAGAAATGGAAATTATGACAACTATCAGACACCATTACACACCTCTCAGATTGGTTTAGATGTCATGAAAAGATAATTATGAATGATGGATGGGATGTGTAAAAAACTGGGACACTAATATATTGCTTGTGGACTTTTGGACTGATTCAACTATTCTGGATAGCAATTTGGTACTATGCTCAAAGGGTTATCAAACTGTGCACACCCTTTGATATAACATTTTTTCTGTTGGGCTTATATCACAAAAAGATCTTTAAAAAGGAAAAGGAACCCACATGTGCAAAAATGTTTGTGGTAGCGCTGGCAAGAAACTGGAAACTGAATGGATGCCCATTAGTTGGAGAATGGCTGAATAAATCATGATAGATGAATGTTATGGAATATTATTGTTCTATAAGAAATGACCAGCAGGGTGATTTATGAGAGGCTTAAAAAGAGATATGAACTTTTGCTAAGTAAAATGAGAAGAACTAGGATATCATCAGCAACAGCTGTGTTGCTGTACATGGCAACGACAAGACTATAAGATCACTTCTGATAAATGTGGCTCTTTTCAACAATGAGATGATTCATGCCATTTCCAATTTTCTTGTGATGATGAGAGGCATCTACTCCCAGAGAGAGGTCTGTGGGAATTGAGTGTGGATCACAGTATAGCATTTTCATTCTTTTTATTGTTTGCTTGCATTTTATTTTTTCTCATTTTTTTCCTGTGTGATCTGATTTTTCTTGTGCAGCAAGATAATTATGTAAATACAATTTATTTATATTTGTTATATAATAAACAAATCAAGAAAAATAAATAATCAAGGAAAACTGTCTTGATGTCTCAGCACTGAAAGGTAAAATAACCATCGAAAGAATCCACCTCCTGTAAGCAACCCAAAAATGAAAACTCCAGATTTACCACATCAAGGAGGAAATATTGCAAACATCCAGGAACAATTCAAATATCAAGAAGCCACAATCATAATTACCCAGGACCTAACAACTTCTGCTTTAAAAGATTAAAGGGCCTGGATTATGATATTCTGGAGGGGAAAGGAACTTGGACCACGGGAACAATCAACTTTCCAACAAAATTAAGTATTGTTTTTCAGGGGGAAAAGATGGACATTCAATAAAATAGGGGGTTTTCATTTATTTTTGGTGAAAACATTAGAGTGGATCAGAAAATTTGATCCTCAAATACAAGACACAAAATAAGCATAAAAAGATAAATGGAGAAGAAAATAATTATGTTTTTAATCTGTGTAAACTTCTTTATGCAATTCTCTTGTTACACAAGAAAAATCAGATCAAAAAGGAAAGAAAATGAATAAGAAAACTAAATGCAAGCAAATAACATCAAAAAGAGTCAAAATATTATGTTGTGATCTATATTCAATTCCCACAATCCTCTCTGGGTGTAAATGACTCTCTTCATCAAAAGATCATTGGAAATGGCATCAATCATCTCATTGTTGGAAAGAGTCAAATTCATAAGAATTGAGTGTATAACATTGATGTTGCTATGCACAGTGATCACCTGATTCTGTTCATTTCACTTAGCACCAATTTATGTAAGTGTCTCCAGGACTCTGAAATCATCTTGCTGATCATTTCTTACAGAACAATAATATTCCATAACATTCATATACTATAACTTATTCAGCCATTCTTCAACTGATGGGCATCCACTCATTTTCCAGTTTCTTGTGGCTATGAAAAGGGCTGACACACATATTTTTGCACATGTGGGTCCCTTTCCCTTCTTTAAGATCTCTTTAGGATACAAGCCCATTAGAAACACTGCTGGAACAAAGGGTATGCACAGTTTGATAACCCTTTGGACATAGGTCCAAATTGGTCTCCAGAATGGTTGAATTTGTTCCTTGTTCCACCAACAATGTATTAGTGTTCCAATTTTCTCAAATTGTCCTCCAACATTCATTATTATTTTTTTCCTTCAATCTTAGCCAATCTGAGAGGTGTGTAGTGGTATCTCATAGTAGCCTTAATTTGCATTTTTTCTAATCAATAATGATTTTAAGCATCTTTTCATATGACTTCAAAAGGTTTTAATTTCTTCATCTTAAAATTGTCTGTTCATATCCTTCCACAATATATCAATTGGAGAATGGCTTCAATTCTTATAAATTTGAGTCAATTTTCTATATATTTTAGAAATGAGGCTTTATTGAGAACCTTTTAATGTAAAAATATTTTCCCAATTTATTGCTTCCCTTCTAATCTTGTCTGCATTAGTTTTGTTTGTACAAAACCTTTTTAATTTCATATAATCAAAATTATCTATTTAGTGTTCAATTATGAATTCCAGTTCTTATTTGGAAACAAATTCCTTCCTTCTCCACAAATCTGACAGGTAAACTAAATTTGGTATAATATCACTCTTTATGTCTAAATCATTTCGACATTGTCTTGGTATGTGATGTTAGGTGTGGGTCAATGCCTAGTTCCTACTATATTAGTTTCTAATTTTCCCAGCAGTTTTTGTCCAGTACTAATTTTTATCCCCAAAGTTGGGGTCATTGTGTTTGTCAAAGACTAGATTGCTATAGTTATTGACTACTTTGTCCTGTAAACCTAACTTATAGATATATTAATCTTTTTCTTAGACAGTATGAAATGGTTTTGATGAGCACTGCTTTATAATATAGTTTTAGGTCTGGCACAGCTAGACACTTTCATTGACATTCTTTTTCATTAATTCCCTTGAATTTTTTGACCTTTTGTTCTTGCAGATGAATTTTATTATTTTTTCTAGGTTCATAAAATAATTTCTCGGGAGTTTGATTGGTATGGCACAAAATAAATAGTACTGTCATTTTCATTATATTTGCTTGGCCTATCCATGGGCACTTGATACATTTACATTTGATGAGATCTGGCTTTATATTTACGGAAAGTATTTTGGAATTGTGTTCATGTAGTTTCTGACTTTCCCTTGGCATATATTCCCATATATTTTATACTATTGACAATTATTTTTAATGGAATTTTCTTTTTCTATCTCTTGCTGTTATATATAAACTTTGTTGTTATATATAAAAATGCTGATGATTTATGTGGATTACTTTTGTATCCTGCAACTGTAATAAAATTGTGAATTTTTTCTAGTAGTTATTTAGTTGATTCTCTAGAATTCTCTAAGTATACTACCATATCATCTAAAGAGTGATAATTTGGATTCTTCCTTCCTTACTCTAATTCCTTTAATCTCATTTTCTTCTCCTATTGCCAAAGCTAACATGTTTGTTAGCCAATACAATATTGATTAGTTAGCTACAATATTGATTAGTAATGGTGATATGTTGGTGAATGTTTCACTCTTGATCTTACTGGGAATGGTTCCAGTTTGTCTCCATTAAATTTGAAGCTTGCTGATGGTTTTAAATAGATGCTACTGATCATTTTAAGGAAAAGTCCTTTTATTCCTATACTCTCTAGCATTTTAATAAAAATGGGTGTTACATTTTATCAAATGCTTTTTCTATATCTATTGAGATAATCATATGATTTGTATTAGTTTGGTTATTGATATAGTCAATTATACTAATAGTTTTCCTCATATTGAACCAGCTCTGAAATCCTGGCATAAATCCTATTTGATCATGGTGTATTATCCTGGGGATGATTTGCTGCATCCCACAAATTTTGGTATGTCGTCTCATTATTGTCATTCTCTTGGATGAAATTATTGATTTTTTCTAAGATTTGTTGTTTTACCCAGTCATTATTTAGGATTAGATTATTTTGTTTCTAATTAATTTTTGGTCTATTTTCCTCTAGCCTTTTTATTGCATAATTTTTATAGTGTCATGATCTGAAAAGAATGTATTTACTATTTCTGGCTTTCTGCATTTTATTTTAAGGTTTATATGCCCTAATGCATGGTAAATTTTTATATAGGTTCCATCAACTGCTGAGAACAAAGTAAATTCCTTTCTATCTCATCTTAATTTTTTTCTCAAAGATCTATCATATCTAGGTTTTCTAACATTCTGTTTACCTTCTTAACTTTTTTTCTTATTTATTTTGTTATTTGATTTATCTAGTTCTAAGAGAGCAAGGTTAAGATCCCCCACTAGTATGCTTTTGCTGTCATCCCAGAAAATGACAATAATGAGATAACATAGAAAATTTATGGGAGGCAGTCAAAGCAGTTCTTTGGGGAAGTTTTATATGTATATGCTTGCTCACATAGAATAAAGAGAGAGAAAGTCAATCAACTGGGCTTGCAACTAAAAAGGCCAGAAAAAAACAAATGAACTCTCAATTAAATATCAAACTTTATAATCTGAAAATAAAAGTGGAGATCCAAAAAACTGCAATTAAGAAAACTATTGAACTAATAAACAAAATTAAGATTTGATTTTATGAAAAAAATCAACAAAATAGATAAAACTTTAGTTAATTTTATTAGAAAAAGAAGAAAATCAAAGTCTTACTATAAAAAATGAAAAGGATGAACTTTCTACCAATGAAGAAGAAATTAGAGCAGTGATTAGGAGCTATTTTGACCAACTATATGTCAATAATTCGGATAATCTGAGTGAAATGTGAATTTCCCAGATTATCAACAGAGGAAATAAATTACTTACATAGTCCCATTTTAGAAAAAAAGAAATTGAACAAGCTATTAATCAGATGTCTAAGAAAAATCTCCAGGGCCAGATGGATTTACATGTGAGTTTTACAAACATTTAAGGAACAATTTTTCCAAAGCTCTGCAAATTATTTGGAAAAATAGAGAAACCATGAGTCCTACCAAATTCCATTTATGATTCAGATGTGGAGCTGAAATCTAAAGCAGGTAGAACCAAAAGATAAAAAGAAAAGTATAGATCAATTTCCCTAATGAATATTTATGCAAAAGTCTTTAATAAAATATTAACCAAAAGATTACAGGAAGTTATCCCTAGGATAATACATAACAGCCAAATAGGATTTATACTAGGAATGCAGTATTGGTTCAAAATTGGGGAAAATATTAGCATAATTCACTTTATCAACATCACAATTGTTATCTCAATAGATGCAGAAAAAACAATTTACAAAATCCAACACCCAATCCTATTACAACACCAGAGAATATAAAAATAAATGGAGTTTTCCTTATCAGTAGCATCTATTTAAAATCATAAGTATCATATGTAATAGGCATAACTAGGATCATCCCAATAAGACCAGGGGTGAAACAAGGTTGTCCTATATCATCATTACTATTCAATATTGTATTAGATATGTGAGCTTTAGCCATAAGAGAAGAAAAAGAAATTAAAGGACTTAGAGTAGGTAATGAGGAAACCAAACTATCACTTTTTGTGATGCCATTATACTTAGAGAATCCTGGAGAATCAACTAAAAAACTACCAGAAACAATTCACAACTTTATCAAAGTTATAGGATACAACATAAATGCACATAAATCATCAGCATTTCCATTTTACCATCAAAGTTCGGCAGCAACAGCTACAAAGAGAAACTCCCTTTAAAATAACTATATACAATATAAAATCTCAAAACCTACCTGCTAATAAATAGTCAAGAACCATATGAGCACAGTTACAAAAAACTTTCCACACAAATAAAGTCACATCTAAACAATTGGAAAAATGTCAAGTGCTCATAAAGTAGGACAAGATAATGTATTGAAAATGACAGGGACTTCCGGCCAAGATGGCGGCATGGAGGCAGACAGCTGCTTGAGCTCCTCATTTTCTCTCAGAACTTACTTCATGACAAGCCTCAGACTTAATGCTTGACCCAGAAAGAAATCCACAAATAATCACCAAGAGGAGATATCCCTGAAAGTCGCCAGAAAAGGTCTGTGTTTGCTCGGGGAGAGGGTCAATCAGACTGGGAGCAGACTGAGGGCAGGCAAACCAGAGCGAGACAGGCAGCTCACACAGCTTAGACCAGAGGGGGAGGGGTACTATCTCTGCCGTTTCTGTGAAAAGACTTTTTCCCCAGTGTGGATACTGCATCTTTGCAGCAAGCCTTGAGCAGTGGAGAGGGTGTAAACACCGGAGGTGAAGATTAAAACCCCAGAAAGCCAGCGTCTCTCAGAACCCGGCCACCCCCAATCCCTACCTGGACTGACTCAGTGCGTTCTCAGAGGCTCAGAGTGCAGACTCAGTACAATCATTGCTGTTCTGTTAGTGGCTCTCTGCTTCCCTACCCCCAGTCTGTAGAGGAAGCCCATTAATACCATCCAGCCCCATCCCCCGCAAAACAGACCAAATGTTTCTCTTGTCAGTTTGTTTTCTTTGATTCCTACTCTGACAAAATGAACAAAAAATTCAAAAGGGCTCTAACTTGACAGCTTGCTTCGGTGCGCTCAAGACTTGTTTCACACACTATCTCCCTCACTTCCACGCACTCCCGCACTCTTCCACGCAGTCAAGACTTGACTTCCATGTGCTATCTCACTTGCTTCCAGGCGCCCCCCCTGGCTTCTGCACGGTCAAGACTTGAGTTTCGCGCGCTATTTTGTGCGCTTCTGCGTGGTCAAGACTTGAGTTTTGCACACTGTCTCACTCGCTTCTGCGCATTCTTGCTCGCTTCTGCATACTGAAGCAATGAGTTTCGCCCGCTATCAAACTTGCTTCCATGCGTTCAAGACTTGAGTTTCATGCGCTAACTCGCTCGTTTCTGCACTCCCGCTTGCTTCCGCCCCGTTAAGACTTGAGTTTCACGCATTAAATCGCACGCTTCTGCACTCCTGCACTTATCCACGCGGTCAAGACTTGAGTTTCACGCTCTATCTTGCACGCTTGCGTGCCCTCCCACACTCTTCTGCACGGTGAAGACTTGATTTTCAAGCGCTATTTTGTGTGCTTCCATACGCCTGCTCGCTTCCATGTGGTCAAGACTTGAGTTTCGAGTACTGTCTCGCTCACTTCCGTGGCCACCCGCTGGCTTCCACGCATTCAAGACTTGAGTTTCGCACGCTCTTTCGCTTCGGCACGCTCCCTCGCTTCGGCACGCTCCTGCACTCTTCTGGCGGTCAATACCTGATTTTCCCACTCAATCTCGCTTGCTTCCACTCGCTCCCGCTCACTTCAAGCGCTCAAGACTTGAGCTTTACACGCCATCTCGTTCTTTTCCGTGCTCCCGCACTCTTCCGCGTGGTCAAGAGTTGAGTTTTGCGCACTATCTCTCTTGCTTCCTCACTCCTGCTAGCTTCCACGTGCTCAAGACTTGAGTTTCGCATGCCATCTCATTCGCTTCGGCGCCCACCCGCTTGCTTCCGCGCTCAAGATTTGAGTTTCACGCGCTAACTCGCTTGCTTCCGTGCATTCAAGACTTGAGTTTCGTGAGCTCCCTCGCTCGCTTCCGCGCTCTCGCTTGCATCCAACGCTGAAGACTTGAGTTTCGCACGCTATCTCACTCTTTTCCGCACTCCCTCACTCTTCCATGTGGTCAAGAGTTGAGTTTCACACGCTAACTCGCTCGCTTCGGTGCTCCCACTTGCTTCCCGAGGCCAAGAGTTGAGTTTTGTGTGCTATCTCGCTGTCTTCCGCGCTCCTGCACTCTTCTGCGTGGTCAAGAGTTGAGTTTCGCGCTCTATCTCGCTTGCTTCCTCGCTCCCGCACTCTTCCACATGGTCAAGACTTGAGTTTAGTGCACCATCTCTTTCACTTCCGTGCCCACCCGCTTGCTTCCATGCTCAAGACTTGAGTTTCTCTTGCTATCTTGCTCACTTCTGCGCTCCCACTTGCTTCCAGTGCTCAAGACTAGAGTTTCGCGTGCTAACTCGCTCGCTTCTGCTCTCCTGCTCACTTCCAGCACTCAAAACTTGAGTTTTATGAGCCATCTCATTCTTTTCCGTGCTCCTGCACTCTTCCGCGTGGTCAAGAGTTGATTTTTGCGCACTATCTCTCTTGCTTCCTTGCTCCAGCTGGCTTCCACGCGATCAAGACTTGAGTTTCGCGCACCCTCTGGTTCGCTTCCATGCCCACCCACTTGCTTCCGCACTCAAGACTTGAGTTTCGTGCGCTAACTCGCTCGCTTCCGCCTTCCCGCACTCTTCCGTGTGGTTTAGAGTTGAGTTTAGCGCAATAAGTCGCTCGCTTCTGTGCTCTCCCTTGCATCCAACGCTCAAGACTTGAGTTTCGTGCGCTATCTCGCTCTCTTCCACACTCCCGCTTGCTTCCAGTGCTCAAAACTTGAGTTTGGGGTGCTATCTCGATCTTTTCCATGCTCTTGCACTCTTCCACGTGGTCAACAGTTGATTTTTGCACGCTAACTCTCTCACTTCCGCTCTCCCACACTCTTCCAAGCACTCAAGGCTTGAGTTTCATGCGCCATCTCCTTCGCTTCTGCGCCCACCCACTTGCTTCCATGCTCAAGACTTGAGTTTCGTGCGCTATCTCGCTTGCTTCTGTGCTCCTGCTCACTTCCAGGGCTCAAGACTTGAGTTTTGGGTGCTATCTCTCTTGCTTCCTCGCTCCTGCTGACTTCCACGCGCTCAAGACTTGAGTTTCCCACGCTGTCTAGCTTGCTTGTGTGCTGTCGCTGGCTTCCGTGCGCTCAAGACTTGAGTTTTGCGCGCCATCTCGTTTGCTTCTGTGGCCACCCGCTTGCTTCTGTGCTCAAGACTTGTTTTGCATGCTAACTAGCTCTCTTCCGCGCTCCTGCTCAGTTCCACATGCTAACTCGCTGTCTTCTCGCGCTCCCACACTCTTCCACATGGTCAAGAGTTGAGTCTCGCGCACTAACTCTCTCACTTCTGCATTCTAGCACTCTTCCGCGCACTTAAGACTTGAGTTTCACGCACTATCTCGCTTGCTTCCTCGCTCCTGCTGGCTTCCACGTGCTCAAGACTTGAGTTTCGCATGCCATGTCGTTCGCTTTGGCGCCCACCTGCTTGCTTCCACGCTCAATATTTGAGTTTCGCGCGCTAACTCGCTCACTTCCGCGCTCCCGCTTGCTTCCGTGCTCATGACTTGAGTTTTGCACGCTATCTTGCTCTCTTGCACTCTTCCACGTGGTCAAGAGTTGAGTTTTGCACGCTAACTCTCTCAGTTCCGTGTTCCCACACTCTTCCACGTGTTCAAGAGTTGAGTTTCGTGCACTATGTCAAATGCTTCCACACTCCCGCACTCTTTCACGTGGTCAAGATTTGAGTACTCTCAAGACTTGAGTTTTGTGCACTATCTCGCTTGCTTCCTCGCTCCTGCTGGCTTCCATGTGCTCAAGACTTTAGTTTCGCATGCTGTCTTGCTTGCTTGCACTCTCCCGCTGGCTTCCGTGTGCTCAAGACTTGAATTTTGCATGCTAACTAGCTCGCTTCTGCACTCCTGCTCCTTCCAGCTCTCAAGACTTGAGTTTTGCATGCTATCTCCCTCACTTCCGTGTGCTCCCGCACTCTTCCGCGTGGTCAAGAGTTGAGTTTCGCGCTAACTTGCTTGCTTCTGTGATGTCAAGACTAGTTTTGCACGCTGTCTCGCCTGCTTCTGCGGGCTCTGCTAGTTTTCTTATTCTCAAGAGTTGAGTTTCACAAGCTAACTCGCTCGCTTCCGTGCTCCCACTCGCTTCTGTGTGCTAAAGACTTGTTTTGCACGCTATCTCCCTCACTTCCGTGCACTCCCACACTCTTCCACGTGGTCAAGAGTTGAGTTTTGCGCGCTAACTCACTCGCTTTCACTCTCCTGCTTGCTTCCAGCGCTCAAGACTTGAGTTTTACGCGCTATTTTGTTCTTTTCCGCGCTCCCGCACTCTTCTGCGTGGTCAAGAGTTGGGTTTTGCGCGCTATCTCTCTTGCTTCCTCGCTCCTGCTGGCTTCCACGTGATTAAGACTTGAGTTTTGCATGCCCTCTCATCCTCTTCCGCACCTACCCACTTGCTTCCACGCCGTCAAGACTTTAGTTTCGCGCGCTGTCTCACATACTTCTGCGGCCACCCGCTTGCTTCCACGCTCAAGATTTGAGTTTCACATGCTACCTCACTCGCTTTTGCGCTCCCACTCACCTCCAGTGCTTAAGAATTGAGTTTTGTGCACTATCTCGCTGTCTTCCACGCTCCCACACTCTACCGCACTCTACCGCATGGTCAAGAGTTGAGTTTCGCGCACTAACTCTCTCACTTCCACACTCCAGCACTCTTCCACGCGCTCAAGACTTGAGTTTCACATGCCATCTTGCTCGCTTTTGCACTCCCGCTCACGTCCAGCACTCAAGAATTGAGTTTTGCGCGCTATCTCGCTCTCTTCCGCTACTCCCGCACTCTTCCTCATGGTTAAGAGTTGATTTTTGCGAACTTTCTCACTTCCGCACTCTAGCACTCTTCCGCGCACTCAAGACGAGTTTAGCGCGCCATCTTGTTCCCTTCCGTGCCCACCCGTTTGCTTCGTTTTGCGTGCTAACTAGCTCGCTTCCGCGTTCCCGCTTGCTTCCAGTGCTCAAGACTTGAGTTTCACGCACTATCTCGCTTGTTTCCTCGCTTCTGCTGGCTTCCACACGCTCAAGACTTGAGTTTCACGTGCCATCTCGTTCGCTTCGGCGCCCACCCACTTGCTTCCACGCGTTCAAGAGTTGAGTTTCACGCACTATCTCATTTGCTTCCACCTGCGTGGTCAAGATTTGAGTACTTTCAAGACTTGAGTTTCACACGCCCTATCGTTCGCTTCCTTGCCCACCCACTTGCTTCTGCACTCAAGACTTGAGTTTTGCGCGCTAACTCGCTGGCTTCCGCGCTCCCGCACTCTTTCGTGTGGTTTAGAGTTGAGTTTTGCATAATAAGTCGCTCTCTTCCGTGCTCTCGCTTGCATCCAACGCTCAAGAGTTGAGTTTCGCACGCTAACTCGCTCTCTTCCATGCTCCCGCTCACTTCCGCATGGTCAAGACTTGAGTTTAGCGCACCATCTCTTTCACTTCCACGCCCACCTGCTTGCTTCCGTGCTCAAGGCTTGAGTTTCTCTCGCTATCTCGCTCACTTCTGCACTCCCACTCGCTTCCAGCGCTCAAGACTTGAGTGTTGCGCATTATGTCACTCTCTTCTGCAATACCGCACTCTTCGACGCGATCAAGAGTTGAGTTTCACGTGCTAACTCGCTCGATTCCGCTCTCCCGCTCGCTTCCGCGCATTTAAGACTTGAGTTTTGTATAATATCTAGCTCACTTCCGCTCACTCCCGCTCGCTTCCGTGCGTTCAAGACTTGAGTTTCGCGCTCAATCTCGCTCACTTCACTGCTCTCTTGCTCGCTTCTGCACGTTCAAGACTTGAGTTTCACACTCAATCTCACTCGCTTCAGCATGCTCCTGCTCACTTCTGCACGTTCAAGGCTTGAGTTTTGCGCTCAATCTTGCTCACTTCGGCGTGCTCGTGCGCGCTTCCGCACGTTCAAGACTTGAGTTTCATGTGATATCTAGCTCACTTCCACTCGCTCCCGCTCACTTCCGCACATTCAAGACTTGGATTTCACACTCAATCTCGCACGCTTTTGCACTCTCCTTCTCGCTTCTGAGCATTCAAGATTTGGGTTTCACACTCAATCTTGCTCGCTTCATCGCTCTCTTGCTCGCTTCTGCATGTTCAAGACTTGAGTTTCGCACTCAATCTCGCTCGCTTCAGTGCACTCCCGCACGCTTCTGCACGTTCAAGACTTGAGTTTTGCGCTCAATCTTGCTCGCTTCGGCGTGCTCCTGCGCGCTTCCGCATGTTGAAGACTTGAGTTTCTCGCTCAATCTCATTCACTATCGCGTGCTGCCACTCACTTCCGCGCGGTTCAAGACTTGGATTTCATGCTCAATCTCAGATGCTTTCACACACTCCCGCACGCTTCTGCATGTTCAAGACTTGTTTTGCGCTCAATCTCATGCGCTTCGGCGTGCTCCCGCACGCTTCCGCGTGTTGAAGACTTGAGTTTTGCGCTCAATCTCGCTAGTTTCCGCGGGCTACCACTCGCTTCTGCATGTTCAAGCCTTGAGTTTCGCGTGCAATCTCACTTGCTTCTGCACCCTCCTGCTCTCTTCGGCAAGTTCAAGTCTTGAGTCTTGCACACTCCCTCGCTCGCTTCCGCACGCTCCTGCTCGCTTCCACGCGTTCAAGACACATTTTGCACTCAATTTCGAATGCTTCCGTGCGCTCCTGCTTGCTTCCGTGCAATCAAGACTTGAGTTTCGAGCTCAATCTGGCTCACTTCATCGCTCTCTTGCTCACTTCTACATGTTCAAGACTTGAGATTCGCACGCAATCTCACTTGCTTCTGCGCGATCCCGCTCTCTTCTGCGAGTTCAAGTCTTGAGTCTTCCGCACTCCCTCGCTCGCTTCCGCATGCTCCTGCTCACTTCCGCACGGTCAAGACTTGAGTTTTGCATTCAATCTCGCACGCTTTCGCACACTATCGCTCGCTTCCGCAGTTCAAGACTTGAGTTTCACGCTCAATCTCTCGTGCTTCAGAGCGCTCCCACACGCTTCCGGGCATTCAAGATTGAGTTTCACGCTCAATCTCACATGCTTTTGCATGCTCCCTCTCGCTTCCACACGTTCAAGACTGGAGTTTCACGGGCAATCTCGCTCACTTCCACGTGCTCCCGATATCTTCGGCGAGTTCAAGTCTTGAGTTTTCTTGCGTGAGAATCCATAACATAATCTACCAAAAAAACTTTATTTCAAGAGAGTTGATCCATAAAAGAATCTAGAAAAGAATGTTTTTTTTTAGGTTGAGGCTTTTCTAGAATGAGGCTCTAGAAAAGAATCTAGAAAAGAGTTGTTTCTAGAGAGAGGATCGAGAAGAGAATAAAAAAATATATTTTCTAGAATGGGGCTCTAGTTAAGAATCTAGAAAACAGTTTTTTCTAGATAGAACATCTAGAAAACTATGTTTTCTGGGTTGAGGCTTTAGAAAAGGATCTCTTAAAGAATTCTTAATAGAGAGAGGATGCAGAAAAGTTTCTAGAAAAGATTTTTTTCTAGATTGAGGTTCTAGAAAATCAACTGGAAAAGAATTGTTTTTAGAGAGAAGAAATAGAAAAGAATCAAGAAAATATTTTCTAGAATGATGCTCTAGAAAAGAATCTATAAAAACTTTGTTTCAAGGAGATGATCTGTAGAAGAATCTAGAAAAGTCTCTTTTCTAAAGAGAACAACAAGAAAAGTATCTAAAAAATGTGTTCTTCAATGAGGCTCCAGAAAAGAATCCAACAAAAAAAACTTTGTTTCAAGAGAGATGATCCATAAAAGAATCTAGAAAAGAATGGTTTTTTTAGATTGAGGCTCAAGAAAAGGATCTAATAAAATATTCTTTATAGAAAGAGGATGGAGAAAACTTTTTAGAAAAGATTTTTGTCTGGACAGATGTTCTAGAAAATCATCTAGAAAAGGCTTTTCTAGAGAGAAGAATTTAAAAAGTATCTAGAAAAATATTTTCTAGACTGAGGCTCTAGAAAAGAATCTAGAAAACTTTGTTTCAAGAGAGATGGTCCGTAAAAGAAGCTAGAAAAGTACATTTTCTAGATTGAGGCTCTAGAAAAGAATCTAGAAAAGACTCTTTTCTAAAGTTAACAACTAGAAAAGTATCAGAAAAATATTCTCTTGAATGAAGCTGCAGAAAAGAATCTAAGAAAAAAAAACATTGTTTCACAAGATATTATCCATACAAAAGTCTAGAAAAGAACGTTTTTTTTTAGGTTGAGGCTCAAGAAAAGAACCTAGAAAAGAGTTCTTTCTAGAGAGAGTATCCAGAAAAGAATCTAGAAAAATGGTTTCTAGAATGGGGCTCTAGAAAAAAATCTAAAATAGACTTGTTTCTAGATAGAAGATCTAGAAAACTACGTTTTCTAAATTGAGGATCTAGACAAGGACTTAGTACAGAATTCTTTCTAGAGAGAGGATACAGAAAAGTTTCCAGAAAAGGTTTTTGTCTATATTAAGGTTTTTGAAAAGAACCTAGAAAAGTCCCTTTTCTAAAGACAACAACAAGAAAAGTATCTAAAAAATGTTTTCTTGAATGAAGCTCCAGAAAAGAATCTAAAAAAAACATTATTTCAAGAGATCCATAAAACATTATTTCAAGATCCATAAAAGAATTAAGAAAAGTATGATTTCTAGATTGAGGCTCTAGAAAAGAATCTAGAAAAATGTTTCTAGAGAGAGGATCAAGAAAAGAATGTTTTTTAGATTGAGGCTCTAGAAAGTGATCTGGAAAAGAATTGTTTATAGAGAGCAGATCCTGAAAAGTTTGCAGAAAAGATTTTTTTTCTAGATTGAGGTTTTCGAAATGAATCTAGAAAAGTCTCTTTTCTAAAGAGAACAAGAAGAAAAGTACCTAAAAATGTTTTCCTGGATGAGAATCCATAAAATATTCCAACAAAAACAATTTTATTTCAAGAGAGTTGATCCATAAAAGAATCTAGAAAAGAAAGTTTTTTTTTTAAGGTTGAGGCTGTAGAAAAGAATCTAGAAAAGAGGTGTTTCTAGAGAGAGGATCCACAAAAGAATAAAAAAAAGTTTTCTAGAATGGGGCTCTAGAAAGGAATCTAGAAAGCAGTTGTTTTTAGATAGAACATCTAGAAAACTATGTTTTCTGAGTTGAGGCTATATTAAAGGATCTCTTAAAGAATTCTTATGAGAGAGAGTATGCAGAAAAGTTTCTAGAAAATTTTTTTTTCTAGATTGAGGTTCTAGAAAATCATCTAGAAAAGACTTGTTTCTAGAGAGAATAACTAGAAAAGTATCTAGATAAATATTTTCTGGAATGAGGCTCTAGAAAAGAATCGAAAAAAACTGTGTTCCAAGAGAGATGATCCATAAAAGAATCAAGAAAAGTAGGATTTCTAGATTGAGGCTCAAGAAAAGAATCTAGAAAAGAGTTATTTCTAAAGAGAGTTTCCAGAAAAGAATCTAGAAAAATGTTTTCTAGAATGGGGCTCTAGAAAAGAATCTAGAAAAGAGTCTTTTTGACTTCCGGCCAAGATGACGGCGTGGAGGCAGACAGCTGCTTGAGCTCCTCATTTTCTCTCAGAACTTACTTCATGACAAGCCTCTGACTTAATGCTTGACCCAGAAAGAAATACACAAATAATCACCAAGAGAAGACATCTTTGAAAGTTGCCAGAAAAGGTCTGTGTTTGCTCGGGGAGAAGGGCAATCAGACTGGGCGCAGACTGAGGGCAGGCAGCCAGAGAGAGACAGGCAGCTCACACAGCTCAGACCATAGGGGGAGGGGTGCAATCTCTGCTGTTTCTGCGAAAGGGCTTTTACCCCAGTGTGGATGCTCCGTCTTGGCAGCAAGCCAGGAGCAGCAGAGAGGGTGTAAACACCGGAGGTGAAGATTAAAACCCCAGAAAGCCAGCATCTCTCGGAGCCTGGCCACCCCCAACCCCCACCTGGACTGACTAGGTGCACTCTCGGAGCCTCAGAACACAGACTCAGTACAGTCATTGCTGTTCTGTTAGTGGCTCTCTGCTGCCCTACCCCCAGTCTGTAGAGGAAGCCCATTAATGCCATCCAGCCCCATCCCCCGCAAAACAGACCAAATGTTTCTCTTGTCAGTTTGTTTTCTTCGAATCCTACTCTGACAAAATGAACAAAAAATTCAAAAGGGCTCTAACCATTGACAGGTTCTGTGTGGAGAGGGAGCAGACTTCAAATGCTGAGGAGACTAGGAACAGACTGTCCCCAGATGTATCCCCTGGGAGAGATATAAGCTACTCCTCAATACAAAAGAACCTCATAGAGGAAATCAAAAAGGCTCTCACAAAAGAGCTGGAAGAGAAATGGGAAAAGGAAAGGGAAGCTTGGCAAGAGAGCCTGGAGAAGTCATCCCATGCATTCAAAGACAGAGTGGATAAAGAAATCAAATCATTGAGAAACAAGATTAGTGAGCTGGAAAAGATAAACAACTCCAAGGAAAACAGGATTAGTGAGTTGGAAAAAGAAATCAGCTCTCTAAAAAATAAAATGGATAAAATGGAAAAAAATTCCATTGAAGATAAAAACTCAATTGGACAATTACAAAGAGATATAAAAAAAGTGAGTGAAGAAAATACATCATTGAAAATTAGACTGGAACAAGTAGAAATGAATGACTCAAGGAGAAACCAAGAGGTAGTCAAGCAAAACCAGAGAAATGAAACAATTGAAAAGAATGTCAAGTACCTTACCAGAAAGACAACAGACCTGGAAAACAGATCCAGGAGAGACAATTTGAGAATAATCGGACTCCCTGAAAAATGGGAGGAAAAAAAAGAGCTTGGACACCATTTTCGAGGAAATTATCAAAGAGAACTGCCCAGACATCCTGGAAACAGAGGGTAAAATAGACATTGAAAAAATTCATCGATCACCTACTGAAAGGGACCCTAAAATCAAAACGCCAAGAAATATAGTGGCCAAGTTCAAGAACCATCAGACAAAGGAAAAGATATTGGAAGCTGCTAGAAAAAAGCAATTCAGATATGGAGGATCCACAATAAGGATAACCCAGGATCTAGCAGCGTCCACATTAAAAGAACGCAGGGCCTGGAACATGATATTCCGAAAGGCTAAGGAACTTGGTATGCAGCCAAGAATAACTTACCCAGCAAGAATGAGCATCGTTTTCCAGGGAAGAAGATGGACATTTAACGAAATAAATGAATTCCATTTATTTTTGATGAAAAAAACAGACCTACATAAAAGGTTTGATCTTCAAATACAGAACTCAAGAGATGTCTAAAAAGGTAAAAAGAAATCTTGAGAACTATACTTCTGCCAAAAAATATGTAAAGAACATATGTACAATTTGTCTTAGAAACTAGAGGTGGAAAGGAAATTATATCATAAAAACGTGTAAAGTGGTGGTACTACATCTCATGAAGAGGCAAAGGTAAGCTATTATATCTGAGAGAAAGAAAGGAGGGTGATGAACATAGCGTGTATCAATAGACATATTCGATTTATGGTGAAACTTCTTCCACTTCATTGAAAAGTGAAAGGGAAGGAGTAAGCTAAGGGGAAGGAAATACAGAAATTTGGAGGAAAAGAGGTAAAATAAGGGGAGGATCTTTAAGGTGGGGGAGGGATCCTTAAAAGGGAGGGCTGTGAAAAGCAAATGGTGTTCACCAGTTTAATACTGGATAGGAGGGTAAAAGGGAAGAAAAGGGGAAAAGCATAAGCAGGGGTTAATAGGATGGCAAGAAATATAGAATTAGTCCTTCTAACCATAAATGTGAAGGGGGCAAACTGCCTCATAAAGAGGAAGCAGTTAGCAGACTGGATTAAAAGTCAGAATCCTACTATATGTTGTTTACAGGAAACACACCTGAAACAGGGTGAGACATTCAAACTAAAAGTAAAAGGGTGGAGCAGAATCTATTATGCTTCAGGCAAAACCAAAAAGGCAAGAGTAGCCATCCTCATCTCAGATCAAGCAAAAACAAAAATTGATCTAATTAAAAGAGATAAGGAAGGGCATTATATCCTGCTAAAGGGCAGCATCAATAATGAAGCAGTATCAATATTAAACATATATGCACCAAGTGGTGCAGCATCTAAATTCTTAAAAGAGAAATTAAGAGAGCTGCAAGAGGAAATAGCAAAACTATAATAGCGGGAGATCTCAACCTTGCACTCTCAGAATTAGATAAATCAAACCACAACATAAATAAGAAAGAAGTCAAAGAGGTAAATAGAATACTAGAAAATTTCGATATGATAGATCTTTGGCGAAAGCTAAATGGAGACAGAAAGGAATATACTTTCTTCTCAGCAGTTCATGGAACCTATACAAAAATTGATCATATACTAGGGCATAAAAACCTCAAAATCAAATGCAGTAAGGCAGAAATAGTAAATGCATCCTTTTCAGACCATAATGCAATCAAAATAACATTTAATAAAAATCCAGGGGAAAATAGACCAAAAAATAATTGGAAACTAAATAATCTTATACTAAAGAATGATTGGGTAAAACAGCAAATCATAGACATAATTAATAACTTCACCCAAGAAAATGAAAATAATGAGACATCATACCAAAATGTGTGGGATACAGCCAAGGCAGTAATAAGGGGAAGTTTTATATCTCTACAGGCCTACTTGCATAAAATAGAGAAAGAGAGGGCCAACGAATGGGGCTTACAACTAAAATTGCTAGAAAAGGAACAAATTAAAAACTCCCAGACAAACACAAAACTTGAAATTCAAAAAATAAAAGGGGAGATTAATAAAATTGAAAGTAAAAAAACTATTGAATTAATTAATAAAACTAAGAGTTGGTTTTATGAAAAAACCAACAAAATAGACAAACCCTTAGTAAACCTGATTAAAAAAAGGAAAGAGAAAAAGCAAATTGATAGTCTTGAAAATGAAAAGGGTGAACTCACCACTAATGAAGAGGAAATTAGAACAATAGTTAGGAGCTACTTTGCTCAACTTTATGCCGATAAATTCGATAACTTAAATGAAATGGAAGAATACCTTCAAAAATATAGCTTGCCCAGATTAAAAGAGGAAGAAGTAAGTAGTCTAAATAGCCCCATCTCAGAAAAAGAAATAGAACAAGCTATTAACCAACTTCTTAAGAAAAAGTCCCCAGGACCAGATGGATTTACAGGTGAATTCTACCAAACATTTAAAGAACAACTAACTCCAGTGCTATGTAAACTATTTGAAAAAATAGGGATTGAAAGAGTTCTACCAAATTCCTTCTATGACACAGACATGGTACTGATACCTAAACCAGGTAGATCGAAAACTGAGAAAGAAAACTATAGACCAATTTCCTTAATGAATATTGATGCTAAAATCTTAAATAAGATATTAGCAAATAGACTTCAGAAAATCATCCCCAGGATAATACACTATGACCAAGTGGGATTTATACCAGGAATGCAGGGCTGGTTTAATATTAGGAAAACTATTAGTATAATTGACCATATTAATAATCAAATTAATAAAAACCATATGATCATCTCAATAGATGCAGAAAAAGCATTTGATAAAATCCAACATAAATTCCTACTAAAAACGCTTGAGAGTATAGGAATAAATGGACTATTCCTTAAAATAATAAGGAGCATATATTTAAAACCTTCAGTAAACATCATATGTAATGGTGATAAACTAGAACCTTTCCCTGTAAGATCAGGAGTGAAACAAGGTTGCCCACTATCACCATTATTATTCAATATAGTACTAGAAACTCTAGCCTCGGCAATAAGAGCCAAGAAAGAGATTCAAGGAATTAGAGTGGGAAATGAAGAAATCAAATTGTCACTTTTCGCAGATGACATGATGGTATACTTAGAGAACCCCAAAGACTCTGCTAAAAAGCTATTAGAAATAATTCAGAATTTTAGCAAAGTCGCAGGATACAAAATAAATCCACATAAATCCTCAGGATTTTTATACATTACCAACACAATCCAACAGCAAGAGATACAAAGAGAAATTCCATTCAAAATAACAGTAGATAGTATAAAATATTTGGGAATATATCTACCAAAGGAGAGTCAGGAATTATATGAGCAAAATTACAAAACACTTGCCACAAAAATAAAGTCAGATTTAAATAATTGGAAAGACATTCAGTGTTCTTGGATAGGCCGAGCGAATATAATAAAGATGACAATACTCCCCAAACTAATCTATTTATTTAATGCTATACCAATCAGACTCCCAAGAAACTAATTTAATGACCTAGAAAAAATAACAACAAAATTCATATGGAAGAATAAAAGGTCGAGAATTGCAAGGGGACTAATGAAAAAAAAGTCAGAGGAAGGTGGTCTAAGTGTACCTGATTTAAAGCTATATTATAAAGCAACAGTCACCAAAACAATTTGGTATTGGCTAAGAAATAGACTAGTTGATCAGTGGCATAGGTTAGGTTCACAGGGCAAGATAGTGAATAAAAATAGCAATCTAGTGTTTGACAAACCCAAAGATCCCAAATTTTGGGATAAGAATTCATTATTTGACAAAAACTGCTGGGAAAACTGGAAATTAGTATAGCAGAAACTAGGCATGGACCCACATTTAACACCACATACTAAGATTAGATCAAAATGGGTCCAAGATTTAGGCATAAAGAACGAAATCATGAATAAATTGGAGGAACATGGGATGGTTTACCTCTCAGACTTATGGAGGAGGAAGGAGTTTGTGTCCAAGGGAGAACTAGAGACCATTATTGATCACAAAATAGAACATTTTGATTACACCAAATTAAAAAGTTTCTGCACAAACAAAACTAATGCAAACAAGATTAGAAGGGAAGTAACTAATTGGGAAAAAAATTTTGCAGTTAAAGGTTCTGATAAAGGCCTCATCTCCAAAATATACAGAGAATTGACTTTAATTTATAAGAAATCAAGCCATTCTCCAATTGATAAATGGTCAAAGGATATGAACAGACAATTTTGAGATGATGAAATTGAAACTATTTCCATTCATATGAAAGAGTGTTCCAAATCACTATTGATCAGAGAAATGCAAATTAAGACAAATCTGAGGTATCATTGCATACCTGTCAGATTGGCTAAGATGACAGGAACAAATAATGATGAATGTTGGAGGGGCTGTGGGAAAACTGGGACACTGATGCATTGTTGGTGGAGTTGTGAAAGAATCCAACCATTCTGGAGAGCAATCTGGAATTATGCCCAAAAAGTTATCAAAATGTGCATACCCTTTGACCCAGTCATACCTCTACTGGGCTTATACCCCAAGGAACTACTAAAGAAGGGAAAGGGACCTGTATGTGCCAAAATGTTTGTGGCAGCCCTTTTCATTGTGGCTAGAAGCTGGAAGATGAATGGATGTCCATCAATTGGAGAATGGTTGGGTCAACTATGGTATATAAATGTTATGGAATATTATTGTTCTATAAGAAATGACCAACAGGAGAAATGCAGAGAGGCTTGGAGAGACTTACATCAATTGATGCTGAGTGAAATGAGCAGAACCAGAAGATCATTATACACTTCAACAATGATACTGTACAAGGATGTATGCTGATGGGAGTGGATTTCTTCAACATAGAGAAGAGCTAATCCAATTCCAA
The DNA here is from genome assembly GCF_048593235.1 of Sminthopsis crassicaudata. Lineage (NCBI taxonomy): Eukaryota > Metazoa > Chordata > Mammalia > Dasyuromorphia > Dasyuridae > Sminthopsis > Sminthopsis crassicaudata. The sequence continues at coordinate 186,969,494 of NC_133619.1, forward strand.
TTCATTAATGATGGACAGAACCAGCTACATCCAGAAAAGGAACACTGGGAAATGAATGTAAACTGTTATTTTTACCTTCTGAATCCAATTCTTCCTGTGCAACAAAAAATTCGGTTCTACACACATATATTGTATCTAGAATATACAGTAATATATTTAACATATATAAGACTGCTTGCCATCTGGGGGAGGGGGGTGGGGGAGGAAGGGAAAAAATCTGAATAGAACTAAGTGCAAGGGATAATGTAAAACATTACCCATGCATATGTACTGTCAAAAAATGTTATAATTATAAAATAAAATAAAAAATTAAAAAAAAAAAAGAAAAGAGTCTTTTCTAAAGATAACAACTTGAAAATTATCAGATAAATATTCTCTTTAATGAAGCTGCAGAAAAGAATCTAAGGAAAAAAATATTGTTTCACAAGATATTATCCATACAAAAGTCTAGAAAAGAACGTTTTTTAAGGTTGAGGCTCAAGCAACGAATGTAGAAAAGAGTTCTTTCTAGAGAGAGTTTCCAGAAAAGAATTTAGAAAAATGTTTTCAAGAATGGGGCTCTAAAAAAGAATCTAAAAAAGACTTGTTTCTAGATAGAAGATCTAGAAAACTATGTTTTTAAATTGAGGATTTAGACAAGGACTTAGTAAAGAATCCTTTCTAGAGAGAGGATACAGAAAATATTCTAGAAAAGGTTTTTGTCTATATTAAGGTTTTCAAAAAGAAGCAAGAAAAGTCCCTTTTCTAAAGACAACAACAAGAAAAGTATTTTAAAAATGTTTTCTTGAATGAAGCTCCAGAAAAGAATCTAAAAAAAAAAACATTATGTCAAGAGAGATGATCCATAAAAGAATTAAGAAAAGTACGATTTCTAGATTGAAGCTCTAGAAAAGAATCTAGAAAAATGTTTCTAGATAGAGGTTCAAGAAAAGAAGGTTTTCTAGATTGAGCCTCTAGAAAGTGACCTAGAAAAGAATTGTTTCTAGAGAGTAGATCCTTAAAAGTTTTCAGAAAAGATTTTTTTCTAGATTGGGGTTTTCAAAATGAATCTAGAAAAGTCTCTTTTCTAAAGAGAACAACTAGAAAAGTATCTAAAAATGTTTTCTTGAATGAGGATCCAAAAAAGAATCTAACAACACCAACAAAAAATTTTTTTTTCAGAAGATATGATCCATAAAAGAACCTACAAAAGACTGTTTTTTTAGATTGAGGCTCTAGAAAAGAATCTAGAAAAGAGTTGTTTCTAGAGAGAGGATCGAGAAAAGAATCTAGAAAATGTTTTCTAGAATGGGGCTCTTGAAAGGAATCTAGAAAAGACTTGTTTCTAGACAGATGATCTAGAAAACTATGTTTTCTAAGTTGAGGCTCTAGAAAAGGATCTGGTAAACAATTCTTTGTAAATAGTGGATGCAGAAAAGTTTGTAGAAAAGATTCTTGTCTAGATTGAGGTTCTAGAAAATCATCTAGAAAAGACTTGTTTCTAGAGAGAATAACTAGAAAAGTATCTAGACAAATATTTTCTAGAATGAGGCTCTAGAAAAGAATCGACAAAAACTGTGTTTCAAGAGAGATGATCCATAAAAGAATCAAGAAAAGTAGGATTTCTAGATTGAGGCTCTAGAATAGAATCTAGAAAAGAGTTGTTTCCAGAGAGAGGATCAAGAAAAGAATGTTTTCTCCATTGTGGCTCTAGAAAATGATCTCTAAAAGAATTGTTTCCAGAGAGAGCATCTAGAAAAGTTTCCAGAAAAGATTTTTTTCTAGATTGTGGTTTTAAAAATGAATCTAGAAAAGTCTCTTTTCTAAAGAGAAGAAGAAGAAAAGTACCTAAAAATGTTTTCTTGCATGAGAATCCATAAAATAATCTACCAAAAATACTTTATTTCAAGAGAGTTGATCCATAAAAGAATCTAGAAAAGAATTTTTTTGTAGGTTGAGGCTGTAGAAAAGAATCTAGAAAAGAGTTGTTTCTAGAGAGAAGAAATATAAAAAGAATCAAGAAAAATATTTTCTAGAATGAGGCTCTAGAAAAGAATCTAGAAAAGGGCTGTTTCTAGAGAAAGCATCCAGAAAAGAATTAAAAAAAATGTTTTCTAGAATGGAGCTCTAGTTAAGAAGCTAGAAAACAGTTGTTTCTAAATAGAACATCTAGAAAACTATGTTTTCTGGGTTGAGGCTCTAGAAAAGGATCTCTTCAAGAATTCTTACTAGAGAGAGGATGCAGAAAAAAATTTCTAGAAAAGATTTTTCACTAGATTGTTTTTAGAGCAAAGAAATAGAAAAGAATCAAGAAAATATTTTCTAGAAGGAGGCTCTGGAAAAGAATCTATAAAAAGTTTGTTTTAAGAGAGATGATCTGTAAAAGAATCTAGAAAAGTTTCTTTTCTAAAGAGAACAACAAGAAAAGTATCTAAAAATGTTTTCTTGAATTTGGCTCCAGAAAAAATCGAACAACAACAACAAAAAAAACTTTGTTTCAAGAGAGATGATCCATAAAAGAATCTAGAAAAGAAGGTTATTTTTTAGATTGAGGCTCTAGAAAAGGATATAATAAAGAATTCTTTCTAGAGATAGGATGGAGAAAACTTGCGAGAAAAGATTTTTTGTGGACAGATGTTCTAGAAAATCATCTAGAAAAGACTTGTTTCTAGAGAAAAGAACTAAAAAAGTATCTAGAAAAATATTTTCTAGAATGAAGCTATAGAAAAGTATCTAGAAAAACTTGATTTCAAGAGAGATGGTCCACAAAAGAAGCTAGAAAAGTACATTTTCTAGATTGAGGCTCTAGAAAAGAATATAGAAAGGACTCTTTTGTAAACATAACAACTAGAAAAGTATCTAAAAATATTCTCTTCAATGAAGCTGCAGGAAAGAATCTAAGAAAAAAAATTATTTCACAAGATATTATCCATACAAAAGTCTAGAAAAGAACGGTTTTTTAAAAATTGAGGATCAACAAAAGAATCTAGAAAAGAGTTCTTTCTACAGAGAGTATCCAGAAAAGAATCTAGAAAAATGTTTTCTAGAATGGGGCTCTAGAGAAGAATCTATAAAAGACTTGTTTCTAGATAGAAGATCTAGAAAACTACATTTTCTAAGTTGAGGATCTCAAAAAGACCTAGTTAAGAATTCTTTCTAGAGAGAGGATACGGAAAAGTTTCTAGAAAAGATTTTTGTCTAGATTGAGGTTTTCCAAAAGAACCTAGGAAAGTCTCTTTTATAAAGAGAACAACTAGAAAAGTATCTAAACAATGTTTTCTTGAATGACGCCCCAGAAAGGATCTGACAAAAAAAACCCAATGTTTCAGAAGATAAGATCCATAAAAGAATCTACAAAAGACTGGTTTTTTTAGATTGATTATCTAGAAAAGAATCTAGAAAATAGTTGTTTCTAGAGAGAGGATCCAGAAAAGAATCTAGAAAATGTTTTCTAGAATGGGGCTTTTTTTTTTTTTTACTTAATAATTTTTTATTATATATATATTTTTTATAATATTATCCCTTGTATTCATTTTTCCAAATTATCCCCCCCCTCCTTCTATTCCCTCCCCCCGATGACAGGCAATCCTATACATTTTACATGTGTTACAATATAGTCTAGTTACAATACATGTGTGTGAATATCATTTTCTTGTTGCACAATAAACATTAGATTCCGAAGGTACATGCAACCTGGGCAGACAGATATTAGTGCTAACAATTTACATTCACTTCCCAGTGTTTCTTCTCTGGGTGTAGCTACCTCTGTCCATCATTGATCAACTGGAAGTGAGTTGGTTTTTCTTTATGTTGAAGATTTCCACTTCCATCGGAATACATCCTCATACAGTATTGTTGTTGAAGTGTACAGTGATCTTCTGGATCTGCTCATTTCACTCAGCATCAGTTGATTTAAGTCTCTCCAAGCCTCTCTGTATTCCTCCTGCTGGTCATTTCTTACAGAGCAATAATATTCCATAACCTTCATATACCATAATTTACCCAACCATAGAATGGGGCTCTTGAAAGGAATCTAGAAAATACTTGTTTCTAGACAGACGATCGAGAAAACTATGTTTTCTAAGTTGAGGCTCTAGAAAAGGATCTGGTAAAGAATTCTTTCTAGATAGTGCATGCAGAAAAGTTTGTAGAAAAGATTTTTGTCTAGATTGAGGTTCTAGAAAATCATCTAGAAAAGACTTGTTTCTAGAGAGAATAACTAGAAAAATATCTAGACAAATATTTTCTAGAGTGAGGCTCTAGAAAAGAATCGACAAAAACTGTTTCAAGAGAGATGATCCATAATAGAATCAAGAAAAGTAGGATTTCTGGATTGAGGCTCTAGAATAGAATCTAGAAAATAGTTGTTTCAAGAGAGAGGATAAAGAAAAGAATGCTTTCTAGATGGAGGCTCCAGAAAATAATCCCTAAAAGAATTGTTTCCATTGAGAGGATCTAGAAAAGTTTCCAGAAAAGATTTTTTTCTAGATTGAGGTTTTCAAAATCTTTTCTAAAGAGAACAAGAAGAAAAGTACCTAAAAATGTTTTCTTGGATGCGAATCCATAAAATAATCTAAGAAAAAAATTTTATTTCAAGATATTTGATGCATAAAAGAATCTAGAAAAGAAGGTTTTTTTTAAGGTTGAGGCTGTTGAAAAAAATCTAGAAAAGAGCTGTTTCTAGAGAGAGGATCCACAAAAGAATCAAAAAAAAATGTTTTCTAGAATGGGGCTCTTGAAAGGAATCTAGAAAACAGTTGTTTCTAGGTAGAACATCTAGAAAACTATGTTTTCTGGGTTGAGGCTCTAGAAAAGGATCTCTTAAAGAATTTTTATGAGAGAGAGGATGAAGAAAAGTTTCTATAAAAGATTTTTTTTCTAGATTTAGGTTCTAGAAAATCATCTAGAAAAGAATTGTTTTTAGAGAGAGAAAGAGAAAAGAATAAAGAAAATAATTTCTAGAATGAGGCTCTAGAAAAGAATCTATAAAAACTTTGTTTCAAGAGAGATGATCCTTAAAGAATCTAGAAAAGTCTCTTTTCTAAAGAGCACAACAAGAAAAGTATCTAAAAAATGTTTTCTTGAATGAGGCTCCAGAAAAGAATCCAAAAAAAAAAACAAAACAAAAACCAAAAACTTTGTTTCAAGAAAGATGATTCATAAAAGAATCTAGAAAAGTACGATTTCTAGATTGAGGCTCTAGAAAAGAATCTAGAGAAATCTTTCTAGAGAGAGGATCAAGAAAAGAATGTTTTCTAGATTGAGTCTCTAGAAAATGATCCTGAAAAGAATTGTTTCTAGAGTGCGGATCTAGAAAAGTTTCCAGAAAAGATTATTTTCTAGATTGAGGTTTTCCAAAAGAACCTAGAATAGTCTCTTTTCTAAAGAGAACAACTAGAAAAGTATCTAAAAATCTTTTCTTGAGTGAGGCCCCAGGAAAGAATCTAACAAAAATAAACATTGTTTCAGAAGATATGATCCATAAAAGAATCTACAAAAGACTGTTTTGTTAGATTGGGGCTCTAGAAAAGAGTTGTTTCTAGAGAGAGGAACCACAAAAGAATCTAGAAAATGTTTTATAGAATGGGTCTCTTGAACGGAATCTAGAAAAGACTTTTTTCTAGACAGACGATCTAGAAAACTATGTTTTCTAAGTTGAGCCTCTGGAAAAGGATCTGGTAAAGAATTCTTTCTAGATAGAGTATGCAGAAAAGTTTGTAGAAAAGATTTTTGTCTAGATTGAGGTTCTAGAAAATCATCTAGAAAAGAAGTGTTTCTAGAGAGAATAACTAGAAAAGTATCTAGACAAATATTTTCTAGAGTGAGGCTCTAGAAAAGAATCGACAAAAACTGTGTTTCAAGAGAGATGATCCATGAAAGAATCAAGAAAAGTAGGATTTCTAGATTGAGGCTCTAGAATAGAATCTAGAAAATAGTTGTTTCCAGAGAGAGGATCAAGAAAAGAATGTTTTCTCCATTGAGGCTGTAGAAAATGATCTCTAAAAGAATTGTTTCCAGAGAGAGGATCTAGAAAATTTTCAGAAAAGATTTTTTTCTAGATTGAGATTTTCGAAATGAATCTAGAAAAGTCTCTTTTCTAAAGAGAACAAGAAAAAAAGTACCTAAAAATGTTTTCTTGGATGAGAATCCATAAAATAATCTAAGAAAAAAATTTATTTCAAGAGAGTTGATCCATAAAAGAATCTAGAAAAGAAGGTTTTTTTTTTTTTTTTAAGGTTGAGGCTGTAGAAAAAAATCTAGAAAAGTGTTGTTTCTAGCGAGAATACCTAGAAAAGTATCTAGAAAAATATTTTATAGAATGAGGCTTTAGAAAAGAATCAACAAAAACTGTGTTTCAAGAGAGATGATACATAAAAGAATCAAGAAAAGTAGGATTTCTAGATTGAGGCTCAAGAAAAGAATCTAGAAAAGAGTTATTTCTGGAGAGAGTTTCCAAAAAAGAATCTAGAAAAATGTTTTCTAGAATGGGGCTCTAGAAAAGAATTTTAAAAAGACTTGTTTCCAAATAGAATATCTAGAATACTACCTTTTGTAAGTTGAGGTTCTAGACAAGGACCTAGTAAAGAATTCTTTCTAGAGAGAGGATACACAAAAGTTTCTAGAAAAGATTTTTGTCTAGAATAAGGTTTTTGAAAAGAACCTAGAAAAGTCTCTTTTCTAAAGACAACAAGAAGAAAAGTATCTAAAAAAATATTTTCTTGAATGAGGCTCCCGAAAAGAATCTAACAAAAAATACTTTATTTCAAGAGAGATGATCCATAAAAGAATCCAGAGAATTATGATTTCTAGAATGAGGCTCTAGAAAAGAATCTAGAAAAGACTTGTTTCTAGATAGAAGATCTAGAAAACTACATTTTCTAAGTTGAGGATCTAGAAAAGGACCTAGTAAAGAATTCTTTCTAGAGAGATGATACAGCAATGTTTCTAGAAAAGATTTTTGTCTAGATTGAGGTTTTCCAAAAGAACCTAGAAAAAAAGTCTCTTTTCTAAATAGAACAACTAGAAAAGTATCTAAACAATGTTGTCTTGAATGAGGCCCCAGAAAAGAATCTAACAAAAAAAAAAAAAAAAAAAAAAAAAAAAAAAAAAAAAAACAATGTTTGAGAAGATAAGATCCATAAAAGAATCTACAAAAGACTGTTTTTTTTAGATTGATGATCTAGAAAAGAATCTAGAAAAGTGTTGTTTCTAGAGAGAGGATCCAGAAAAGTATCTAGAAAATGTTTTCTAGAATGGGGCTCTTGAAAGGAATCTAGAAAACACTTGTTTCTAGACAGACGATCTAGAACACTATGTTTTCTAAGTTGATCCTCTGGAAAAGGATCTGGTAAAGAATTCTTTCTAGATAGAGTATGCAGAAAAGTTTGTAGAAAAGATTTTGGTCTAGATTGAGGTTCTAGAAAATCATCTAGAAAAGACCTGTTTCAAGAGAGAATAACTAGAAACGTATCTAGACAAATATTTTCTAGAGTGAGGCTCTAGGAAAGAATCGACAAAAACTGTGTTTCAAGAGAGATGATCCATAAAAGAATCAAGAAAAGTAGGATTTCTAGATTGAGGCTCTAGAATAGAATCTAGAAAATAGTTATTTCCAGAAAGAGGATCAAGAAAAGAATGTTTTCTCCATTGAGGCTCTAGAAAATGATCTCTAAAAGAATTGTTTCCAGAGAGGGGATCTAGAAAATTTTCCAGAAAAGATTTTTTTTCTAGATTGAGGTTTTCAAAATGAATCTAGAAAAGTCTCTTTTCTAAAGAGAACAAGAAGAAAAGTACCTAAAAATGTTTTCTTGCATGAGAATCCATAAAATAATCCACCAAAAATACTTTATTTCAAGAGAGTTGATCCATAAAAGAATCTAGAAAAGAACTTTTTTGTAGGTTGAGGCTGTAGAAAAGAATCTAGAAAAGAGTTGTTTCTAGAGAGAAGAACTAAAAAAGTATCTAGAAAAATATTTTCTAGAATGAGGCTCTAGAAAAGAATCTAGAAAAGGGTTATTTCTAGAGAGAGGATCCAGAAGAGAACAAAAAAAAATGTTTTCTAGAATGGAGCACTAGTTAAGAAGCTAGAAAACAGTTGTTTCTAGATAGAACATCTAGAAACCTATGTTTTCTGGGTTGAGGCTCTAGAAAAGGGTCTCTTCAAGAATTCTTACTAGAGAGAGGATGCAGAAAAAAATTTCTAGAAAAGATTTTTCACTAGATTGAGGTTCTAGAAAATCTAGAAAAGAATTGTTTTTAGAGCGAAGAAATAGAAAAGAATCAAGTAAATAGTTTCTTGAATGAGGCTCTAGAAAAGAATCTATAAAAACTTTGTTTCAAGAGAGATGATCTGTAAAAGAATCTAGAAAAGTCTCTTTTCTAAAGAGAACAACAAGAAAAGTATCTAAAAATGTTTTCTTGAATGAGGCTCCAGAAAAGAATCAAACAAAAAAAAACTTTGTTTCAACAGAGATGATCCATAAAAGAATCTAGAAAAGAAGGTTTTTGTTTTTTAGATTGAGGCTCTAGAAACGGCTCTAATAAAGAATTCTTTCTAGAGAGAGGATGGAGAAAACTTGCTAGAAAAGATTTTTTGTGGACAGATGTTCTAGAAAATCTTCTAGAAAAGACTTGTTTATAGAGAAAAGAACTAAAAAAGTATCTAGAAAAATATTTTCTCGAATGAAGCTCTAGAAAAGGATCTAGAAAAACTTTGTTTCAAGAGAGATGGTCTGGAAAAGAAGCTAGAAAAGTACATTTTCTAGATTGAGGCTCTAGAAAAGAATATAGAAAGGACTCTTTTGTAAACATAACAACTAGAAAAGTATCTAAAAATATTCTCTTCAATGAATCTGGAGAAAAGAATCTAAGAAAAAAATTGTTTCACAAGATACTATCCATACAAAAGTCTAGAAAAGAACGTTTTTTTAAAAATTGAGGATCAAGAAAAGAATCTAAAAAAGAGTTCTTTCTAGAGAGAGTATCCAGAAAAGAATCTAGAAAAAGGTTGTCTAGAATGGGGCTCTAGAAAAGAATCTAAAAAAGACTTGTTTCTAGATAGAAAATCTAGAAAACTACATTTTCTAAGTTGAGGATCTCGACAAGGACCTAGTTAAGAATTCTTTCTAGAGAGAGGATACAGAAAAGTTTCTAGAAAAGATTTTTGTCTAGATTGAGGTTTTCCAAAAGAACCTCGAAAAGTCTCTTTTCTAAAGAGAACAATTAGAAAAGTATCTAAACAATGTTTTCTTGAATGACGCCCCAGAAACGAATCTAACAAAACAAAAACAAAAACAAAAAAACAAACAAACAATGTTTCAGAAGATAAGATCCATAAAAGAATCTACAAAAGACTGGTTTTTTTAGATTGATGATCTAGAAAAGAATCTAGAAAAGTGTTGTTTCTAGAGAGAAGAAATATAAAAAGTATCAAGAAAAATATTTTCTAGAATGAGGCTCTAGAAAAGAATCTAGAAAAGGGTTGTTTCTAGAGAGGGCATCCAGAAAAAGAATAAAAAAAATGTTTTCCAGAATGGAGCTCTAGTTAAGAAGCTAGAAAACAGTTGTTTCTAAATAGAACATCTAGAAAACTGTGTTTTCTGGTTTGAGGCTCTAGAAAAGGATCTCTTAAAGAATCCTTACTAGAGAGAGGATGCAGAAAAAATTTCTAGAAAGATTTTTGACTAGTTTGAGGTTCTAGAAAATCTTCTAGAAAAGAATTGTTTTTAGAGCGAAGAAATAGAAAAGAATCAAGAAAATATTTTCTAGAATGAGGCTCTAGGAAAGAATCTATAAAAACTTTGTTTCTAGAGAGATGATCTGCAAAAGAATCTAGAAAAGTCTCTTTTCTAAAGAGAACAAGAAAAGTATCTAAAAATGTTTTCTTGAATGAGGCCCCTGAAAACAATCTAACAACAACAACAAAAAAAAACAATGTTTCAGAAGATAAGATCCATAAAAGAATCTACAAAAGACTGGTTTTTTTAGATTGATGATCTAGAAAAGAATCTAGAAAAGAGTTGTTTCTAGAGAGAGTATCCAGAAAAGAATCTAGAAAAATGTTTTCTAGAATGAGGCTCTAGAGAAGAATCTAAAAAAAGGACTTGTTTCTAGATAGAAGATCTAGAAAACTACGTTTTCTAAGTTGAGGATCTCGACAAGGACCTAGTTAAGAATTCTTTCTAGAGAGAGGATACAGAAAATTTTCTAGAAAAGATTTTTGTCTAGATTGAGGTTTTCCAAAAGAACCTCGAAAAGTCTCTTTTCTAAAGAGAACAATTAGAAAAGTATCTAAACAATGTTTTCTTGAATGACACCCCAGAAAAGAATCTAACAAAAAAAAAAAAACCCAATGTTTCAGAAGATAAGATCCATAAAAGAATCTACAAAAGACTGTTTTTTTTAGATTGATGATCTAGAAAAGAATCTAGAAAAGAGTTGTTTCTAGAGAGAGTATCCAGAAAAGAATCTAGAAAAATGTTTTTTAGAATGGGGCTCTAGAGAAGAATCTAAAAAAAGACTTGTTTCTAGATAGAAGATCTAGAAAACTACGTTTTTTAAGTTGAGGATCTCGACAAGGACCTAGTTAAGAATTCTTTCTAGAGAGAGGATACAGAAAAGTTTCTAGAAAAGATTTTTGTCTAGATTGAGGTTTTCCAAAAGAACCTCGAAAAGTCTCTTTTCTAAAGAGAACAATTAGAAAAGTATCCAAACAATGTTTTCTTGAATGACACCCCAGAAAAGAATCTAACAACAACAACAAAAAAACAATGTTTCAGAAGATAAGATCCATAAAAGAATCTACAAAAGACTGTTTTTTTTTAGATTGATGATCTAGAAAAGAATCTAGAAAAGTGTTGTTTCTAGAGAGAGGATCCAGAAAAGTATCTAGAAAATGTTTTCTAGAATGGGGCTCTTGAAAGGAATCTAGAAAGTACTTGTTTCTAGACAGACGATCTAGAAAACTATGTTTTCTATGTTGAGCCTCTGGAAAAGGATGTGGTAAAGAATTCTTTCTAGATAGAGTATGCAGAAAAGTTTGTAGAAAAGATATTTGTCTAGATTGAGGTTCTAGAAAATAATCTAGAAAAGACTTGTTTCTAGAGAGAATAACTAGAAAAGTATCTAGACAAATATTTTCTAGAGTGAGGCTCTAGAAAAGAATCGACAAAAACTGTGTTTCAAGAGAGATGATCCATGAAAGAATCAAGAAAAGTAGGATTTCTAGATTGAGGCTCTAGAATAGAATCTCGAAAATAGCTGTTTCCAGAGAGAGGATCAAGAAAAGAAGGTTTTCTCCATTGAGGCTGTAGAAAATGATCTCTAAAAGAATTGTTTCCAGAGAGAGGATCTAGAAAAGTTTCCAGAAAAGATTTTTTTCTAGATTGAGGTTTTCAAAATGAATCTAGAAAAGTCTCTTTTCTAAAGAGAACAAGAAGAAAAGTACCTAAAAATGTTTTCTTGCATGAGAATCCATAAAATAATCTACCAAAAATACTTTATTTCAAGAGAGTTGATCCATAAAAGAATCTAGAAAAGAACTTTTTTGTAGGTTGAGGCTGTAGAAAAGAATCTAGAAAAGAGTTGTTTCTAGAGAGAAGAAATATAAAAAGAATCAAGAAAAATATTTTCTAGAATGAGGCTCTAGAAAAGAATCTAGAAAAGGGTTGTTTCTAGAGAGGGCATCCAGAAAAAGAATAAAAAAAAAAATGTTTTCTAGAATGGAGCTCTAGTTAAGAAGCTAGAAAACAGTTGTTTCTAAATAGAACATCTAGAAAACTATGTTTTCTGGGTTGAGGCTCTAGAAAAGGATCTCTTACAGAATCCTTACTAGAGAGAGTTTGCAGAAAAAATTTCTAGAAAGATTTTCGACTAGATTGAGGTTCTAGAAAGTCTTCTAGAAAAGAATTGTTTTTAGAGCGAAGAAATAGAAAAGAATCAAGAAAATATTTTCTAGAATGAGGCTCTAGGAAAGAATCTATAAAAACTTTCTTTCTAGAGAGATGATCTGTAAAAGAATCTAGAAAAGTCTCTTTTCTAAAGAGAACAAGAAAAGTATCTAAAAATGTTTTCTTGAATGAGGCCCCGAAAACAATCTAACAACAACAACAACAAAAACAATGTTTCAGAAGATAAGATCCATAAAAGAATTTACAAAAGACTTGTTTTTTTAGATTGATGATCTAGAAAAGAATCTAGAAAAGAGTTGTTTCTAGAGAGAGTATCCAGAAAAGAATCTAGAAAAATGTTTTTTAGAATGGGGCTCTAGAAAAGAATCTAAAAAAAGACTTGTTTCTAGATAGAATATCTAGAAAACTACGTTTTTTAAGTTGAGGATCACGACAAGGACCTAGTTAAGAATTCTTTCAAGAGAGAGGATACAGAAAAGTTTCTAGAAAAGATTTTTGTCTAGATTGAGGTTTTCCAAAAGAACCTCGAAAAGTCTCTTTTCTAAAGAGAACAATTAGAAAAGTATCCAAACAATGTTTTCTTGAATGACACCCCAGAAAAGAATCTAACAACAACAACAAAAAAACAATGTTTCAGAAGATAAGATCCATAAAAGAATCTACAAAAGACTGGTTTTTTTAGATTGATGATCTAGAAAAGAATCTAGAAAAGTGTTGTTTCTAGAGAGAGGATCCAGAAAAGTATCTAGAAAATGTTTTCTAGAATGGGGCTCTTGAAAGGAATCTAGAAAATACTTGTTTCTAGACAGACGATCTAGAAAACTATGTTTTCTATGTTGAGCCTGTGGAAAAGGATGTGGTAAAGAATTCTTTCTAGATAGAGTATGCAGAAAAGTTTGTAGAAAAGATTTTTGTCTAGATTGAGGTTCTAGAAAATCATCTAGAAAAGAAGTGTTTCTAGAGAGAATAACTAGAAAAGTATCTAGACAAATATTTTCTAGAGTGAGGCTCTAGAAAAGAATCGACAAAAACTGTGTTTCAAGAGAGATGATCCATGAATGAATCAAGAAAAGTAGGATTTCTAGATTGAGGGTCTAGAATAGAATCTAGAAAATAGTTGTTTCCAGAGAGAGGATCAAGAAAAGAAGGTTTTCTCCATTGAGGCTCTAGAAAATGATCTCTAAAAGAATTGTTTCCAGAGAGAGGATCTAGAAAATTTTCCAGAAAAGATTTTTTTTCTAGATTGAGGTTTTCAAAATGAATCTAGAAAAGTCTCTTTTCTAAAGAGAACAAGAAGAAAAGTACCTAAAAATGTTTTCTTGCATGAGAATCCATAAAATAATCTACCAAAAATACTTTATTTCAAGAGAGTTGATCCATAAAAGAATCTAGAAAAGAACTTTTTTGTAGGTTGAGGCTGTAGAAAAGAATCTAGAAAAGAGTTGTTTCTAGAGAGAAGAAATATAAAAAGAATCAAGAAAAATATTTTCTAGAATGAGGCTCTAGAAAAGAATCTAGAAAAGGGTTGTTTCTAGAGAGGGCATCCAGAAAAAGAATAAAAAAAAAATGTTTTCTAGAATGGAGCTCTAGTTAAGAAGCTAGAAAACAGTTGTTTCTAAATAGAACATCTAGAAAACTATGTTTTCTGGGTTGAGGCTCTAGAAAAGGATCTCTTACAGAATCCTTACTAGAGAGAGTTTGCAGAAAAAATTTCTAGAAAGATTTTCGACTAGATTGAGGTTCTAGAAAGTCTTCTAGAAAAGAATTGTTTTTAGAGCGAAGAAATAGAAAAGAATCAAGAAAATATTTTCTAGAATGAGGCTCTAGGAAAGAATCTATAAAAACGTTCTTTCTAGAGAGATGATCTGTAAAAGAATCTAGAAAAGTCTCTTTTCTAAAGAGAACAAGAAAAGTATCTAAAAATGTTTTCTTGAATGAGGCCCCGAAAACAATCTAACAACAACAACAACAAAAACAATGTTTCAGAAGATAAGATCCATAAAAGAATTTACAAAAGACTTGTTTTTTTAGATTGATGATCTAGAAAAGAATCTAGAAAAGAGTTGTTTCTAGAGAGAGTATCCAGAAAAGAATCTAGAAAAATGTTTTTTAGAATGGGGCTCTAGAGAAGAATCTAAAAAAAGACTTGTTTCTAGATAGAAGATCTAGAAAACTACGTTTTTTAAGTTGAGGATCTCGACAAGGACCTAGTTAAGAATTCTTTCTAGAGAGAGGATACAGAAAAGTTTCTAGAAAAGATTTTTGTCTAGATTGAGGTTTTCCAAAAGAACCTCGAAAAGTCTCTTTTCTAAAGAGAACAATTAGAAAAGTATCCAAACAATGTTTTCTTGAATGACTCCCCAGAAACGAATCTAACAACAACAACAAAAAAACAATGTTTCAGAAGATAAGATCCATAAAAGAATCTACAAAAGACTGGTTTTTTTAGATTGATGATCTAGAAAAGAATCTAGAAAAGTGTTGTTTCTAGAGAGAGGATCCAGAAAAGTATCTAGAAAATGTTTTCTAGAATGGGGCTCTTGAAAGGAATCTAGAAAGTACTTGTTTCTAGACAGACGAAGTAGAAAACTATGTTTTCTAAGTTGAGCCTCTGGAAAAGGATGTTGTAAAGAATTCTTTCTAGATAGAGTATGCAGAAAAGTTTGTAGAAAAGATTTTTGTCTAGATTGAGGTTCTAGAAAATCATCTAGGAAAGAAGTGTTTCTAGAGAGAATAACTAGAAAAGTATCTAGACAAATATTTTCTAGAGTGAGGCTCTAGAAAAGAATCGACAAAAACTGTGTTTCAAGAGAGATGATCCATGAATGAATCAAGAAAAGTAGGATTTCTAGATTGAGGCTCTAGAATAGAATCTAGAAAATAGTTGTTTCCAGAGAGAGGATCAAGAAAAGAAAGTTTTCTCCATTGAGGCTCTAGAAAATGATCTCTAAAAGAATTGTTTCCAGAGAGAGGATCTAGAAAATTTTCCAGAAAAGATTTTTTTTCTAGATTGAGGTTTTCAAAATGAATCTAGAAAAGTCTCTTTTCTAAAGAGAACAAGAAGAAAAGTACCTAAAAATGTTTTCTTGCATGAGAATCCATAAAATAATCTACCAAAAATACTTTATTTCAAGAGAGTTGATCCATAAAAGAATCTAGAAAAGAACTTTTTTGTAGGTTGAGGCTGTAGAAAAGAATCTAGAAAAGAGTTGTTTCTAGAGAGAAGAAATATAAAAAGAATCAAGAAAAATATTTTCTAGAATGAGGCTCTAGAAAAGAATCTAGAAAAGGGTTGTTTCTAGAGAGGGCATCCAGAAAAAGAATCAAAAAAATAATGTTTTCTAGAATGGAGCTCTAGTTAAGAAGCTAGAAAACAGTTGTTTCTAAATAGAACATCTAGAAAACTATGTTTTCTGGGTTGAGGCTCTAGAAAAGGATCTCTTACAGAATCCTTACTAGAGAGAGGATGCAGAAAAAATTTCTAGAAAGATTTTCGACTAGATTGAGGTTCTAGAAAGTCTTCTAGAAAAGAATTGTTTTTAGAGCGAAGAAATAGAAAAGAATCAAGAAAATATTTTCTAGAATGAGGCTCTAGGAAAGAATCTATAAAAACTTTCTTTCTAGAGAGATGATCTGTAAAAGAATCTAGAAAAGTCTCTTTTCTAAAGAGAACAAGAAAAGTATCTAAAAATGTTTTCTTGAATGAGGCCCCGAAAACAATCTAACAACAACAACAAAAACAATGTTTCAGAAGATAAGATCCATAAAAGAATTTACAAAAGACTTGTTTTTTTAGATTGATGATCTAGAAAAGAATCTAGAAAAGAGTTGTTTCTAGAGAGAGTATCCAGAAAAGAATCTAGAAAAATGTTTTTTAGAATGGGGCTCTAGAGAAGAATCTAAAAAAAGACTTGTTTCTAGATAGAAGATCTAGAAAACTACGTTTTTTAAGTTGAGGATCTCGACAAGGACCTAGTTAAGAATTCTTTCTAGAGAGAGGATACAGAAAAGTTTCTAGAAAAGATTTTTGTCTAGATTGAGGTTTTCCAAAAGAACCTCGAAAAGTCTCTTTTCTAAAGAGAACAATTAGAAAAGTATCCAAACAATGTTTTCTTGAATGACTCCCCAGAAACGAATCTAACAACAACAACAAAAAAACAATGTTTCAGAAGATAAGATCCATAAAAGAATCTACAAAAGACTGGTTTTTTTAGATTGATGATCTAGAAAAGAATCTAGAAAAGTGTTGTTTCTAGAGAGAGGATCCAGAAAAGTATCTAGAAAATGTTTTCTAGAATGGGGCTCTTGAAAGGAATCTAGAAAGTACTTGTTTCTAGACAGACGAAGTAGAAAACTATGTTTTCTAAGTTGAGCCTCTGGAAAAGGATGTTGTAAAGAATTCTTTCTAGATAGAGTATGCAGAAAAGTTTGTAGAAAAGATTTTTGTCTAGATTGAGGTTCTAGAAAATCATCTAGGAAAGAAGTGTTTCTAGAGAGAATAACTAGAAAAGTATCTAGACAAATATTTTCTAGAGTGAGGCTCTAGAAAAGAATCGACAAAAACTGTGTTTCAAGAGAGATGATCCATGAATGAATCAAGAAAAGTAGGATTTCTAGATTGAGGCTCTAGAATAGAATCTAGAAAATAGTTGTTTCCAGAGAGAGGATCAAGAAAAGAAAGTTTTCTCCATTGAGGCTCTAGAAAATGATCTCTAAAAGAATTGTTTCCAGAGAGAGGATCTAGAAAATTTTCCAGAAAAGATTTTTTTTCTAGATTGAGGTTTTCAAAATGAATCTAGAAAAGTCTCTTTTCTAAAGAGAACAAGAAGAAAAGTACCTAAAAATGTTTTCTTGCATGAGAATCCATAAAATAATCTACCAAAAATACTTTATTTCAAGAGAGTTGATCCATAAAAGAATCTAGAAAAGAACTTTTTTGTAGGTTGAGGCTGTAGAAAAGAATCTAGAAAAGAGTTGTTTCTAGAGAGAAGAAATATAAAAAGAATCAAGAAAAATATTTTCTAGAATGAGGCTCTAGAAAAGAATCTAGAAAAGGGTTGTTTCTAGAGAGGGCATCCAGAAAAAGAATCAAAAAAATAATGTTTTCTAGAATGGAGCTCTAGTTAAGAAGCTAGAAAACAGTTGTTTCTAAATAGAACATCTAGAAAACTATGTTTTCTGGGTTGAGGCTCTAGAAAAGGATCTCTTACAGAATCCTTACTAGAGAGAGGATGCAGAAAAAATTTCTAGAAAGATTTTCGACTAGATTGAGGTTCTAGAAAGTCTTCTAGAAAAGAATTGTTTTTAGAGCGAAGAAATAGAAAAGAATCAAGAAAATATTTTCTAGAATGAGGCTCTAGGAAAGAATCTATAAAAACTTTCTTTCTAGAGAGATGATCTGTAAAAGAATCTAGAAAAGTCTCTTTTCTAAAGAGAACAAGAAAAGTATCTAAAAATGTTTTCTTGAATGAGGCCCCGAAAACAATCTAACAACAACAACAAAAACAATGTTTCAGAAGATAAGATCCATAAAAGAATTTACAAAAGACTTGTTTTTTTAGATTGATGATCTAGAAAAGAATCTAGAAAAGAGTTGTTTCTAGAGAGAGTATCCAGAAAAGAATCTAGAAAAATGTTTTTTAGAATGGGGCTCTAGAGAAGAATCTAAAAAAAGACTTGTTTCTAGATAGAAGATCTAGAAAACTACGTTTTTTAAGTTGAGGATCTCGACAAGGACCTAGTTAAGAATTCTTTCTAGAGAGAGGATACAGAAAAGTTTCTAGAAAAGATTTTTGTCTAGATTGAGGTTTTCCAAAAGAACCTCGAAAAGTCTCTTTTCTAAAGAGAACAATTAGAAAAGTATCCAAACAATGTTTTCTTGAATGACACCCCAGAAAAGAATCTAACAACAACAACAAAAAAACAATGTTTCAGAAGATAAGATCCATAAAAGAATCTACAAAAGACTGTTTTTTCTTAGATTGATGATCTAGAAAAGAATCTAGAAAAGTGTTGTTTCTAGAGAGAGGATCCAGAAAAGTATCTAGAAAATGTTTTCTAGAATGGGGCTCTTGAAAGGAATCTAGAAAGTACTTGTTTCTAGACAGACGATCTAGAAAACTATGTTTTCTATGTTGAGCCTCTGGAAAAGGATGTGGTAAAGAATTCTTTCTAGATAGAGTATGCAGAAAAGTTTGTAGAAAAGATATTTGTCTAGATTGAGGTTCTAGAAAATCATCTAGAAAAGACTTGTTTCTAGAGAGAATAACTAGAAAAGTATCTAGACAAATATTTTCTAGAGTGAGGCTCTAGAAAAGAATCGACAAAAACTGTGTTTCAAGAGAGATGATCCATGAAAGAATCAAGAAAAGTAGGATTTCTAGATTGAGGCTCTAGAATAGAATCTCGAAAATAGCTGTTTCCAGAGAGAGGATCAAGAAAAGAAGGTTTTCTCCATTGAGGCTGTAGAAAATGATCTCTAAAAGAATTGTTTCCAGAGAGAGGATCTAGAAAATTTTCCAGAAAAGATTTTTTTCTAGATTGAGGTTTTCAAAATGAATCTAGAAAAGTCTCTTTTCTAAAGAGAACAAGAAGAAAAGTACCTAAAAATGTTTTCTTGCATGAGAATCCATAAAATAATCTACCAAAAATACTTTATTTCAAGAGAGTTGATCCATAAAAGAATCTAGAAAAGAACTTTTTTGTAGGTTGAGGCTGTAGAAAAGAATCTAGAAAAGAGTTGTTTCTAGAGAGAAGAAATATAAAAAGAATCAAGAAAAATATTTTCTAGAATGAGGCTCTAGAAAAGAATCTAGAAAAGGGTTGTTTCTAGAGAGGGCATCCAGAAAAAGAATCAAAAAAATAATGTTTTCTAGAATGGAGCTCTAGTTAAGAAGCTAGAAAACAGTTGTTTCTAAATAGAACATCTAGAAAACTATGTTTTCTGGGTTGAGGCTCTAGAAAAGGATCTCTTACAGAATCCTTACTAGAGAGAGGATGCAGAAAAAATTTCTAGAAAGATTTTCGACTAGATTGAGGTTCTAGAAAGTCTTCTAGAAAAGAATTGTTTTTAGAGCGAAGAAATAGAAAAGAATCAAGAAAATATTTTCTAGAATGAGGCTCTAGGAAAGAATCTATAAAAACTTTCTTTCTAGAGAAATGATCTGTAAAAGAATCTAGAAAAGTCTCTTTTCTAAAGAGAACAAGAAAAGTATCTAAAAATGTTTTCTTGAATGAGGCCCCGAAAACAATCTAACAACAACAACAACAAAAACAATGTTTCAGAAGATAAGATCCATAAAAGAATTTACAAAAGACTTGTTTTTTTAGATTGATGATCTAGAAAAGAATCTAGAAAAGAGTTGTTTCTAGAGAGAGTATCCAGAAAAGAATCTAGAAAAATGTTTTTTAGAATGGGGCTCTAGAAAAGAATCTAAAAAAAGACTTGTTTCTAGATAGAATATCTAGAAAACTACGTTTTTTAAGTTGAGGATCACGACAAGGACCTAGTTAAGAATTCTTTCAAGAGAGAGGATACAGAAAAGTTTCTAGAAAAGATTTTTGTCTAGATTGAGGTTTTCCAAAAGAACCTCGAAAAGTCTCTTTTCTAAAGAGAACAATTAGAAAAGTATCCAAACAATGTTTTCTTGAATGACACCCCAGAAAAGAATCTAACAACAACAACAAAAAAACAATGTTTCAGAAGATAAGATCCATAAAAGAATCTACAAAAGACTGGTTTTTTTAGATTGATGATCTAGAAAAGAATCTAGAAAAGTGTTGTTTCTAGAGAGAGGATCCAGAAAAGTATCTAGAAAATGTTTTCTAGAATGGGGCTCTTGAAAGGAATCTAGAAAATACTTGTTTCTAGACAGACGATCTAGAAAACTATGTTTTCTATGTTGAGCCTGTGGAAAAGGATGTGGTAAAGAATTCTTTCTAGATAGAGTATGCAGAAAAGTTTGTAGAAAAGATTTTTGTCTAGATTGAGGTTCTAGAAAATCATCTAGAAAAGAAGTGTTTCTAGAGAGAATAACTAGAAAAGTATCTAGACAAATATTTTCTAGAGTGAGGCTCTAGAAAAGAATCGACAAAAACTGTGTTTCAAGAGAGATGATCCATGAATGAATCAAGAAAAGTAGGATTTCTAGATTTAGGGTCTAGAATAGAATCTAGAAAATAGTTGTTTCCAGAGAGAGGATCAAGAAAAGAAGGTTTTCTCCATTGAGGCTCTAGAAAATGATCTCTAAAAGAATTGTTTCCAGAGAGAGGATCTAGAAAATTTTCCAGAAAAGATTTTTTTTCTAGATTGAGGTTTTCAAAATGAATCTAGAAAAGTCTCTTTTCTAAAGAGAACAAGAAGAAAAGTACCTAAAAATGTTTTCTTGCATGAGAATCCATAAAATAATCTACTAAAAATACTTTATTTCAAGAGAGTTGATCCATAAAAGAATCTAGAAAAGAGTTGTTTCTAGAGAGAAGAAATATAAAAAGAATCAAGAAAAATATTTTCTAGAATGAGGCTCTAGAAAAGAATCTAGAAAAGGGTTGTTTCTAGAGAGGGCATCCAGAAAAAGAATCAAAAAAAAAATGTTTTCTAGAATGGAGCTCTAGTTAAGAAGCTAGAAAACAGTTGTTTCTAAATAGAACATCTAGAAAACTATGTTTTCTGGGTTGAGGCTCTAGAAAAGGATCTCTTACAGAATCCTTACTAGAGAGAGTTTGCAGAAAAAATTTCTAGAAAGATTTTCGACTAGATTGAGGTTCTAGAAAGTCTTCTAGAAAAGAATTGTTTTTAGAGCGAAGAAATAGAAAAGAATCAAGAAAATATTTTCTAGAATGAGGCTCTAGGAAAGAATCTATAAAAACGTTCTTTCTAGAGAGATGATCTGTAAAAGAATCTAGAAAAGTCTCTTTTCTAAAGAGAACAAGAAAAGTATCTAAAAATGTTTTCTTGAATGAGGCCCCGAAAACAATCTAACAACAACAACAACAAAAACAATGTTTCAGAAGATAAGATCCATAAAAGAATTTACAAAAGACTTGTTTTTTTAGATTGATGATCTAGAAAAGAATCTAGAAAAGAGTTGTTTCTAGAGAGAGTATCCAGAAAAGAATCTAGAAAAATGTTTTTTAGAATGGGGCTCTAGAGAAGAATCTAAAAAAAGACTTGTTTCTAGATAGAAGATCTAGAAAACTACGTTTTTTAAGTTGAGGATCTCGACAAGGACCTAGTTAAGAATTCTTTCTAGAGAGAGGATACAGAAAAGTTTCTAGAAAAGATTTTTGTCTAGATTGAGGTTTTCCAAAAGAACCTCGAAAAGTCTCTTTTCTAAAGAGAACAATTAGAAAAGTATCCAAACAATGTTTTCTTGAATGACTCCCCAGAAACGAATCTAACAACAACAACAAAAAAACAATGTTTCAGAAGATAAGATCCATAAAAGAATCTACAAAAGACTGGTTTTTTTAGATTGATGATCTAGAAAAGAATCTAGAAAAGTGTTGTTTCTAGAGAGAGGATCCAGAAAAGTATCTAGAAAATGTTTTCTAGAATGGGGCTCTTGAAAGGAATCTAGAAAGTACTTGTTTCTAGACAGACGAAGTAGAAAACTATGTTTTCTAAGTTGAGCCTCTGGAAAAGGATGTTGTAAAGAATTCTTTCTAGATAGAGTATGCAGAAAAGTTTGTAGAAAAGATTTTTGTCTAGATTGAGGTTCTAGAAAATCATCTAGGAAAGAAGTGTTTCTAGAGAGAATAACTAGAAAAGTATCTAGACAAATATTTTCTAGAGTGAGGCTCTAGAAAAGAATCGACAAAAACTGTGTTTCAAGAGAGATGATCCATGAATGAATCAAGAAAAGTAGGATTTCTAGATTGAGGCTCTAGAATAGAATCTAGAAAATAGTTGTTTCCAGAGAGAGGATCAAGAAAAGAAAGTTTTCTCCATTGAGGCTCTAGAAAATGATCTCTAAAAGAATTGTTTCCAGAGAGAGGATCTAGAAAATTTTCCAGAAAAGATTTTTTTTCTAGATTGAGGTTTTCAAAATGAATCTAGAAAAGTCTCTTTTCTAAAGAGAACAAGAAGAAAAGTACCTAAAAATGTTTTCTTGCATGAGAATCCATAAAATAATCTACCAAAAATACTTTATTTCAAGAGAGTTGATCCATAAAAGAATCTAGAAAAGAACTTTTTTGTAGGTTGAGGCTGTAGAAAAGAATCTAGAAAAGAGTTGTTTCTAGAGAGAAGAAATATAAAAAGAATCAAGAAAAATATTTTCTAGAATGAGGCTCTAGAAAAGAATCTAGAAAAGGGTTGTTTCTAGAGAGGGCATCCAGAAAAAGAATCAAAAAAATAATGTTTTCTAGAATGGAGCTCTAGTTAAGAAGCTAGAAAACAGTTGTTTCTAAATAGAACATCTAGAAAACTATGTTTTCTGGGTTGAGGCTCTAGAAAAGGATCTCTTACAGAATCCTTACTAGAGAGAGGATGCAGAAAAAATTTCTAGAAAGATTTTCGACTAGATTGAGGTTCTAGAAAGTCTTCTAGAAAAGAATTGTTTTTAGAGCGAAGAAATAGAAAAGAATCAAGAAAATATTTTCTAGAATGAGGCTCTAGGAAAGAATCTATAAAAACTTTCTTTCTAGAGAGATGATCTGTAAAAGAATCTAGAAAAGTCTCTTTTCTAAAGAGAACAAGAAAAGTATCTAAAAATGTTTTCTTGAATGAGGCCCCGAAAACAATCTAACAACAACAACAACAAAAACAATGTTTCAGAAGATAAGATCCATAAAAGAATTTACAAAAGACTTGTTTTTTTAGATTGATGATCTAGAAAAGAATCTAGAAAAGAGTTGTTTCTAGAGAGAGTATCCAGAAAAGAATCTAGAAAAATGTTTTTTAGAATGGGGCTCTAGAGAAGAATCTAAAAAAAGACTTGTTTCTAGATAGAAGATCTAGAAAACTACGTTTTTTAAGTTGAGGATCTCGACAAGGACCTAGTTAAGAATTCTTTCTAGAGAGAGGATACAGAAAAGTTTCTAGAAAAGATTTTTGTCTAGATTGAGGTTTTCCAAAAGAACCTCGAAAAGTCTCTTTTCTAAAGAGAACAATTAGAAAAGTATCCAAACAATGTTTTCTTGAATGACTCCCCAGAAACGAATCTAACAACAACAACAAAAAAACAATGTTTCAGAAGATAAGATCCATAAAAGAATCTACAAAAGACTGGTTTTTTTAGATTGATGATCTAGAAAAGAATCTAGAAAAGTGTTGTTTCTAGAGAGAGGATCCAGAAAAGTATCTAGAAAATGTTTTCTAGAATGGGGCTCTTGAAAGGAATCTAGAAAGTACTTGTTTCTAGACAGACGAAGTAGAAAACTATGTTTTCTAAGTTGAGCCTCTGGAAAAGGATGTTGTAAAGAATTCTTTCTAGATAGAGTATGCAGAAAAGTTTGTAGAAAAGATTTTTGTCTAGATTGAGGTTCTAGAAAATCATCTAGGAAAGAAGTGTTTCTAGAGAGAATAACTAGAAAAGTATCTAGACAAATATTTTCTAGAGTGAGGCTCTAGAAAAGAATCGACAAAAACTGTGTTTCAAGAGAGATGATCCATGAATGAATCAAGAAAAGTAGGATTTCTAGATTGAGGCTCTAGAATAGAATCTAGAAAATAGTTGTTTCCAGAGAGAGGATCAAGAAAAGAAAGTTTTCTCCATTGAGGCTCTAGAAAATGATCTCTAAAAGAATTGTTTCCAGAGAGAGGATCTAGAAAATTTTCCAGAAAAGATTTTTTTTCTAGATTGAGGTTTTCAAAATGAATCTAGAAAAGTCTCTTTTCTAAAGAGAACAAGAAGAAAAGTACCTAAAAATGTTTTCTTGCATGAGAATCCATAAAATAATCTACCAAAAATACTTTATTTCAAGAGAGTTGATCCATAAAAGAATCTAGAAAAGAACTTTTTTGTAGGTTGAGGCTGTAGAAAAGAATCTAGAAAAGAGTTGTTTCTAGAGAGAAGAAATATAAAAAGAATCAAGAAAAATATTTTCTAGAATGAGGCTCTAGAAAAGAATCTAGAAAAGGGTTGTTTCTAGAGAGGGCATCCAGAAAAAGAATCAAAAAAATAATGTTTTCTAGAATGGAGCTCTAGTTAAGAAGCTAGAAAACAGTTGTTTCTAAATAGAACATCTAGAAAACTATGTTTTCTGGGTTGAGGCTCTAGAAAAGGATCTCTTACAGAATCCTTACTAGAGAGAGGATGCAGAAAAAATTTCTAGAAAGATTTTCGACTAGATTGAGGTTCTAGAAAGTCTTCTAGAAAAGAATTGTTTTTAGAGCGAAGAAATAGAAAAGAATCAAGAAAATATTTTCTAGAATGAGGCTCTAGGAAAGAATCTATAAAAACTTTCTTTCTAGAGAGATGATCTGTAAAAGAATCTAGAAAAGTCTCTTTTCTAAAGAGAACAAGAAAAGTATCTAAAAATGTTTTCTTGAATGAGGCCCCGAAAACAATCTAACAACAACAACAAAAACAATGTTTCAGAAGATAAGATCCATAAAAGAATTTACAAAAGACTTGTTTTTTTAGATTGATGATCTAGAAAAGAATCTAGAAAAGAGTTGTTTCTAGAGAGAGTATCCAGAAAAGAATCTAGAAAAATGTTTTTTAGAATGGGGCTCTAGAGAAGAATCTAAAAAAAGACTTGTTTCTAGATAGAAGATCTAGAAAACTACGTTTTTTAAGTTGAGGATCTCGACAAGGACCTAGTTAAGAATTCTTTCTAGAGAGAGGATACAGAAAAGTTTCTAGAAAAGATTTTTGTCTAGATTGAGGTTTTCCAAAAGAACCTCGAAAAGTCTCTTTTCTAAAGAGAACAATTAGAAAAGTATCCAAACAATGTTTTCTTGAATGACACCCCAGAAAAGAATCTAACAACAACAACAAAAAAACAATGTTTCAGAAGATAAGATCCATAAAAGAATCTACAAAAGACTGTTTTTTCTTAGATTGATGATCTAGAAAAGAATCTAGAAAAGTGTTGTTTCTAGAGAGAGGATCCAGAAAAGTATCTAGAAAATGTTTTCTAGAATGGGGCTCTTGAAAGGAATCTAGAAAGTACTTGTTTCTAGACAGACGATCTAGAAAACTATGTTTTCTATGTTGAGCCTCTGGAAAAGGATGTGGTAAAGAATTCTTTCTAGATAGAGTATGCAGAAAAGTTTGTAGAAAAGATATTTGTCTAGATTGAGGTTCTAGAAAATCATCTAGAAAAGACTTGTTTCTAGAGAGAATAACTAGAAAAGTATCTAGACAAATATTTTCTAGAGTGAGGCTCTAGAAAAGAATCGACAAAAACTGTGTTTCAAGAGAGATGATCCATGAAAGAATCAAGAAAAGTAGGATTTCTAGATTGAGGCTCTAGAATAGAATCTCGAAAATAGCTGTTTCCAGAGAGAGGATCAAGAAAAGAAGGTTTTCTCCATTGAGGCTGTAGAAAATGATCTCTAAAAGAATTGTTTCCAGAGAGAGGATCTAGAAAATTTTCCAGAAAAGATTTTTTTCTAGATTGAGGTTTTCAAAATGAATCTAGAAAAGTCTCTTTTCTAAAGAGAACAAGAAGAAAAGTACCTAAAAATGTTTTCTTGCATGAGAATCCATAAAATAATCTACCAAAAATACTTTATTTCAAGAGAGTTGATCCATAAAAGAATCTAGAAAAGAACTTTTTTGTAGGTTGAGGCTGTAGAAAAGAATGTAGAAAAGAGTTGTTTCTAGAGAGAAGAAATATAAAAAGAATCAAGAAAAATATTTTCTAGAATGAGGCTCTAGAAAAGAATCTAGAAAAGGGTTGTTTCTAGAGAGGGCATCCAGAAAAAGAATCAAAAAAAAAAATGTTTTCTAGAATGGAGCTCTAGTTAAGAAGCTAGAAAACAGTTGTTTCTAAATAGAACATCTAGAAAACTATGTTTTCTGGGTTGAGGCTCTAGAAAAGGATCTCTTACAGAATCCTTACTAGAGAGAGGATGCAGAAAAAATTTCTAGAAAGATTTTCGACTAGATTGAGGTTCTAGAAAGTCTTCTAGAAAAGAATTGTTTTTAGAGCGAAGAAATAGAAAAGAATCAAGAAAATATTTTCTAGAATGAGGCTCTAGGAAAGAATCTATAAAAACGTTCTTTCTAGAGAGATGATCTGTAAAAGAATCTAGAAAAGTCTCTTTTCTAAAGAGAACAAGAAAAGTATCTAAAAATGTTTTCTTGAATGAGGCCCCGAAAACAATCTAACAACAACAACAACAAAAACAATGTTTCAGAAGATAAGATCCATAAAAGAATTTACAAAAGACTTGTTTTTTTAGATTGATGATCTAGAAAAGAATCTAGAAAAGAGTTGTTTCTAGAGAGAGTATCCAGAAAAGAATCTAGAAAAATGTTTTTTAGAATGGGGCTCTAGAGAAGAATCTAAAAAAAGACTTGTTTCTAGATAGAAGATCTAGAAAACTACGTTTTTTAAGTTGAGGATCTCGACAAGGACCTAGTTAAGAATTCTTTCTAGAGAGAGGATACAGAAAAGTTTCTAGAAAAGATTTTTGTCTAGATTGAGGTTTTCCAAAAGAACCTCGAAAAGTCTCTTTTCTAAAGAGAACAATTAGAAAAGTATCCAAACAATGTTTTCTTGAATGACTCCCCAGAAACCAATCTAACAACAACAACAAAATAACAATGTTTCAGAAGATAAGATCCATAAAAGAATCTACAAAAGACTGTTTTTTTTTAGATTGATGATCTAGAAAAGAATCTAGAAAAGTGTTGTTTCTAGAGAGAGGATCCAGAAAAGTATCTAGAAAATGTTTTCTAGAATGGGGCTCTTGAAAGGAATCTAGAAAGTACTTGTTTCTAGACAGACGATGTAGAAAACTATGTTTTCTATGTTGAGCCTCTGGAAAAGGATGTGGTAAAGAATTCTTTCTAGATAGAGTATGCAGAAAAGTTTGTAGAAAAGATATTTGTCTAGATTGAGGTTCTAGAAAATCATCTAGAAAAGACTTGTTTCTAGAGAGAATAACTAGAAAAGTATCTAGACAAATATTTTCTAGAGTGAGGCTCTAGAAAAGAATCGACAAAAACTGTGTTTCAAGAGAGATGATCCATGAACGAATCAAGAAAAGTAGGATTTCTAGATTGAGGCTCTAGAATAGAATGTCGAAAATAGCTGTTTCCAGAGAGAGGATCAAGAAAAGAAGGTTTTCTCCATTGAGGCTGTAGAAAATGATCTCTAAAAGAATTGTTTCCAGAGAGAGGATCTAGAAAATTTTCCAGAAAAGATTTTTTTCTAGATTGAGGTTTTCAAAATGAATCTAGAAAAGTCTCTTTTCTAAAGAGAACAAGAAGAAAAGTACCTAAAAATGTTTTCTTGCATGAGAATCCATAAAATAATCTACCAAAAATACTTTATTTCAAGAGAGTTGATCCATAAAAGAATCTAGAAAAGAACTTTTTTGTAGGTTGAGGCTGTAGAAAAGAATCTAGAAAAGAGTTGTTTCTAGAGAGAAGAAATATAAAAAGAATCAAGAAAAATATTTTCTAGAATGAGGCTCTAGAAAAGAATCTAGAAAAGGGTTGTTTCTAGAGAGGGCATCCAGAAAAAGAATCAAAAAAAAAAATGTTTTCTAGAATGGAGCTCTAGTTAAGAAGCTAGAAAACAGTTGTTTCTAAATAGAACATCTAGAAAACTATGTTTTCTGGGTTGAGGCTCTAGAAAAGGATCTCTTACAGAATCCTTACTAGAGAGAGGATGCAGAAAAAATTTCTAGAAAGATTTTCGACTAGATTGAGGTTCTAGAAAGTCTTCTAGAAAAGAATTGTTTTTAGAGCGAAGAAATAGAAAAGAATCAAGAAAATATTTTCTAGAATGAGGCTCTAGGAAAGAATCTATAAAAACGTTCTTTCTAGAGAGATGATCTGTAAAAGAATCTAGAAAAGTCTCTTTTCTAAAGAGAACAAGAAAAGTATCTAAAAATGTTTTCTTGAATGAGGCCCCGAAAACAATCTAACAACAACAACAACAAAAACAATGTTTCAGAAGATAAGATCCATAAAAGAATTTACAAAAGACTTGTTTTTTTAGATTGATGATCTAGAAAAGAATCTAGAAAAGAGTTGTTTCTAGAGAGAGTATCCAGAAAAGAATCTAGAAAAATGTTTTTTAGAATGGGGCTCTAGAGAAGAATCTAAAAAAAGACTTGTTTCTAGATAGAAGATCTAGAAAACTACGTTTTTTAAGTTGAGGATCTCGACAAGGACCTAGTTAAGAATTCTTTCTAGAGAGAGGATACAGAAAAGTTTCTAGAAAAGATTTTTGTCTAGATTGAGGTTTTCCAAAAGAACCTCGAAAAGTCTCTTTTCTAAAGAGAACAATTAGAAAAGTATCCAAACAATGTTTTCTTGAATGACTCCCCAGAAACCAATCTAACAACAACAACAAAATAACAATGTTTCAGAAGATAAGATCCATAAAAGAATCTACAAAAGACTGTTTTTTTTTAGATTGATGATCTAGAAAAGAATCTAGAAAAGTGTTGTTTCTAGAGAGAGGATCCAGAAAAGTATCTAGAAAATGTTTTCTAGAATGGGGCTCTTGAAAGGAATCTAGAAAGTACTTGTTTCTAGACAGACGATCTAGAAAACTATGTTTTCTATGTTGAGCCTCTGGAAAAGGATGTGGTAAAGAATTCTTTCTAGATAGAGTATGCAGAAAAGTTTGTAGAAAAGATATTTGTCTAGATTGAGGTTCTAGAAAATCATCTAGAAAAGACTTGTTTCTAGAGAGAATAACTAGAAAAGTATCTAGACAAATATTTTCTAGAGTGAGGCTCTAGAAAAGAATCGACAAAAACTGTGTTTCAAGAGAGATGATCCATAACAGAATCAAGAAAAGTAGGATTTCTAGATTGAGGCTCTAGAATAGAATCTAGAAAATAGTTGTTTCCAGAGAGAGGATCAAGAAAAGAAGGTTTTCTCCATTGAGGCTCTAGAAAATGATCTCTAAAAGAATTGTTTCCTGAGAGAGGATCTAGAAAATTTTCCAGAAAAGATTTTTTTCTAGATTGAGGTTTTCAAAATGAATCTAGAAAAGTCTCTTTTCTAAAGAGAACAAGAAGAAAAGTACCTAAAAATGTTTTCTTGCATGAGAATCCATAAAATAATCTACCAAAAATACTTTATTTCAAGAGAGTTGATCCATAAAAGAATCTAGAAAAGAACTTTTTTGTAGGTTGAGGCTGTAGAAAAGAATCTAGAAAAGAGTTGTTTCTAGAGAGAAGAAATATAAAAAGAATCAAGAAAAATATTTTCTAGAATGAGGCTCTAGAAAAGAATCTAGAAAAGGGTTGTTTCTAGAGAGGGCATCCAGAAAAAGAATCAAAAAAAAAAATGTTTTCTAGAATGGAGCTCTAGTTAAGAAGCTAGAAAACAGTTGTTTCTAAATAGAACATCTAGAAAACTATGTTTTCTGGGTTGAGGCTCTAGAAAAGGATCTCTTACAGAATCCTTACTAGAGAGAGGATGCAGAAAAAATTTCTAGAAAGATTTTCGACTAGATTGAGGTTCTAGAAAGTCTTCTAGAAAAGAATTGTTTTTAGAGCGAAGAAATAGAAAAGAATCAAGAAAATATTTTCTAGAATGAGGCTCTAGGAAAGAATCTATAAAAACGTTCTTTCTAGAGAGATGATCTGTAAAAGAATCTAGAAAAGTCTCTTTTCTAAAGAGAACAAGAAAAGTATCTAAAAATGTTTTCTTGAATGAGGCCCCGAAAACAATCTAACAACAACAACAACAAAAACAATGTTTCAGAAGATAAGATCCATAAAAGAATTTACAAAAGACTTGTTTTTTTAGATTGATGATCTAGAAAAGAATCTAGAAAAGAGTTGTT
Source organism: Sminthopsis crassicaudata (assembly GCF_048593235.1). Taxonomy (NCBI): domain Eukaryota; kingdom Metazoa; phylum Chordata; class Mammalia; order Dasyuromorphia; family Dasyuridae; genus Sminthopsis; species Sminthopsis crassicaudata. The sequence goes on from NC_133619.1 coordinate 186,999,313, forward strand.
TCTAGAGAGAGTATCCAGAAAAGAATCTAGAAAAATGTTTTTTAGAATGGGGCTCTAGAGAAGAATCTAAAAAAAGACTTGTTTCTAGATAGAAGATCTAGAAAACTACGTTTTTTAAGTTGAGGATCTCGACAAGGACCTAGTTAAGAATTCTTTCTAGAGAGAGGATACAGAAAAGTTTCTAGAAAAGATTTTTGTCTAGATTGAGGTTTTCCAAAAGAACCTCGAAAAGTCTCTTTTCTAAAGAGAACAATTAGAAAAGTATCTAAACAATGTTTTCTTGAATGACTCCCCAGAAACGAATCTAACAAAAAAAACAAAAAAACAAAAAAACAAAAAAAAAAAACAATGTTTCAGAAGATAAGATCCATAAAAGAATCTACAAAAGACTGTTTTTTTTTAGATTGATGATCTAGAAAAGAATCTAGAAAAGTGTTGTTTCTAGAGAGAGGATCCAGAAAAGTATCTAGAAAATGTTTTCTAGAATGGGGCTCTTGAAAGGAATCTAGAAAATACTTGTTTCTAGACAGACGATCTAGAAAACTATGTTTTCTATGTTGAGCCTGTGGAAAAGGATGTGGTAAAGAATTCTTTCTAGATAGAGTATGCAGAAAAGTTTGTAGAAAAGATATTTGTCTAGATTGAGGTTCTAGAAAATCATCTAGAAAAGACTTGTTTCTAGAGAGAATAACTAGAAAAGTATCTAGACAAATATTTTCTAGAGTGAGGCTCTAGAAAAGAATCGACAAAAACTGTGTTTCAAGAGAGATGATCCATGAAAGAATCAAGAAAAGTAGGATTTCTAGATTGAGGCTCTAGAATAGAATCTCGAAAATAGCTGTTTCCAGAGAGAGGATCAAGAAAAGAAGGTTTTCTCCATTGAGGCTCTAGAAAATGATCTCTAAAAGAATTGTTTCCAGAGAGAGGATCTAGAAAATTTTCCAGAAAAGATTTTTTTCTAGATTGAGGTTTTCAAAATGAATCTAGAAAAGTCTCTTTTCTAAAGAGAACAAGAAGAAAAGTACCTAAAAATGTTTTCTTGCATGAGAATCCATAAAATAATCTACCAAAAATACTTTATTTCAAGAGAGTTGATCCATAAAAGAATCTAGAAAAGAACTTTTTTGTAGGTTGAGGCTGTAGAAAAGAATCTAGAAAAGAGTTGTTTCTAGAGAGAAGAAATATAAAAAGAATCAAGAAAAATATTTTCTAGAATGAGGCTCTAGAAAAGAATCTAGAAAAGGGTTGTTTCTAGAGAGGGCATCCAGAAAAAGAATAAAAAAAAAAATGTTTTCTAGAATGGAGCTCTAGTTAAGAAGCTAGAAAACAGTTGTTTCTAAATAGAACATCTAGAAAACTATGTTTTCTGGGTTGAGGCTCTAGAAAAGGATCTCTTACAGAATCCTTACTAGAGAGAGGATGCAGAAAAAATTTCTAGAAAGATTTTCGACTAGATTGAGGTTCTAGAAAGTCTTCTAGAAAAGAATTGTTTTTAGAGCGAAGAAATAGAAAAGAATCAAGAAAATATTTTCTAGAATGAGGCTCTAGGAAAGAATCTATAAAAACGTTCTTTCTAGAGAGATGATCTGTAAAAGAATCTAGAAAAGTCTCTTTTCTAAAGAGAACAAGAAAAGTATCTAAAAATGTTTTCTTGAATGAGGCCCCGAAAACAATCTAACAACAACAACAACAAAAACAATGTTTCAGAAGATAAGATCCATAAAAGAATTTACAAAAGACTTGTTTTTTTAGATTGATGATCTAGAAAAGAATCTAGAAAAGAGTTGTTTCTAGAGAGAGTATCCAGAAAAGAATCTAGAAAAATGTTTTTTAGAATGGGGCTCTAGAGAAGAATCTAAAAAAAGACTTGTTTCTAGATAGAAGATCTAGAAAACTACGTTTTTTAAGTTGAGGATCTCGACAAGGACCTAGTTAAGAATTCTTTCTAGAGAGAGGATACAGAAAAGTTTCTAGAAAAGATTTTTGTCTAGATTGAGGTTTTCCAAAAGAACCTCGAAAAGTCTCTTTTCTAAAGAGAACAATTAGAAAAGTATCTAAACAATGTTTTCTTGAATGACTCCCCAGAAACGAATCTAACAAAAAAAAACAAAAAAACAAAAAAACAAAAAAAAAAAACAATGTTTCAGAAGATAAGATCCATAAAAGAATCTACAAAAGACTGTTTTTTTTTAGATTGATGATCTAGAAAAGAATCTAGAAAAGTGTTGTTTCTAGAGAGAGGATCCAGAAAAGTATCTAGAAAATGTTTTCTAGAATGGGGCTCTTGAAAGGAATCTAGAAAATACTTGTTTCTAGACAGACGATCTAGAAAACTATGTTTTCTATGTTGAGCCTGTGGAAAAGGATGTGGTAAAGAATTCTTTCTAGATAGAGTATGCAGAAAAGTTTGTAGAAAAGATATTTGTCTAGATTGAGGTTCTAGAAAATCATCTAGAAAAGAAGTGTTTCTAGAGAGAATAACTAGAAAAGTATCTAGACAAATATTTTCTAGAGTGAGGCTCTAGAAAAGAATCGAGAAAACTGTGTTTCAAGAGAGATGATCCATGAATGAATCAAGAAAAGTAGGATTTCTAGATTGAGGCTCTAGAATAGAATCTAGAAAATAGTTGTTTCCAGAGAGAGGATCAAAAAAAGAAGGTTTTCTCCATTGAGGCTCTAGAAAATGATCTCTAAAAGAATTGTTTCCAGAGAGAGGATCTAGAAAATTTTCCAGAAAAGATTTTTTTCTAGATTGTTTTCAAATGAATCTAGAAAAGTCTCTTTTCTAAAGAGAACAAGAAGAATAGTACCTAAAAATGTTTTCTTGCATGAGAATCCATAAAATAATCTACCAAAAATACTTTATTTCAAGAGAGTTGATCCATAAAAGAATCTAGAAAAGAACTTTTTTGTAGGTTGAGGCTGTAGAAAAGAATCTAGAAAAGAGTTGTTTCTAGAGAGAAGAACTAAAAAAGTATCTAGAAAAATATTTTCTAGAATGAGGCTCTAGAAAAGAATCTAGAAAAGGGTTATTTCTAGAGAGAGGATCCAGAAGAGAACAAAAAAAAATGTTTTCTAGAATGGAGCGCTAGTTAAGAAGCTAGAAAACAGTTGTTTCTAGATAGAACATCTATAAACCTATGTTTTCTGGGTTGAGGCTCTAGAAAAGGGTCTCTTCAAGAATTCTTACTAGAGAGAGGATGCAGAAAAAAATTTCTAGAAAAGATTTTTCACTAGATTGAGGTTCTAGAAAATCTTCTAGAAAAGAATTGTTTTTAGAGCGAAGAAATAGAAAAGAATCAAGTAAATATTTTCTTGAATGAGGCTCTAGAAAAGAATCTATAAAAACTTTGTTTCAAGAGAGATGATCTGTAAAAGAATCTAGAAAAGTCTCTTTTCTAAAGAGAACAACAAGAAAAGTATCTAAAAATGTTTTCTTGAATGAGGCTCCAGAAAAGAATCAAACAAAAAAAAACTTTGTTTCAACAGAGATGATCCATAAAAGAATCTAGAAAAGAAGGTTTTTGTTTTTTAGATTGAGGCTCTAGAAACGGCTCTAATAAAGAATTCTTTCTAGAGAGAGGATGGAGAAAACTTGCTAGAAAAGATTTTTTGTGGACAGATGTTCTAGAAAATCTTCTAGAAAAGACTTGTTTATAGAGAAAAGAACTAAAAAAGTATCTAGAAAAATATTTTCTCGAATGAAGCTCTAGAAAAGGATCTAGAAAAACTTTGTTTCAAGAGAGATGGTCTGGAAAAGAAGCTAGAAAAGTACATTTTCTAGATTGAGGCTCTAGAAAAGAATATAGAAAGGACTCTTTTGTAAACATAACAACTAGAAAAGTATCTAAAAATATTCTCTTCAATGAATCTGGAGAAAAGAATCTAAGAAAAAAATTGTTTCACAAGATACTATCCATACAAAAGTCTAGAAAAGAACGTTTTTTTAAAAATTGAGGATCAAGAAAAGAATCTAAAAAAGAGTTCTTTCTAGAGAGAGTATCCAGAAAAGAATCTAGAAAAAGGTTGTCTAGAATGGGGCTCTAGAAAAGAATCTAAAAAAGACTTGTTTCTAGATAGAAAATCTAGAAAACTACATTTTCTAAGTTGAGGATCTCGACAAGGACCTAGTTAAGAATTCTTTCTAGAGAGAGGATACAGAAAAGTATCTAGAAAAGATTTTTGTCTAGATTGAGGTTTTCCAAAAGAACCTCGAAAAGTCTCTTTTCTAAAGAGAACAATTAGAAAAGTATCTAAACAATGTTTTCTTGAATGACGCCCCAGAAACGAATCTAACAAAACAAAAACAAAAACAAAAAAACAAACAAACAATGTTTCAGAAGATAAGATCCATAAAAGAATCTACAAAAGACTGGTTTTTTTAGATTGATGATCTAGAAAAGAATCTAGAAAAGTGTTGTTTCTAGAGAGAGGATCCAGAAAAGTATCTAGAAAATGTTTTCTAGAATGGGGCTCTTGAAAGGAATCTAGAAAGTACTTGTTTCTAGACAGACGATCTAGAAAACTATGTTTTCTAAGTTGAGCCTCTGGAAAAGGATGTGGTAAAGAATTCTTTCTAGATAGAGTATGCAGAAAAGTTTGTAGAAAAGATTTTTGACTAGATTGAGGTTCTAGAAAATCATCTAGAAAAGACTTGTTTAAAGAGAGAATAACTAGAAACGTATCTAGACAAATATTTTCTAGAGTGAGGCTCTAGAAAAGAATCGACAAAAACTGTGTTTCAAGAGAGATGATCCATAAAAGAATCAAGAAAAGTAGGATTTCTCGATTGAGGCTCTAGAATAGAATCTAGAAAATAGTTATTTCCAGAAAGAGGATCAAGAAAAGAAAGTTTTCTCCATTGAGGCTCTAGAAAATGATCTCTAAAAGAATTGTTTCCACAGAGGGGATCTAGAAAATTTTCCAGAAAAGATTTTTTTTTTCTAGATTGAGGTTTTCAAAATGAATCTAGAAAAGTCTCTTTTCTAAAGAGAACAAGAAGAAAAGTACCTAAAAATGTTTTCTTGCATGAGAATCCATGAAATAATCCACCAAAAATACTTTATTTCAAGAGAGTTGATCCATAAAAGAATCTAGAAAAGAACTTTTTTGTAGGTTGAGGCTGTAGAAAAGAATCTAGAAAAGAGTTGTTTCTAGAGAGAAGAACTAAAAAAATCTAGAAAAATATTTTCTAGAATGAGGCTCTAGAAAAGAATCTAGAAAAGGGTTATTTCTAGAGAGAGGATCCAGAAAAGAATAAAAAAAAAATGTTTTCTAGAATGGAGCGCTAGTTAAGAAGCTAGAAAACAGTTTTTTCTAGATAGAACATCTAGAAAACTATGTTTTCTGGGTTGAGGCTCTAGAAAAGGATCTCTTAAAGAATTCTTACTAGAGAGAGGATGCAGAAAAAAATTTCTAGAAAAGATTTTTACTAGATTGAAGTTCTAGAAAATGTTCTAGAAAAGAATTGTTTTTAGAGCAAAGAAATAGAAAAGAATCAAGTAAATATTTTCTTGCATGAGGCTCTAGAAAACAATCTATAAAAACTTTGTTTCAAGAGAGATGATTTGTAAAAGAATGTAGAAAAGTCTATTTTCTAAAGAGAACAACAAGAAAAGTATCTAAAAATGTTTTCTTGAATGAGGCTCCAGAAAAGAATCAAACAAAAAAAAAACAAAAACAAAAACCAAAAAAAACCAATGTTTCAGAAGATAAGATCCATAAAAGAATCTACAAAAGATTTGTTTTTTTAGATTGATGATCTAGAAAAGAATCTAGAAAAGAGTTGTTTCTAGCGAGAGTATCCAGAAAAGAATCTAGAAAAATGTTTTCTAGAATGGGGCTCTAGAGAAGAATCTAAAAAAGACTTGTTTCTAGATAGAAGATCTAGAAAACTACGTATTCTAAGTTGAGGATCTCAACAAGGACCTATTTAAGAATTTTTTCTAGAGAGAGGATATAGAAAAGTTTCTAGAAAAGATTTTTGTCTAGATTGAGGTTTTCCAAAAGAACCTAGAAAAGTCTTTTTTCTAAAGAGAACAATTAGAAAAGTATCTAAACAATGTTTTCTTGAATGACGCCCCAGAAAAGAATCAAACAAACAAGAAAACAAAACAAAACAAAACAAAACAATGTTTCAGAAGATAAGATCCATAAAAGAATCTACAAAAGACTGGTTTTTTTAGATTGATGATCTAGAAAAGAATCTAGAAAAGTGTTGTTTCTAGAGAGAGTATCCAGAAAAGTATCTAGAAAATGTTTTCTAGAATGGGGCTCTTGAATGGAATCTAGAAAATACTTGTTTCTAGACAGACGATCTAGAAAACTATGTTTTCTAAGTTGAGCCTGTGGAAAAGGATGTGGTAAAGAATTCTTTCTAGATAGAGTATGCAGAAAAGTTTGTAGAAAAGATTTTTGTCTAGATTGAGGTTCTAGAAAATCATCTAGAAAAGAAGTGTTTCTAGAGAGAATAACTAGAAAAGTATCTAGACAAATATTTTCTAGAGTGAGGCTCTAGAAAAGAATCGACAAAAACCGTGTTTCAAGAGAGATGATCCATGAAAGAATCAAGAAAAGTAGGATTTCTAGATTGAGGATCTAGAATAGAATCTAGAAAATAGTTGTTTCCAGAGAGAGGATCAAGAAAAGAATGTTTTCTCCATTGAGGCTCTAGAAAATGATCTCTAAAAGAATTGTTTCCAGAGAGAGGATCTAGAAAAGTTTCCAGAAAAGATTTTTTTCTATATTGTGGTTTTCAAAATGAATATAGAAAAGTCTCTTTTCTAAAGAGAACAAGAAGAAAAGTACCTAAAAATGTTTTCTTGCATGAGAATCCATAAAATAATCTAACAAAAAAAATCTTTATTTCAAGAGAGTTGATTCATAAAAGAATCTAGAAAAGATCTTTTTTGTAGGTTGAGGCTGTAGAAAAGAATCTAGAAAAGGTTGTTTGTAGAGAGAATAACTAGAAAAGTATCTAGACAAATATGTTCTAGAGTGAGGCTCTAGAAAAGAATTGACAAAAACTGTGTTTCAAGAGAGATGATCCATAAAAGAATCAAGGAAAGTAGGATTTCTAGATTGAGGCTCAAGAAAAGAATTTAGAAAAGAGTTATTTCTAGAGAGAGTTTCCAGAAAAGAATCTAGAAAAATGTTTTCTAGAATGGGGCTCTAGAAAAGAATCTAAAACAGACTTGTTTCCAAATAGAATATGTAGAATACTACCTTTTGTAAGTTGAGGTTCTAGACAAGGACCTAGTAAAGAATTCTTTCTAGAGAGAGGATACACAAAAGTTTCTAGAAAAGATTTTTGTCTAGATTACGGTTTTTGAAAAGAACTCAGAAAAGTCTCTTTTCTAAAGACAACAACAAGTATCTAGAAATATTTTCTTGAATGAGGCTCCCGAAATAATCTAACAAAAAATACTTTATTTCAAGAGAGATGATCCATAAAAGAACCTAGAAAATTACGATTTATAGAATGAGGCTGTAGAAAAGAATCTAGAAAAGACTTGTTTCTAGATAGAAGATCTAGAAAACTATGTTTTCTAAGTTGAGGATCTAGACAAGGACCTAGTAAAGAATTCTTTCTAGAGAGATGATACAGAATAGTTTCTAGAAAAGATTTTTGTCTAGATTAAGGTTTTCGAAAAGAACTTAGAAAAGTCTCTTTTCTAAAGACAACAACAAGAAAAGTATCTAGAAATATTTTCTTGAATGAGGCTCCCGAAATAATCTAACAAAAAATACTTTTTTTCAAGAGAGATGATCCATAAAAGAACCTAGAAAATTACGATTTATAGAATGAGGCTGTAGAAAAGAATCTAGAAAAGACTTGTTTCTAGATAGAAGATCTAGAAAACTATGTTTTCTAAGTTGAGGATCTAGACAAGGACCTAGTAAAGAATTCTTTCTAGAGAGATGATACAGAATAGTTTCTAGAAAAGATTTTTGTCTAGATTAAGGTTTTCGAAAAGAACTTAGAAAAGTCTCTTTTCTAAAGACTACAACAAGTAAAGTATCTAAAAATGTTTTCTTGAATGAAGCTCCAGAAAAGAATGTAAAAGAAACTTTATTTCAAGAGAGATGATTCATAAAAGAATCTAGAAAAGTACGATTTCTAGATTGAGGCTCTAGAAAAGAATCTAGAACAATGTTTCTAGAGAGAGGATAAGAAAAGAATGTTTTCTAGATTGAGGCTCTAGAAAGTGATCTAGAAAAGAATTGTTTCTAGAGAGTGGATCTAGAAAAGTTTTCAGAAAATATTTTTTTCCTAGATTGAGATTTTTAAAAAGAACTTAGAAAAGTCTCTTTTCCAAAGACAACAACAAGAAAAGTATCTAACAATGTTTTCTTGAATGAGGCTCCAGAAAAGAATGTATCAAAAATACTTCATTTCAAGAGAGATGATCCGGGAGATGGTGAAGCAGTGTGTAAATGTCAGATATTACTCTTACTACTACTATTATTACTTGTACTCTTACCCCTATTATTATTACTACTACTTCTACTATTACTCCTCTTCCTACTCCTATTAGTATTACTCCTATGATTACTATTATTACCCTTTCACCAACTACTACAATTACTCCCCCTCTTATTACTGTTATTATTCCTTCTAGATCTCTTCCTCCTGCTACTAGTACTATCATTCCTCCTATTCCTATTAATACTCCTTTTACTACCACTACTATTATTTCTACTACCACTTTTACTATTACTATTACTACTACTACTCTTACTCCTACTACTCCTACTAGTAGTGTAACTCCCATACCTATTATTATTACTATTGCTATTACTACTTCTTCTACTACTATTATTCCTACTGCTATTATTATTAGTACTAGTACCATTACTATTACTTTTATCATTACCACTCTTCCTACTACTTTTATCACTACTATTATTCCTCCTCCTATTACTGTTACTACTTATACTACTCTTACTTCTTCTACTCCTCCACCTCCTACTACTACCACTACTCCTTTCTCCCTACTATTACTATAATTACTACTACAACTACTACAACAACAACAACAACTACTACTACTACTACTACTACTACTACTACTACTACTACTACTACTACTACTACTACTGCTACTCTTATTTCTATTACTATTATTACTCCTACTAGGAGTACTGTTAAGTTTTCCTAGTGCCATGACCAATTTCTTGCCCTTGTAGGAGCAGACAACTTAACCATTACAACACCAGAAAAGGTGAAAGTGAGATGGTACAGTGGATAGAAGACAGTGGCTTCAAGGCAGGAAGACTTAGAGTCTAATTTACCTTCCAAAACTTACTATATGTTTTGACCTTAAACTAGTCATTTTGCATCTGCCCTCAGTTTTCTCAATAGTGAAACGTTGTTTACAATAATCCCTATTGCCTAAGTTGTTGTGAGAGTTAAATGAGATAATAATTATAAAATAGTACAAATGCCAGCAAGTTATTATTATTTTTATTGATTTTTAATTATAGCATTTTTTTGACAGAACATATGCATAGGTAATTTTTCTTTACATCATTATCCCTTCTACTCCTTTCTGTTCTGAATTATTCCCCTACTTCCCTCTAGGCCCTCCCATAGAGGGCAGGCATTCCCATACATATTAAATATCTTATAGTATATTCTTGGTACAATATATATGTGCAGAATCAAATTTTATTGTTGTTGTTATTGCAAAGGAAGAATTGTATTCAGAAGGTAAAAATAATCTGTGAAGAAAAATAAAAAAACAAACAAAAAAATGCTCACAATTTACATATCCCAGTGTTCAGTTTCTGGGTGTAGCTGATTCTGTCCATCATTGATCAAGTGGAATTGTATTAGCTATTGTCTATGTTGAAGATATACACTTGCATCAGAATACATCCTCATACAGTATCATTGTTGAAGTGTATAATGATCTCCTAGTTCTGCTCGTTTGACTCAGCATCAGTTGATGTAAGTCTCTCCAAGCCTCTCTGTTTTCTTCCTGTTGGTCATTGCTTAGAGAACAATAATATTCCATAACATTCTTATACCATAATTTACCCAACCCTTCTCCAATTGATGGACATCTTTTCATTTTCCAGTTTCTAGCCACTACAAAAAGTACTGCCACAAACATTTTGGCACATACAGGTCCTTTTCCCTTCTTTAGTATTTCCTTGGGATATAAGCCCAGTAGTAGCACTGCTGGGTCAACGGATTTGCAGATTTTGATAAGTTTTGAGGCATAATTCCAGATTGCTCTCCAGAATGGTTGGATTCTTTCACAACTCCACCAACAATGCATCATTTTCCCAATTTTCTCACAGCCCCTCAAACATTCTTCATTATTTTTTCCTGTCATCTTAACGAATGTGACAGGTGTGTAGTGGTATCTCACACTTGTGATTTGGAACTTGTGAGTGGAAATACTTTTAATTTCATCATCTGAAAATTGTCTGTTCATATCCTTTCGCCATCTTTCAATTTGAGAATGGCTTGATTACTTATAAATTAGCGTCAATTCTCTGTATATCTTGGAGATTACGCCTTTATCAGAACCTTTAATTGTAAAAATGTTTTCCCAATTTGTTACTTCCCTTCTAATCTTGTTTGCATTAGTTTCCTCCCCGGGGAAACTTTTTAATTTGATGTAATCTAAATTTTCTATTTTGTGATCAATTATGATCTGTTGGTTTCCTTTGGTCACATAATCCTTCCTCTTCCACAAGTCTGATTGGTAAACTATCCTATGTTCCTCTAATTTATTTATGATCTCGTTCTTTATGCCTAAATCATGGACCCATTTGATCTTATCTTAGTATATGGTGTTAAGTGTGGGTCCATGCCTAGTTTCTGCTATACTAATTTCCAGTTTTTCCAGCAGTTTTTGTCAAATAATGAATTCTTATGCCAAAAGTTGGGATCTTTGGGTTTGTCAAACACTAGATTGCTATTTTTATTCACTATCTTGCCCTGTGAAAGTATGCTACTCCACTGAACAACTAGTCTATTTCTTAAGCAATACCAAATGGTTTTGGTGACTGTTGCTTTATAAAATAGTTCTAGATCAGGTACAGCTAGACAGCTAGACCACCTTCATTTTTTTTTCATTCCTTCCCTTGAAATTCTCGAACTTTTGTTGTTCCATATGAATTCTGTTGTTATTTTTTCTAGGTCTTTAAAAAAGTTCCTTGGGAGTAAGATTGGTATAGCACTAAATAAATAGATGAGTTTAGGGAGTATTTTCATCTTTATTATATTCTCTCGGCCTATCCAAAAGCACTGAATGTCTTTCTAATTATTTAAATCTGACTTCATTTTTGTGGCAATTGTTTCGTACTTTTACTCATATAATTCCTAATTTTCCTTTGTTAGATATATTCCCAAATATTTTATACTATCGACAGTTATTTTGAATGGAATTTCTCTTTGTATCTCTTGCTGTTGGATTGTGTTGGTAATTATAAAAATGCTGAGGATTTAGGTGGATTTATTTTGTATCTTGAAACTTTGCTAAAGTTCTTAATTTATTCTAATAGCTTTTTAGCAGAGTCTTTGGGGTTCTCTAAGTATACTATCATGCCATCTGCAAAGAGTGATAGTTTGATTTCCTCATTACCTACTCTAATTCCTTGAATCTCTCTGGGCTCTTATTGCCCAGGCTAGCATTTCTAATCCAATATTGAATAGTAATGGTGATAGTGAGCAACCGTTGTTTCACTCCTTATCTTACAGGGATAAGATATTCCATAAGATATTTACTGATGGTTTTAAATATATGTTCCTTATGATTTTAAGGAATAGTCCATTTATTCCTATACTCTCAAGTGATTTTTGTAGGAATGGATGTTGGATTTTATCAAATGCTTTTTCTTCATCTATTGAGATCATATGATTTTTAGTAATTTGATTATTAATATGGACAATTATACTAATAGTTTTCCTAATATTAAACCAACTCAGCATTCCTGGTATAAATCCTGCTAGATCCTAATGTATTATCCTGGGGACGATTGTCTGAAGTCTTTTTGCTAATATCTTATTTAAGATTTTAGCATCAATATTCAAGAAGGAAATTGGTCTTTAGTTTTCTTTCTCAGTTTACAATCTACTTGGTTTTCGGTATCAGTACCATGTCTGGGGCATAAAAGGAATTTGGTAGGCCTCCTTCAATTCCTTTTTTTTTTTTTTTCAAATAGTTTATATAGTATTAGAGTTAGTTGTTCTTTAAATGTTTGGTAGAATTCACATGTCAATCCATCTCTTCCTGACGATTTTTTCTTAGGGTGTTGGTTAATAAGTTGTTCTATTTCTTTTTCTGAAATGGGACTATTTAGACTTTTTACTTCTTACACTGTTAATCTGCGCAAGCTATATTTCCTCCACAAGTCTGAGAGGTACACTATCCTATGTTCCTCTAATTTATTTATGATCTCATTCTTTATTCCTAAATCATGGACCCATTTTGATCTTTTCTCAGTATTTGGTGTTAAGTGTGGGTCCATGCCTAGTTTCTGCCATACTAATTTCCAGTTTTCCCAGCAGTTTCTGTCAAATAATGAATTCTTATTCCAAAATTTGAGATCTTTGGGTTTGTCAAAAACTAGATTGCTATTTTTATTCAATATCTTGCCCTGTGAAGCTAACCTATTCCACTGATCAACTAGTCTATTTCTTAGCCAACACCCAATGGTTTTGGTGACTGCTGCTTTATAATATAGTTTAGATCAGGTACAGCTAGGCTACCTTCATTTGATTTTTTTTTTTTTTTCTTTACTTCCCTAGCTATTCTCGACCTTTTGTTCTTTCCTATGAATGTTTTTGTTATTTTTTCTAGGTCATTAAAATAGTTTCAGATTGGTGTAGCACTAAATAAATAGATTATTTGTCATCTTGATAATCTTCACTCTGCTTATCCAAGAGCACTGATTGTCTTTCCAATTATATAAATCTGACTTTATTTTTGTGGCAAGTGTTTTGTAATTTTTCTCATATAATTCCTGACTATTCTTTGGTAGATGGATTCCCAAATACTTTATACTCTCAATATTTGTTTGGAATGGAATTTCTCTTTATATCTCTTGCTGTTGGATTGTGTTGGTAATGTATAAAAATGCTGTGGATTTAGGTGGATTTATTTTGTATCTTGAAACTTTGCTAAAGTTCTTAATTTATTCTAATAGCTTTTTAGCAGAGTCTTTGGGGTTCTCTAAGTATACTATCATGTCATCTGCAAAGAGTGATAGTTTGATTTCCTCATTACCTACTCTAATTCCTTGAATCTCTCTGGGTTCTTATTGCCCAGGCAAGCATTTCTAATCCAATATTGAATAGTAATGGTGATAGTGAGCAACCGTTGTTTCACTCCTTATCTTACTGGGAAAGGTTCCAGTGTATCACCATTACATATGATGTTTACTGACACTTTTAAATATATAATCATTATTTTAAGGAATAGTCCATTTATTCCTATACTCTCAAGCATTTTTAGTAGGAATGGATGTTGTATTTTATGAAATGCTTTTTTTTTTCATCTATTGAGATGATCATATGGTTTCTGGTAATTTGGTTATTGATATAGTGGATTCTACAAATAGTTTTCCTAATATTGAACTAGCCCTTCATTCCTCGTATAAATCCCACTTGTCCATAGTTTATTATCCTGGGGATGGTTTTCTGTAGTCTTTTTGATAATATTTTATTTAAGATTTTATCATCATTAGGGAGATTGGTCTATAATTTTGTTTCTCTGTTTTCAGCCTACCTGGTTTAAGTATCAGTACCATATCTGTGTCATAAAAGGAATTTGGTAGGACTCCTTCAATCCCTATTTTTTCAAATAGTTTATACAGCATTGGAGTTAGTTGTTCTTTAAATTTTTGGTAGAATTCACATGTAAATCCATCTGGTCCTGGGGATTATTTTGTCTTAGCAGTTGGTTAATAGCTTCTTCTATTGCTTTTTCTGAAATGGGACTATTTAGACAATTTTTACTTCTTCCTCTGTTAATCTGGGCAAGCTTATTTTTGAAGGTATTCTTCCATTTCATTTAAGTTATCGAATTTATTGCTGTAAAGTTGGGCCAAGTAGCTCCTAAATATTGTTCTAATTTCCTCTTCATTAGTGGTGAGTTCTCCCTTTTCATTTTTAAGACTAACAATTTTTGTTTCAAATACAGACAACTACAGGCACACAGTAGTAGACAGAGTCTAAAGTCGAGTCCTGACTTCTTTTTAACATCCTTTCTTTCTTAACTTTTTTGGATCATGGACTTTTTTGACAGTCTGGTGACTGCCTCTTCTAGGAATAGTCATTTTTAAATGCTTAAAATAAAGGAACAGGATAACAAGGGAATCAGTCTTACTGAAATATAGTTTTAAAATGTTTTTTTCTCAATAGTATTTTATTTTTTTCCAAATACAGGTAAAGATAGTTTTCGACATTCATTATTACAATTCGTTTTGAAAATCAACCTGATATATCTGAGATTGAGAACCTCTGCACTAGGCACTTGGAATTTTCCCCCTCTCTCCGATCCTGGAAATGTCTCCATTCTTTATGAGGTCACTCTGTTGGTCCCCTCTTTCCAACCTGAGGTTGCTCTGAGTTCCTGGGGAAACTGAAGGAGGGATAGACCTGGCTGATTCTCCCCAGGCCTACTCCTTGGTTACTTGAGCTGTGGTTCTGTGAGGAACCCATACAGAACTATCAGCCTCCACCTTGGAGCTGGTGAAGAACCAGTTCTATTTCTGTGGGCAATGCCAGAGGCACTTGTTGCTTCTCTGTTGTCAATTACTTCTTTAAAAGCCTGGCTGTATTTATTAATACAGACAGCACTCCCTGGGATGTAAGGCACACATAGACACACAAAGGGAGGCTTTGCATCCCACAGCACCAAGCTCTAATCACTCTTAGTCTGCAAACTCAAAAATTCCATTAATCATGACAATCATGAAGCATAAAAGAATGGTAAATAATTGTAGGGAGTCACCCTGGCATCCTTTTAGGAGGGTCTCTGCAAACAGCTTAGAGCCCCTTCCGCCTCCTGGAAGGCTCTAAATCTTACCCATGATCACTGAGCAGAGAAGGAGCTCCCCGGCTGCCGTGATACTGGCATGGGAAGGCTCTGAGTGCTTTTCCTTCATTGTGCATTGGTTACCAGGAGATGCAGCCGCTCCAGTGTCCATGGCACAGCCTTGGGCTTCATGGGGCAGAGACAGGTTACTGAGGGGAGGGGTAAGTTGGAAGTCTGAGCCAGTGAGGCAGTGGTATTGTTCTTGGTTTTTAGTCACTAAGCATTCATCAAATGCCCAGTGCAGCAGACAGATCCCAGGCCTGAAGCCAGATGTGGCCTCAGGCTCACTGGCCTTGTCACCCAGGGAGAGGTTGCCCAGCTGCCTCATTTTTAAAAGGGGGAAAAAAGAATACCTCCACTTCCAAGTTTGAGAGGAGGATCCAACTGGGATAAATGCAAAGTTTAGCATGGGAGGTAGCATCTGCTGTGCTAGCTCAGATGGTGAGGGTGCTGGGGACTGGAATGGGGATGATGAAGATGATGATTACCAGGCATTGTACAAAGCACTTTCTTAAGGATAGAATGTCCCTATCACCTTTTTTCTTTTTGGAAAGCCTGGTAGGAGAAATATTTGCCAGGGTTTCTCCACAACCTGGATTAGGGCCATACCTCCCTGTAACCTCAGCAGCCCCAGACCCACTCCCCTTCAATTCACTCTCCCTAAAAGGGAGACATCCTGGCCTGTTCTTAGCCCTCGATTTAAATTGGTGGGATTTATTCAGGGGACTCGGCTGCCTGACGATTGGAACACATCGTTTGATTTCATTGAAAAGGGTCTTTACCCTACAATTTTTCAAAGCAAATGCTTCTGTTTAATGTGAGTTTCAATCCCTTCCCCCAGTTGTTGCAACATTTGATTTATTGGTGTATTAAGCAGATGTTGTTCTTAGGGCATGTTGCTCGTGACCTCTTCCAGACTTACTATCCTATGGATCTAACATGATAACCTTGGCATAAGATTGGACGTGTCTTGTACAGACAACCCTGGCCTAATTAACAAAGGGATCCAAGATCTGTATTGTTCAAAGGGGTATTTTCCAAATTTTCCAAGATGAAAGGTACCTGATGAAGAGGCCCTAGGCTCCATCCCAAGAGCAATATGTGGGCTTAGCTCCCTTTCCCGCTGGCTGCTTCTACTCATGTCCCCAGATTCTGGTCCCTGTGCCTTTTGTGACCGTGTCATTCATTTGGTAGCCTACCTCATCAATCAGCCTTAGATTACTCCATCAGCAAAGCACAAATAAACAAGGAGCAAACATATATTACAGACTTGCTATGTGTCATATGTTACACTAGACCATGGAGACATAAAGATAAAAACAAAATCGTCTTGCCCTCAAAGTTTATATATTATTGCGGAAAATGATGTCAACAAAAAAAAAGTAGGAAGAAAATCTCTGCATAAGCAAGATAATTGCATAAATATTTTTATATACATTGGATTTTTCATATATTTTCACATATTTAACATGTAATTGCCGGTCATCTAGGGAAGGAGGTGGAAGGAAGGAGGGGGAATGTTGGAACAGGAGGTTTCACAAGGCTCAGTGTTGAAAACTTGCCACTTCATATGTTTTCTAAATGAAAAGGGTTCCTAAAAATTTTTTTAAAAAGAAAACCTCCACATACAACCTGAGCAAAATCCTCATCTGATGAGCAGTTGCCTTGCTTACCTTCTCCATGGAGACCTCATTGTGTGATGCCCATTGTGACACGCCGGAGAACACCCAAGGTTTTCTGACTTAAAGGTGATGATGTTGCCACAGCAACCCAGTTGGATCCTGACAGCAAAGGGAGTAGTATGTTAATAGAAGAATGGATGAGTGGACAAATAGACTAATAGACTAGATACATAGATAACTGGTGATGGATGGATGGGATAGATAGGATAAACAAATAGATTGAATAGATACACTTGATGCATAGTTAAAAAGATAATGATGGATATATAAGTGAAAAGATAGATTTATAGTAGAAATGTTTATAGGTAGAAAAGTGATTTATAGGTAGCAAAGAGCTCTATAGGAAGAAAAGCGATTTATAGGTAGAAAAGAGATTTATAATAATTAAAGTGATTTATAATAGAAAAGAGATTTTTAGATAAAAAAAGGGATTTATAAGTAGAAAAGAGATTGATAGGTAGAAAAGAGATTTATAGGCAGAAGAGAATGAATAGCTGGATTAAAATATACATACACGCCCCCCCAAAATATTGCAGTTTGTGGATGGTTTTTCCAATATATCAGATGGACACATATCTTTCACTTATGCTGTAACATTTTACATTTTCAGGCAACCTATATGCCAGTACTGAAGTAAAGGAGATACTGAACCCAGAGTGACCAGATTCTGGCGATATTGAACACATTTCTTCGGGCCTCGGTGATCTATTTAAAACGGAATTTAGATTGCTGTTGGGGAGTTTTGATCTATACTGTGGAGTTTATTGTACTGGTCGGGGGTAGGGGAGAGATGATGTTGCTGAGTTTGATGTGGTTTTAAAAAAAAAGTTTTTTTCTGTTTCCAAAAGTGTCAAGTTGTCATTCTTTCAGCTCCCACATGATTAGTGATATTTCCCAGTTTCTTCTGTGCTATCTGGTGATTAGATTTGCCAGCTCGTTAATCTAAAGAAATACTTGTTGGCAAACTTATTGGGTAAATTACATTTTCCCTTATTTGCAGCTAGCCCATACTGCTGATGGGTAAAGCTGGCTATCCTATCTGGGTTTGGGAATAAGAGAGGGAGGCAGATTTGTTCTTCTTTGAGATTGTGAAACAACTGTAACCAGGACCTTTGCCATCAGAGGCTGGGGACCGTCTGAAAGTCTGGGAGCAAAGAGCTATTGGGGGTTAACAAGCAGCAGGGCTGTTGTGTTCTAGCCAGAGAAGTCCCAGAGAAGCTAGGAACTGGCCCTGCTGAAGTCTTTTGGATCTTCCTGGAGGAACAGAGCAGCCATTCCACACCTGGAGGGCAATTCAGAAGGACAAGAGACTGGCTTTGAGATTTGCATCCAGGTGCTTCCCCTCAGCTCCAGGGGAAGGCTGAGCCAGAAAATCATTGGTGTCCCCACAGGCTTGTGCTAGAGCCCCCCATTCCCCTTTGAAGTTTCTTCTGCCTGACTTATGCTCATTATAATCTATATGACTGAAATGTAAAACTTCTGTTTCTGAAAATCTAACCTTTCTTCAGCAGCTGGGAACCTAAATCCCCTGGATGAAGAAGGGGGATAGTAAGAGTGCTAGAAAAGCAAATGGGTGCTCTGGAGCCGGCAAGATTGGAGATGGGAAAACCCTGTCTGATTTGATTCCATAGATAGTGGCAAACCTCAGGTTAGCCAAAAAAGTTGTTTGCACTGATTGATAAAGCTGGAGCAATCCCTCTTGTGAATTGATGTACAGGCCCTGGCAATAAAATGAAACCAAACTAACTCCCAAGCAGGATGCAGCCTTAATTGGCTGAAGGGCCCTAGAAGGCCCTGGACAAGCCAGTCAAGCCTGCTTCCAGAGCTAGTCTTTAGCTTGGCCTTGGGAATCCTGCCAGGGGGTGGAAGAGAAGGAGGTCTGGATTGCTCTCTGACAGCACCTTCTCATCCTCCATCTTGGGCTTTCCACTTCTGGGCTTGGGCTTGGAGGGTCTCATCTACTGAAAACCACCACCTTGAGGGCAAGAACTGTTGGAGTTTTTCCTTGGTAGCTCTGCCATTTTTCCACTTTGAATCACTTCCAATTTACCAATATTTATTAAGGAAACAAGCTTTTATTAAAGCCCTATGTACCAAGCACTGTGCTAAGCACTTTACATATATTCTCTCCTCAACAACACTGGGAGGTAGGTGCTATTATCCACTCTCTCAGTTAAAGAAACTGAGGCAACAGGTCAGCAAAATAGAGGCTAGACTGAAACAGATCTTGTCTTATACAGACAACACTGGCCTAATTATCAAGGAGATTCTAGATCTGCAGCGTTCAATGGGGTGTTTTCCAAATTCTACATGATGAAAGGTACCTGATGAAGCGGTCCGGGGACTTAACCGTGGCACTAGGCTCCATCCCAAGAGCAGTATGTGGGCTTAGCTCCCTTTCCCGCTGGCTGCTTCTACTCATATCCCCAGTTTCTGGTCCCTGTGTCTTTTGTGACCATATCATTCATCTGGTAGCCCACCTCATCCATCTTCCTTAGACTACTCAATCAGCAAAGCACAACTAAAGTGGGAGCAAACCTATATTACATACTAACTAGGGGTCCTATATTACACTAGATCCTGGAGACATAAAGATAAAAATAAAATGGTCTTGCCCTCAAAGTTTATATTCTATTGGGGAAAATGATGTCAACAAAAAGAACTAGGAAGAAAATCTATGCATAAGCAAGATAATTGTATAAATATTTTTACATACATTGGATTAAGCATATATTTACACATATTTAACATGTAATTACCTGTCATCTAGGGGAAGGGGTGGAAGGAAGGAGGGGAAAAGTTGGAAGAGAAGGTTTTGCAAGGGTCAGTGTTAAAAACTTACCCCTTCATATGTTTTGTAAATAAAAAGCTTTCCTAAAACAATTTTTTAAAAGAAAAATCTCCACATACAGGCTGAGCACTATCCTCATCTGATGAGCATTTGCTTTGCTTACCTTTTCCATGGAGACCTCATTGTGTCATGCCCATTGTGACACGCCTGAGAACACCCAAGGTTTTCTGACTTAAAGGTGATGTTCTCTTCACAACAACCCAGGTGGATCCTGACAGCAAAGGCTGAAGGAAGTGTGAATAGAAGGATTGATGAGTGGACAAATAGACTAATAGACAAGATACATAGATAACTGGTGATAGATAGATGGGATAGATAAGATAAACAAATAGATCGAATAGATACACTTGATGCATAGTTAAATAGATGATGCATAGATTAGTGAAAAGATAGATTTACAGTCGAGAAGTTTATAGGAAGAAAAGGTATTTATAGGAAGAAAAACGATTTATAGTTAGAAAAGAGATTTACAGGAAGAAAAGCAATTTATAGATAGAAAAGAGATTTATAGGAAAAAAGTGATATATAAGTAGAAAACATACATAAAGGTAAAAAAAAGTGACTTAGAAGTAGAAAGGAGATTTATAGGTAAAAAAGAGATTTATAGGCAGAAGAGAATAGTTGGATTAAATTATACATTGATAATGAATGAGTCAATGGAGGGTTAGGTAAATCAGTAAATAAATTACTGGATAGAGAGATCCTTTCTGGCCCTCATCAGCATCATACCAAGGGCTACTATCAAAGATTGAGACTGCCTTCACATCAGTATTAAACTATTATATTTTATCCTACAAGATTATAGAAGCTAAAATGGTTGCTTTCTCTCTGGCTTTCTCTATCCTCCCCTCTTCCCCCACCCCCCAAAAAATTTTAGTTTGTGGATGGTTATTCCAGTAGATCAATTGGACACATATCTTTCACTTATGCTGTAACATTTTACCTTTTCAGGCATCCTATAAGCCACTGCTGAAGCAGAGGAGATACTGAACCAGATGTGACCAGATGCTGGCGATATTGACCGCATGTTCGGGCCTCGGGATCTACTTAAAATAAGATTTAGCATGTTCATGAAGGTAAAGCAGCTAAATAGAGATATTATTGAGTGCTTACTATGTGCCAGATGGTGTACTAAATGCTGGGAATGCAAAGGAAGATAAAACAGTCCCTTCCTGCAAGAAATTTATATTCTAATGGGGAGATTGTGTAAATAAATAGGTAGGTACAAAACAAGATACATCCAAAATAAATGGGGAGTTGTCTCAGAGGAGGCAACTAGGTAGCATAATGAATAATCTGGGAAATAAAAAGGCAGAAGTAAAGAAGGATAGAATTCCAGGTAAAGTTACTGAGGTGGAAGATAGAGTTTGGTAAGAAAGGAATAATAAATAGGCCAGCATCAGTGGATTGTGGTAACCATAGAACAATGAAAAACTTAAAAAGACTAGAAAGTAGAAGTCATATTTTAAAAAGCCTTACATAGCAAAGAAGGACCTTAACAAAATTCTGGAGGCAATAGGGAATCAGTAAAGTTTATTTAGTGTAGGTGGAGAGGAGTAACACTAGGAAAATTACTTAACAGTTGAATGAATGATGGATTGGAGAGGAGAGTTTTGAGGGAGGAAGATCAGTTAAAAGTCTGTTGAAATAGTCTAAGTAATATGTGATGAATGTATGGACCAGAGTGATGGTTATGTGAATGGATGAAGGGGAGATAGGTGATAGATATTGTGAAAATGGAGATAACAAGAATTAACAACAGATGGCATATGTGAATGAGGTATTGAAGAATTGTGTTGCACGTGAAAATACTAGGGAAGTTTGAGAAGGGAAAATAAAGGGGACTTGAAATGAAATGAGCTCCAGGTTAAGAACAAAGAATACAGTAATCAGTACAGTAATCAGTATGATTGGAAGAGGTCACTTAATCCCAAATAACACATAATTGGCAATTTTGGAGAGAGTAGTAGTAGACTGATATCTAAGACTTATGCTGCTTCTCCACATCCACGTATACATCCCCTCTCAGGTTATGCTCACCACCTCTAATCTTCTCACCACACAGCAAACTCAAACCTTGATTAACACCATCTCCCTCAGCCTCCTCTCTACTCTGACTGAGACCAAATTCCTCCCAATGTCTTTCTTTATAGAAGGCTGAAATGTGATTGCTCAGCTCTCTCCACTCTGCGTCTGCTGCTTTGTCTGGTTTCAACTACACAGATCAAGATGCTCCTCTAGATAGCTCCTGTTTCCCCCCATTCTCACATCCTTTAGGTATGTTGTCTCTCTCTACCCCCAGGCCCCCATCATTAATTGCTTGTGAGCTCCTTGAAGGCAGGGAATATTTTTCTTTTAATTAATTATGGCCCTTTTGTTTAGCTCAGTGCTGGGCCCATAGTAGGCACTTAATATATGTTTATTGCATTGGATTGTATTATCAGAATGATGAGAGGTAATTGAAAGATTTAGTGAAGGTATGTATGTTGACCATTATCGGGATAGTAGGATGAAGTAAGGATTTATTTCATTATGAATTATGGGAAAAATATTACTAGACTGGTGAGTATGTTTCTGGTACTCTGACAGATTGAATGAAGACCAAAGAATCATAATATTGCTTTTGTAAGGTCTCTTATCTGTACTACAGAAGACTATAGGATTACAGATTTAAAGTTAGAAAGAACTTCAGAGATAATCTGCCCAAGCCACCATTTTACAGGTGAGAAAACAAAGGCCCAGAAAGGTGGTGACTTGCCCAAGGTTTCAAAGTAGTATAATCTGATTTTCCTTAAGCACCATGATAATTGTGGAAATATGTATAGAAGAATTGTACATGTTTAACATATTGGATTAGAAGAGGGGGTGGGGAGAAGGGAAAGAAAAAAAAATTTGGAATACAAGGTTTCGTAAAAGTGAATGTTGAAAATTATTATGAAAATAAACAGCTTTAATAAAAACAGTTACCAACTGTATATGTGAGTAAAAGGAAAGTTTATAACCAAATATGTGAGTAAAAGGAAAGATTATAACCAAACAAGAAATAGAGTGAATAATGTAAGAAAAATTATTACATAAAATTAAGTTTTTTTTTTTTTTTTTTTTACAATTCCAATAAAGCTAAGATTAAAAAGGGAAACAATAAACAGGAAAAAATTTTCACAGAAAGTTTCTTTGCCAAGGTGTATAAGGAACTGACCAAAACTTATAGGAATTAGAGCTACTCCCCATTAGGCATAATTGGTAAATGGCATAAGAGGATGGTTTCAAGAGAAAACCATACTATCTATAACAAATTCCCACTTCCCTCCAAAAAAATAAAAATCAACCTTCTCTTCCAAATCACTAATAACAACAGAAATGAACATTTCTGATCAGTTCTGAGGCTTTCATTCGCAAATTGGCAAAGATGCAAAAACAAAGACAATGATATGTGTTGGAGGGGATGTGATATAATAAGAAGATAAAATTACTGCTAATTAGTTCTGGCATGGGTATAACAATTCTGGAAAATAATTTGAAATTATACAAGTTATGCAACAATTATACAACAAGGTCACTAAACTGTGCATGTTCTTTGACCCAGATAGACTACTTATAGGCCAATGCCCAAAGATTTTTAAAAAGACAAAAAGGTCTTATATGTTCAAACATATTTATTGTAGTTCTTTTGCTGATGGCAATTTAACCTGGAAACTAAGGGGATGACCATAAACCATGGAAAATTTGAAGAAACTGAAGCATAAAAATGTGATACAATACTATTATGTTGTAAGAAATGAGAAAATAGATAATTTTCAAGAGAAATGAGAAACTTTAGGAACTGATGCAGACTAAAATGAGCACAACCAAGAGGACAATTTATACTACAATATCAATTTTTTTTAAAAAAAGAGAATTTAAAACTTTAGTTAAATGTATGGGCAACTAGGTGGCATTGAGACTGAAGTCAGGAGGATCTAAGTTCAAATCCGGTCTCAAAACTTACTAGCTGGGTCACCCTGGTTAATTCATATAATCCTGTTTGTTTCAGTTTCCTCATATGTAAAATGAGCTGGAGAAAAAGATGGAAAATTCCTGTATCTTTGCAAAACAAAAAACAAAAAAAACCCAAAAATACTTTAATTCAGATAGGACTGAAATGACTGAACAACATTAACTGTTGAAGAATGAAATGAAAAGCATTGGGGAACAATTAATACAATAATAACAGTATAAAGACAAATCCGCTTTGAAATCAGAAAGAACTATGACCAATGTCATGATCAACAAAAGACGGGTGATAAAACACATTATTTACTTCCTGACAGAGAGGGGATAAATTCAGGATATAGATGAAACATACTATTTGGACACAATGAGGGAGTCTGCTTAATTATGCATATTTGTTACATATTTGTTTTTCTATTGGGAGGAAGAGAAAATAGATTTCTGTTAATTTGAAAGAAAATATTATTCATTTATTTGTAATGTTCTTTAAAAATTTTTTTTGAGTTCTTCCCTCCCCTACTCTCCCCCACAAACACACTGAAAAGGAAAGCAAACTGATGTCAGTTATACATGCAAAACTTTTCCACAGTAGTCTTATCTCAAAAAAGCAATAAGAATGAAGAAAATTATACTTTAATTTGCACACAGAGTTGATCATTGCACTTCTGGAGGGAGATAGCATTTTTTCCCCATCATGATTCTTTTGGAATTATCTTGTGACATTGTATTGATCAGAGCAGTGAAGTCTTACATTATTGCTGTTATTGTAATTGATCTGCTCATTTCACTTTGCATCAGTTCCATATAGATCTTCCCATGTTTTTTCTGAAACTATTTGCCTTTTCATTTGTTATAGTGCAATGATACTCCATCAAATTATATGACACAAAATGTAGCCATTTTATTTCATCCTTTTAAGCATTTCTCATTTTTGATAGGTGTGAAGTGATAACATAGTTATTTGAATTTGAATTCCTCTAATCAATAGTGATTTAGAGCCTTCTTCATATGACTATAGGTAACTTTTTTTTTTCTTCTGAAAACTGCCTTTTTTGGAGAATAGCTTTGATTTTTATAAACTTGATTCAGTTCTTTCTACGTTTGAGATATGAGGTCTTTTTTAAAGTAACTTGCTGTATTTTTTAAAAATATGATCTATGGTATCTTTTAACAAAATGTATAATATTCCTGAGAGTTTCCTTTTGGGAATCTCTTTCAGAGGGTGATAAATGGATTTTTTTTTTCAGTTACCCTGATAATCTAAAATATCAGAATTTCGTGAAATATTGATGTTTAGAATTTTTTTTTTTGATCATGGCTTTCAGGTAGTCCAATAATTCTCAAATTATCTTTTCTTAATCTGTTTTTCAGGTTAGTTTTTTTTTTCCAATGACATATTTCACATTATCATCTCTTTTTGGTTCTTTTGATGTTGTTTTGGGGTTTGTCTTTCATATAGTTTTATTTTTTTTCCTGCTTATACATTCCCATTAAATTTTTGTTTATATGTCTTAGTACCAAAAAAATAAGAACAAAAGGGGGAAAACCACAAGAGAAAAATAAAACAGAAGAAAAAGAATTTAAAAAGTGAACATAGTATGTGTTGGTCTCCAGAGTTCTCTCTCTGGATGCATATGGAATTTTTTATTTAAAGTTTATTGGAATTGCCTTGAATCACTGAGTAGCTGAAAAGAACCTTGTTTGTCCTATTTGATAATTGCACAATCTTGCTGCTTGTTTTGCTCAGCATTAGTTCGTGTAAATCTTTCTAGGCCTTTCTAAAATCAGCTTGCTCATCATTTTTTATAAAACAATAATATTCCATTACTTTCATATGCCATATTCAACTACTATTCAACTTTTCCCCAGCTGATGGGCATCCTCTCAGTTTCCAGTTTCTTTCAACTATAAAAAAGGCTGCTACAAACATTACCATTTTTCATGACTTTCTTGGGATACAGACCTAGTAGAGACAGTGATGGATCAAAGGATATGAAGATTTTTTTTCTTGATATGAACAGTTTTAAAGTCCTTTGAATATAGTTCCAAATTGTTCTCCAGAATGGTGGGTTCACAATTCCATGAACAATGCATTAATGTCTCAGTTTTCCCACACCCCTACCAACATTTATCATTATCTCTTCTGTCATTTTAGCCAATCTGTGACTTTCTACCTAAGAGTTCTTTTAATTTGTATTTCTCTAATCAATAGTGAATTAGAGCATTTTTATATGGTTGTAGATAGCTTTAATTTTTTCATCTCAAAACATTTTTGGAGGCTTACTTGTATCTGTTTTCACATTAATATCTTGGTGCTTTTTACTGTAGAGGGCCAGAACTCTGGAGAAGTATACTTGAAACAAAGTGTTAACTCAGTGGAATTGATGAGATGATGGCTCTCTAGTTCACATATATACTTAGTACTTAGTATGGTGAGGTAATAATTCTCTAGTTCAGACATATTCAGTATGCTGTAATGATGCAATTGTACTAAGGTATATAAGGGCTGAGAATGACTGGAAAAGAGACATTCCATCTTTGACCATCCTCCTGGTGACTCTTCTGCTTTCATTACATCTCCACCTAAAGACAAGGCCTGTCCGGAAGACCTCCAGAAAGCTAGACTGAACTTTACACTTTACCATTATAGTAGCTTTTTATGGCCAAATTATTTTTTGTTGCTTGTTAATTTGTAGAGTTTATTTATTTACTTTGAACTCTATGTGATAGTTAGACTATGCTCATCTTGGAGTGAGCATATTCCCCAAATTTCTTTCTTTCTTTTTTTTTTTTTTTTTGATGCTGCTCTTTTCAGAACTGTTTCTGGGCTCTAAACTTGTTGGTGTTTCCAAGATGGTGTTATTGGGGAGAAATATGGTCATTTCTATCCTGATCTAAAGAGCCTTTGATGTCTTGCAAGAACAAGCAGTAATACTCCTTTGTCTTGGAACTGAGATCAGGCTCCAGTTAGTGACCAACCACAAGTGCTTTTTTTCCTTGTTGGAACTGTGACTCAGAAGTACTTATGGGCAATTAAGTTGCCAATTGGTACCAATTGTACCCAGTACTAGCAAAGAATCCCTTGTAATCTTTTTCTGACCAGTTGTCTACTTTAGCATACCATCACTGAGAAAATGACACAAGGCCCATTACATCTGCAAATGTGACATATTTAATATGATCAATTCCTTGGGATTAACTGTAAAAATTATGCAGGACAATGGGATCTGGGTACTTGGGGAATAGCTTCTGTCTACAAATAGATGCTGCTTTAAATGAGCCAACATCAAACGAATGAGGTTTCCTTTAAGTAATTCTTAAGACAGATTTCTCTTGAGATGAAATGCAGCTGCTCCTTGGTGCATATTTAGGTCAGACCCTTTTTTTCCTTACTAAAATGGTCTGGAGTCCTAGACTTTCATCAGTGCCCTGTCCTGATTTGTCTAAACAAAGGATGAAACAGTAGTTTTTAAGGCTTATAAATCTCAGTTTTCTTCACTCTGTGGGATTCCTTCATTAGGCACAATTAAATCATGCCTAGATAAGAGTATCAACAATCATTAGGGACCCTCTTGGCCTATGCTTTATATGTTTAAACTTTTATCATGGCAATTTTTTTTGGGGGGGAGGTTCTATCTAGACTTTTCACTTCAACAATACAGAAACCTGAGAGTTTTCATTCAGGGTTAGGGCTTCCTAAGACAAACCATCTAGTAACATTTTAATAAGCTGATGTAGCCCTATAAAGGGTACAACTTTTTTTTCCAATCTTTAATTTTATTCAAATATAAGGTGTATATCTTCTCCTATTTTTATTTTATAATTATAATTTTTGTGGACAGTATATATACATGAGTAATTTTTTTTATAACATTATCCCTTGTAATCATTTTTCCAAATTATCCTCTCCCTCCCTCTACTCCCTCCCCTAGATGACAGGCAATCCCACACATTTTATATGTGTTACAATATAACCTAGATACAATATATGTGTGTAAATCCCATTTTCTTATTGCACATTAAGTATTAGATTCCGAAGGTATAAGTAATCTGGGTAGATACAGTAGTGCTAACAATTTACATTCACTTCCCAGTGTTCCTTCTCTGGGAGTAGTTATTTCTGTCCATCATTGATCAACTGGAAGTGAGTTGGATCTTCTTTATGTTGAAGATTTCCACTTCCATCAGAATACTCTTCATATAGCATTGAAGTGTACAGCGATCTTCTGGTTCTGTTCATTTCACTCAATATCGAACGAGGCCGCTGCTGCTGGGGGCGTGGCGGAGCCACAGCGCCCACAGACCAGCCCTGCCTCGAACGAGGCTGTTGGTGGTTGGTGTTAAAATAACTAGGCCAACAGACTACAAGGCATCAACTTGTGAGGAAGGTAGAAGACACTTACCCCAAAGGGCTGCTCAGAGATCACTCAGTAGTGAACACAAAGATTGTTTATTAAGACTTCCAGAGGATGAGCCCTTCTGTCACAACATAAGGGAAAGGAAAGCTTGTGGTAGGAGGGCTAAAGAAGCAGTTACACAGCCACATCAAGGAAGAGAGCATCGAGAAGGGGAGGGGGAGGCATTTAATTGGTTGTTGCTATCGGAGAGATTGTAATGGAAGGTTTCTGTTTACCCAGAATCACCTGAATCCAGAATCACCACAATCATCCTAGAAATCCTAGGAAACAGAAAAGCGGGCCTTCAGGCTTCGGAAGACTAAATATCGCTAAGTGTCCAAAACTGATCAATGTCATCAGCTCAGGTTAAGTAAATGTGGTTATAGCTGCCCAAGGCTCAAGTAAATATGAGCCTATACATATTATACGGGTCATCGGGGAAACACAGAAATAATGAAAATAAAATATAGAAAAATAATTCATACATTCATGTAAGTTCTTCACCCTATCTCTCTATTCCACAGTTTCCCTCTGGAATATATAAATGATTTCATCTATCATATTTCTATGAACTTACACACTGTTCAAAATCAGTTGACGTATCTATACATCGTTTATCAAGTTCACCATCAAGATCATACTCCTCTAATACATTCCAGCCTTTTCTCTGAAGAATCATCATTTTAATAGCATCTTCTGTATGCAATATTTTGATAGGGACTGTTGAACTGTTCCGGTTACTAATGTAATTATATAAGGTAGACATATTACAATCAGTGAAGTTTTCCTGTTGCCACAAAGTCCATACCATAAAAATTGCTTCCACCGATGGTCTTGGAAACAGTTATCCCAGAACAGATTGGCATTTGGCAGACAAAGATACAAAGATGACAATCTAGGGAAACTGAGGCACATTACACACTCTGCTTCTGAATATTTGAATTATTGAATTCCTTCCCCCTGGATACCTGGGAGGTCTCAGCACTATCATTTTGACCAACCCAATGTGAAGCAAATAAATCAAAAATAAAACTAGAAAATGCAAGAACTTATGTCAAGGGCAACCCTCTCCCTGACATCCCCAAAGTGATCAGCAGTACAAAGGCCCTCATCTCAGCCAGAGAATCCAGTTTGACATGGACGGTTCACTGTGTTGGGTGGTCTGTAGTCATTTGTGCACTTAACTCAGTTTCTGTTTATTTAGAGAGTAGCAGTGCTCAAGACAGTCCATGCTAGGAGAGGCACCCCAAGTCTGTCAGGGTTTCCAAAGGAGAGAAAGAGTGGGGGCTGGAGTAGCTCCACCTGTCCCCTCTGATAGAACAAGAACTGCTTCCATGATCCAGAAAGGATTTCTGAGCAGAATATGCACAGTTTAGACCACAAAGGCAGGCAAACCCAAACTTTAGAGGCTTCATCCCAAAATGGCAGGGTCTTCTGAAAATGCTGACCTACCAAGTAAGAAACTGGGGTTACAGGGCTGGAGAGTGCCAGTCCCAAGACAGATGTCTATATCTTGGAGATTTCCTAAAAACAGGCAATCAGAGAACAGTCTGCCAGAGCAATTCCAACAGAATAAGGGATTTCTAACAAAGCATCAAATAATCATCCCACATTTAAAGTTCCCATACATCCATAATGGCAATAATTGTGCAACTTAACAATTTCCATCCCAAATCTTAAACACACACACACACACCTTATCTCTCTCTTCCACACAAACTGAGGCAGGGAAGTCTGATAGAAATAAAAAACCTTAACTTTGGGATTCCACGCCAGGAGAAAGAAGGTAGAAGCTCATCCATTAATTCAATCTCCTAACTGGAAGTGAATAATTTCAGAGCTTAATTGAAAAGAAAACCACATGTTTATTTGAAACTACTTTGGGTGTCCCTTACTAAGAAGTGACTTTCTGTTGGAATACATGGGAGCCATCCAACAGTGGCTGTTGAAGATCCAAGCCAGAATGGATCACCTCTTGTGAAGGGATGAAACAAGGAGATTGAGACAGTTGCTGTTCTCTGACTGAGAGGCTGTTGCATTGTCTCACCTCCCTCCTCTTCCCTTTGCCTCCAACTTATCTCCTTCCCAGTCCCCAATACCTGTGTCAGTAAAGGTTGCTCTGCAACCCAGTTTTTTTTTTTTTTGCTGTTATTTCCCTCCTCCCTTCCCCCCACCCCCAACCGAATGGTCCCCACACTGAGGAACACAAGCGGCACTATCACTTCTGGATGGTTGTAGTAGGTGTTGATCTTGTGAAATGTCATGGAGGTAAACTTTCAAACTGAGAAGAGGACCGCGGTTAGAACAAGCATTTAAGTGTCTCATCAGTCTCCTGGCTTGGCCCTTTGATATGTTGGCCCATTTAATTACCCTGAATAAAAAAATTCTTACCAGGGCTCTTCCTTAATTCTGGAAGGATCCTTCTCATGAACAGCTCTGCTTCTTCTTGTAATTCTTGCCCCATCTTCAGTTGCCATGCTGGACTACATGGGAGAGCTTCTGGAATATGAGGGAGTCACTTAATGGTGGCTACTGGAGATCCAACCCAGAATGGTTCTCCTCTTGTGAGGGGATGATACAAGGAGACTGAGAGGCTGTTGCTGTTCTATGACTTTTCTCCTTGGTGGTCGTTGCTTTGTCTGACCTCTCTCTTCCTTCCTCTGCTTCCAATTTATCCCATTCCGAGTCTGCAACACCTGTGTCAGAAAAGGCTGCCCTTCGACTCCTTCAGATTTTATGATCCACAGCTGTGGAGGCTCTCAGAGCATTGACCTGTCCCTTAACAAATTTTCTTTCTTTTTTTTTTAATTTAGAATTTTTTCCCCACAGTACATATGCATGAATAATTTTTTTATACTATTATCCCTTGTATTCATTTTTCCAAATTATCCCCCCCTTCCCTCCACTCCCACCCCCCATGACAGGCAATCCCATACATTTTACATGTGTTACAATATAACCAAGATACAATATATGTGTGTAAATACCACTTTCTTGTTGCACATTAAGTATTAGATTCTGAAGGTATAAGTAACCTGGGTAGATAGACAGCAGTGCTAACAATTTACATTCACTTCCCAGTGTTCTTTCTCTGGGTGTAGTTATTTCTGTCCATCACTGATCAACTGGGTGGATCTTCTTTATGTTGAAAGATATCCACTTCCATCAGAATACCTCTTCATATAGCATTGAAGTGTATGGTGATCTTCTAGTTCTATTCATTTCACTCAGCATCAGTTGATGTAAGTCTCTCCAAGCCTCTCTGTATTCCTCCTGCTGGTCATTTCTTATAGAGCAATAATATTCCATAACCTTCATATACCATAATTTACCCAACCATTCTCCAATTGATGGACATCCATTCATCTTCCAGTTTCTAGCTACAACAAAAAGAGCTGCCACAAACATTTTGGCACATAGAGGTCCCGTTCCACTCTTCCTTTGGGATATAAGCCCGATAACAGTGATGCTGAGTCAAAGGGTATGCACAGTTTGATAACTTTTTGGGCATAGTTCCAAATTGCTCTCCAGAATGGCTGGATTCGTTCACAACTCCGTCAACAATCCCTTAACAACTTTTCAATCCAAGAATATGTCTTTCTTTAAGTAGAAATTGGGCCCCAATACTCAGCCCTTTCAGAGAAGGATACATAGCCAATGAGCAGTATTACATAAAGATTCTATTCCAATACTAATATCTTTCAAAATAGAGAAAACCAAAGCAGGGGAAAGGTATTAGCCAGACATTTGGTATTCAGAAAGCAAAATAATACCTCCAGGAAATACAATAATCTTTGTTTAAGGAAAGAAAAGGAAAATTGAACATTTAGAAAGTTTTATACTTGTTGCAGGTGCTATCTACTCAAGAACTGCAAAGTAGAAAGGATTTTACATTTCATTTTGCTGAAGTGATGGAGGCCACCTATATTGTTTTTCTTTCCTCCTCCTGAGGATGACTCCTCAGGTCACTTACAACTCTTATATCTATCAATCAACAAGAATTGCAAATACAAGAAACATTCCTTCCTGACCCTATGGTCTATGAATTTATGAAGCAAAAAGTTTGAGATGAAAATGGTGATTGGAATTTGGAAGATGTCTGACAAAAATGCATACAAAGATTATAAGGATTACTTAAATCAAAAAGGTTAAATCTGAGGACACTGCACTAGATCATAGTGCAGCAAAGGGGACTTGGCCTAGTAGCAAATCACAGACATTACGTAGCTAGGATTCTGATGGAAAACACCAGCCTGCCTTCCCTATTTGCAGCAAAAAAGAGGATTTTGATTTCTCATAAAGAGAAAGACCCTCACCAGTGTGGACTCTGCTGGTGTGCTGTAAAACTGGGATCTGCTACTCGGAGAATGGATATGAGAAGAGGAAGACATAAATTAATTATAGATTCAAGATTCTCTCTTCCCTTAGAGATGTGACTATCCTTTCAGTAATAAGACAAGTAGTGTTAACTTCATGGGATTTCAAGAGTGTCATCAAAGGCTTGAAATTTGTTCCATGTAGAAAATATCAGCCACTATTTTTATTGATTGGTGATGATACACCTATCAAAATTACTAATTAATAATGATTATGAGTTAAAATAATTTTTTAAAATACATTTGGGAGCTACTTGAGAAACTTTTGCAGGTTACCAAGAATAGAGGGATGTGAAATCAAACAATATCCTTGGAGGATGGAGATAAGGAGGAGTAGCTGAGCACACCTTGAGTTTTTTTTTTTTTTTTTAATCTAGCCTGGATTTTCAAGC
This sequence comes from Sminthopsis crassicaudata, assembly GCF_048593235.1. Lineage (NCBI taxonomy): Eukaryota > Metazoa > Chordata > Mammalia > Dasyuromorphia > Dasyuridae > Sminthopsis > Sminthopsis crassicaudata. The sequence continues at coordinate 187,032,057 of NC_133619.1, forward strand.
TTTGTTCTGGATTTTAACGAAAAAGAATCTTTTCTCATATTCATTTCTTTAGTTTAGTCACTGATTATGACTTCCTGCATAAAGACAACATTGTTAAAATATTTTATATTCTCATCTATCTCTTTTCTGTTTCTCTGTTTCTTTCTCTCTCTCTCTCTTTCTCTCTCTCTCTCTCTCTCTCTCTCTCTCTCTCTCTCTCTCTCACACACACACACACACACACACACACACACATACACACACACACACACCCCAAAACTATCGAATACTTACAACAAATAAAGGGGATGAATTGTAGTTACAGAAGGGAAGAATAGATCCAGTCCAACAATAACAAAATTTTTATGAAGAAATCTTCAATGCAAAGATTCTTGAAATTGGAAGCACTATGTACTAATTCCAACTCTGAAACTTAGTAGCTTCGTGATCTTGTCTGAGACAACCAATATGAATATCATTTTTTCTTTTTATAAAATTATTAAAAGAAGGTTGTCTGAGATAGAAAGCATGGTGAGAAGGTATAACATGTTGTTTATAATGAGAATACCTAGGTTCAAATCCTTCTGTTATTTGTGACCTGTGTGACCATTTCTATAGAAGTCAAGTTTCTTCATCAATAAACCTAACTCTAGATTTTTTCACTTTCTCCATAACTGTTTGGCTCACATTGGTCACCCTCTCCACTCCTCCTTCTAGAGCCTTTTTTATGTTTTACATTCCTTATTAGAATGTAGTTATCTGAGGCCAGAAATTGCCTCTATGAGGTTTATATAAAAACCTCAGAAAGGGCTTTGGCCATATGGTCCATGGAAATTACAAACATCTTCCCAATTGGGAAATAAAAGAAACTAACACCAAATCAAATGAGAAAATATTTGCAAAGTACTTAGAATAGTGCTTGCCATATACTTAATGCTACATAAAATCCAATTATTATTACTGTTCTTATTCTTTTGTGGTTGTTAGATAAGTACTCAGATGGGGAAACTGAAGTCTTGCCTGTTTTTTTATGAGGCAGTTGATTTTTGAGGAACTCTCCAAAGAAAATAAAGAAAAAAAGAGACAGGTGGCAACAGGTTAACTATCAGGAAGTGTCTGAAACATCTACAGTTTCTGTCTTCAAGACCATGAGTTTTGACTCCTAAATGATGAATTCTAGATGTATATGCTTGTAGCAGAAACATGAAAGAAAAAAGACAAGAAGAATGGGCAGCCTTTGTTCTGGCCTTGATTTTTGTCTTTTTATTTATGGGTATTTTAATCCTGTTAAAATGTGTTTGTAAATTTCTTCATGGATCATCATAACCTTAAGAAAACTGGACTGAGGAGATTGTGCATAATGTACTGAAAAGGAAAACAAGCCTTCAGTGAATTACAAGTCAAGGCAGTTTATTCCTAAGTGTGAGTCCCTGTAGTCTTTCAGTGAACAAGCACACATAGTGGGGTGGGCTTCTGCAGGAATGCAAACCCAGATTGAGAACCCAAAGCTCAGTTTCTGTCCTTACATCTGACATAAGAGGCTGGTGGATTCACAGGCACTACGAATGAGGGGAATCTTAAAAAGAGGGAATGAATCAGGTGAAAGTTCAACATGATGATTATTCCAGCAGCTCTCCCGTGTAGTCCAACATATGGCATCTGAACCTGGGGCAAGAATTACAAGAAAATCCAGAGCTGTTCATGAGAAGGATCCTTCCAGAATTAAGGAAGAAGAACCCCAGTAAGAAATTTTTATTTGGGGTAATTAAATGGGTCAACACATAAAGGGACATGCCAGGAGACTGATGTGATACTTAAATGCTTGTTCTAACCCCAGTCCTCTTCTCAGTTTTAAAGTTTGCCTCCGTGACATTTCACAAGATCAACACCTGCTACACTCATCCAGAAGTGATAGTGCCCCTTGAGTTCCTCAGTGTGGGGACCATGTGGTTGGGGGGGTGAGGCAGGAGGCAGGAGGGGGAATAACAGCAAAAAAAAAAACCCAAAACCCAGGTCAATTCCCCAAGAGCCTCCCCAGCTGTGGATCATAGCAGCTGAAGGAGTTGTAGGGCAACCTTTGCTGACACAGGTGTTGGGGACTGGGAATGAGATAAATTGGGGGCAGAGGGAAGAGGAGGGAGGTGAGACAATGCAACAGCCTCTCAGTCAGAGATGTCTCAGTCTCTTTGTTTCATCCCCTCACAAGAGGAGATCCATTCTGGGTTGGGTCTCCAGCAGCCACTGTCAGGTGACTCCTGTGTATTCCAGAAGCTCTTGTGTGTAGTCCAACATATGGCATCTGAACATGGGGCAAGAATCACAAGAAGAACCAGAGCTGTTCATGAGAAGGATCTTTCCAGAATTAAGGAAGAAGAGTCCCAGTAAGAATTTTTTTTATTTGGGGTAATTAAATGGGCCAATCCCTCAAAGGGCCAAGCCAGGAGACTGATGAGACACTTAAATGCTTGTTCTGACCACAGTCCTCTTCTCAGTTTGAAAGTTTGTAGACCATATAGAATAACAGAAGAACAGAAAAAAAAAAAAAAAAAAAAGCAAACAAACAAACAAACAAAAAACAAACAAACCGGGGAACTGTTAAGGGACAGGTTAATTCCCTGAAAGCTTCCCCAGCTGTGGATCATAGCATTTGAAGGAGTTTCAGAGCAAGCTTTGCTGACACAAGTGTTGGGGACTGGGAAGCAGATACGTTGGAAGCAAAGGGAAGAGAAGGGAGGTGAGACAATGCAATAGCCTCTCAGTCAGAGATGTCGGAGAACAGCAACTGTCTCAGTCTCCTTGTTTCATCCCCTCACAAGAGGAGATCCATTCTGGCTTGGATCTTCAACAGCCACTGTTGGGTGGTTCCCATGTATTCCAACAGAAAGTCCCTTCTTAGTAAGGGACACCCAAAGTAGTTTCAAATAAACGTGTGGTTTTCTTTTCAGTTAAGCTCTGAAATTTTTCACTTCCAGTTAGGATATTGAATTAATGGATGAGCTTCTACCTTCTTTCTCCTGAAACCATAATTAAAATGTCTCCAAAAATTTAGAAATGAGATGACTACAACTTTCCTGAGGTCACAGAGCAATGGAAACAAAACCAGCACATTGGGGTGGAATCACAAAGGTAAGGTTTTTTATTCAGACTTTCCTGCTTCGGTTTGTATGGAATAGAGAGATAAGGTGTGTGTTTAAGATTTGGGATGGAAATTGCTAAATTGTGCAATTATTGCTGTTATAGATGTATGTTATGGATGTATGGGAACTTACATGTGGGATGTAATACGATGTGGGATAACTATTTGATATTTTAGCTTAGAAATCCCTTATTCTGTTGGAATTGCTCTGGCAGGGTGTTCTTTGCCTGTTTTTAGGAAATCTCCAAGATATAGACACCTGTCTTGGGACTCCAGCCCTGTAACCCCAGTTTCTTACTTGGTTTCTCATCCCTTTCAGAGGACACTGCCTCTAAAGTTCATAATAAAAGCATGGTGAGAAGGTTTAAAGTATTGTTTATAATGAGAATACCCAGGTTCAAATCTTTCTTCTGTTATGTGACCTGTGTGACCATTTTTATAGAAGTCAAGCTTCTTTAATAACAAACCTAACTCTCTAGATTTTTTCCACTTTCTCCATAACTCACTCATGGCTCACATTGGTCACCCTTTTCATTCCTCCTTCTAGGGCCTTTTTTATGTTTCTAATTCCTTATTAGAATGTAGTTATTCACATGTAAAATGTATGGGATTGCCTGTCCTCTAGGGGAGGGAGGGAAAAATTGAAAAAATGAATACAAGTGACAATGTTATAAAAAAAATTACTCATGCATATGCACTGTCAATTTTTTATAATTATAAAATTAATAAAAAAATGTAGTCATCTGAGGCCAGAAATTGCCTAGATGAGTTTTATATAAAAACCTCAGATATGGCTTTGGCCATATATGATCCATGGAAATTACAAACATCTTCCCAATTGGGAAATAAAAGAAACTAACACCAAATCAAATGAGAAAATATTTGCATAGTACTTAGAATAGTGCTTGCCATATACTGAATGCTACATAAAATCCAATTATTATTACTGTTCTTATTCTTTTGTGGTTGTTAGATAAGTACTCAGATGGGGAAACTGAAGTCTTGCCTGTTTTTTTTTATAAGCAGTTGATTTTTGAGGAACTCTCCAGAGAAAATAAAGAAAAAAAGAGACAGGTGGCAACAGGTTAACTATCAAGCAGTGTCTGAAGCATCTACAATTTCTGTCTTCAAGACTGAGTTTTGACTCCTAAATGATGAATTCTAGATGTATATGCTTGTAACAGAAACATGAAAGAAAAAAGACAAGAAGAATGGGCAGGCTTTGTTCTGGCCCTGACTTTTGTCTATTAATTTATGGGTGTTTTAATCCTGTTAAAATGTGTTTGTAAATTTCTTCATGAATACCTCTGGATCACCATAACCTAAAGAAGACTAGACTGAGGAGATTATGAATAAAGTACTGAAAAGGAAAACAAGCCTTCAATGAATTACAAGTCAAGGCAGTTTATTCCTAATGGATACCCAAGTGTGAGGCCCTGTTGTCTTTCAGTGAACAAGCATACATATTGAGAACTCAAAGCTCAGTTTCTGCCCTTACATCTGACATAAGAGGCTGGTGGATTGACAGACACTACAAATGAGGGGAATCTTAAAAAGAGTGGACGAACCAGGTGAAGGTTCAACATGATGATTTTGGATCCAAGATGTTTTGGGAGTCTTGGATAATAAGAAGCTGGTTGGATCCTCAATGAGGAATAATATACAAGTCTGAAGATGCAATTTTCCTTCTTCAACTATTTAAACACTTTTAAGCATGTTTTTTTTTTTCTCCATAAACTTTTCTGCTCTAAATCTACAGAAAAGTAGTATTATCAGCTAACAATAAATAAGACTGAAAGTATTTTGTTTTGTTTTGCTTTCCTTTGCTTGTATTTTGTTCTCATGTTCAAAGATTAGCTTACTTCAAACTTGATACAGCCTAGGCTATAGTTCTTCTGGATTTCTTGGGAGTGTGAGCTAAAGGAACAGAATATAACAAGTAGAGAAAAGTACATACATTCAACTGTTGCAATGGTAAGAAGCATAAAAGTGGCCTCCCACACATTTTGTCAATGTTGCTTTTAATTAATTTTAATTTTATTTATACATATGCTAAATCATTTTGGGTCCTTGGACTTAGGACTGATGGACTGATATTGATGCTATTGTAATCATGTCTGTTCTTTATATTCAACAAATATCTTTTACTAAGGTAAAGTTGATATGGTATGACAGAGTGTTTCATATCATATCAACAAGTTACAATATCTTATCAACGTTATACTTTGCCACTTCCACATTGCTTTAAGATAAAGAATGAAAAACAAAATCTTTACTATCTGAGATTATAATCATTTCCATATGAGGTTTGTCAAACTACTAAAATGTTTGCATTTCACATATGTCTTGTAAATAAAAAAGCTAAAATTTTAAAAAGGCATGCTTAAGGAAAATAAAAAAATAAAGTGATGGTGCTGTTTAGAAGTTTGACAAGTATGACTGGAGTTTGAAAGAGGGATTAGTACCAGAGATACACATAACGTCAAAGCCAGATCACAGAAATGACAACTGAGACTTAATGGGGGAAAAAAGCAAAAACTCAAGGAGAGAATTTTGGGGGACATCAAGAGTGAGTGGCTAGGTAGGCAGAGTGAATAAAAGCTTCCAAAGGAGGGAGAATAATTCAGTAAAAGGGGTTGGGATGAAAATGAGGATAGTGTAAACATAATAGAAGGCACAGGAGAAAATGTCAAGATAGGGGGTGGTAAAAAGTTGAATGATTCAGGGATCCAAAGGGATTAAAAACTAAGGGTATGAAGGGGATGATGCAGATTTGTCAATTACATGGTTGCAACACAAAGAAAACTTCAGTAGAACAGTTATGAGGGCATTATAGAATGTGTGGGTGGTAAAGAACAGAAGTTGGGGATAAAGTTTAAGGACTTAAAATTTGAAATTGTAGATGTTAAAGTACCATATGAATATACAAAGACAAAGAGATTTCCTCTAAAACAATCTTTGAAATAGATAATTCAAGTTTAAAAACAAGAATAGCAACAACAAAACCTTTTAAGGCAAACGAAAGTCATCAAGATATGACATGACTAAATATTAAGAATTTACCCTTCAATTAATCTCTTTCCTCCAAGATCATAACCATTCTTGTCTGCTCTATAGAAAGCTCCACATACACTGCCAAATCACTCCATAGTCTCTGAAATGAATGTATATAAAATAGTTCTCAGCCGTGCGGAACTTTAACTTCATCTGTGATGGTGGCAGAAATATTGAGAGGGGGTATAGGGTTCATTGAGCTTAAGACATACAAAACTTTTAAAGAAATTATGAAAATTTATTTCATTGTGTTCTATAGAAGAGAGCTTATAAAATAATAACACAAATACTTAGGAGAGGGCAGGTGTGGTAGTTAAAGTGTGTCTATGACAGCTTTTCTTTTTCCTTGCTAATTTGCTCTACAGAAGCTGGGAGTCAGCAGTATTCTGTCATGAAACTAAGAAATGTCATTTCAATCAATTAACAAGTATTCAATTGTCTGTTATGTGCCAGACTAGGCACTCTGTTTCTGGCAATGTATTTATTAAAACAAAATTGCATTATATTAAGAGTTTGGAAGGCCCAAAGATTTTGCTATAAAGGGAATGCTGAATTTTATTAAACACTGCAATGTGCTTAACACTGTGCAAATACACAGGTGACATCATCTTTCCCCAAGAATTTTAAAACTGTGTATGCTTTCAATGCCGTACAGTTTGAAAGATCAAATTAGTTCTAGAACAGTTTTCCAACTACCTCAATGGTAAAATTTTACTTCCAAAGGGCCTCTCTCTTTAAAATCTATATGCTAAGTCATCTCCTTTATAATTACGATTCCCCCTGGTTCTTAATTCTTATCAATACGATATAAACATTTTACCATTGCTCAATGTAATTTGGGTTGGAAAAATAGCATTCTGAAGAGTTTTTGGAATCAGCAAGTCTTAGTGGATTAGCATCTAAGGCTGTCAAACCACTAAAATGTTTGTATTTCACAGCTCACATGAAGAGCTGCATTTATGAATAATTTTTATTTTTTGTGCCATTTCACTTACTATATACTTTAACAATCATAATTCACGCAAATATTTCCATCAAAACTTTCCTAGAAGCTTTTATTCAATCAATAATTTTAAGAAGCAAAAGAGATATTAAGCATGTGTTAAATTTTAAAAACATTTATTTTCCATGCAAAGAAGAGCCCAGTCTCATCATTATCTTTACATGTTTCATTCATGCAGATTCTCTTAAAACAAATGCTGGATGAAATCAACAAATAGTAATTTGTTTTAAAAGAGCATTTTCTATCTGGGACAAATTCAAATAATCAACTAAAAAGTTTTTAAAACTCAGTACTTTTGTTGGGTTTTGAGTGAGCAGATATAAAGTTGTGTTTATGCCTATAGCTTAGAAGAGAAAAGTAACATTTTTACCTATGGGGAAAAGAAGTCAAGAAGCCACCACACAGCCCATCCTATCCTTTATAAGGCATTTGAATTTGAGAATAAAGGAACTGAACTTCATTTTAAAAATGTTTCATTGATGGATATGGTTTTAAATATTCCAAAACATGAGAGATATAATTTCCCTTAGCAATAATGATATATCTAATTAACCTAAATATAGCTAGGAAAAAAAGACTAAAATGCAATTATACTAAATACTAAAATGAACATGGAAATTCTGAAAATTAAAATTAATGATCCAAAAGTATAACTTTACTTTTTAAATCTAAATCAAATATTAAATAAGAAACATACCTATTAAACATATCATTCTTTCTTCAATCATCTTACATTTATTTCTTGATGTTTATCTTTGGCTTTCCATACAAGAAAATTTAGGTGCTAATCTTTTTTAATGAGGAATGAAATCACATAAGAGGTCCAAAGAAATCTTTGACCACAGGATAAAAAAGTAAAGAAAGTTATAGCCAATTGGCAACTAATTACACACACTCTACAAAAATAAGCCTGATCCAAAGCTTAAAATTAGGCCAAAGCTCTTCTTAAAATTAATGCACAGCATTAAGAGAAGGAAAAAGTGTGTTAATAGCAATTAAAATAGGATGTCCCATTACTGAGAAGGATGGAAACATGAAAATCCACAAAATGAAAACTTCAATTTATTGGATGGCTGAAATTGTGTTCTTGAATGCCCTCTTTACTGCGCCTTTACTGTACGATGGTCAAATAATAACATGTAAATATTCATAGTTGCATTAGAACAGAGAATTGCTCAAAATGAAACATTTCAGAAATAGGCATAATGGAGGAAAGGAAAAAATAGGGACAAGAAGTTATAAGACATGAATTGTAGCATGACTCTGCCACTAAATGGTTGTTTGACTTTGAGAAATCCCCTGACCTTTCTCTGTACCTTTCTTTTCATATTGAGAATATAAAATGTTCAAAGAAAGATTGACTTCTGTTATTAAAAGTTTCATTGATAGTTACAGGTAAAGCAATTTAAAACCAACTCTGTAGACTTGAAAAAAAAAAAATATATATGTGCTGGCAAACAGGTTAAAAGTTCTAGTGAAAGAATCTATGCTCTTATACTTAGAGAAATGAATTCCTAAGATATTAAGAAAAAATGTGCAGTAAATTAACAGAGTTCACTTATCTTCACTTTTATATACACACAGGAACAATATGTGGTTAAAAAATTAAATTCTTTTACAATTAATAGACTCTCATGTACCAAAGAATTATGATGAAAAATAGAATTACATTTTCACAAATATTAATCATTTCACTCAATCAAAAATATGTGATGGTGCATTATACCAAAAAATAATACATTGGGAATTGTGGTTAAGGTTCAAAAGTTTGGGATCTTTTGAAAATGCTGTCTATATCCAGATAAAGAATTGATGGTCTCTGAATGCAGATAGAAGCATACTTTTTTCTCTTACATTATTTTTGTGTGTTTTTTGTCCTTTTGACTTATTTCTTCTTTTACAACTATGACTAATATGGAAATATGTTTTACATGATAGCACATGCATAATCTATATCAAAGTGCCTACCATTTTAGGAAGAGGGGACCAGAGAAAAGGAAAAAATTTGGAATTTAAAATCTTCTAAAAGGGACATGCTAAAAATTGTCTTGATGTTTAATTGAGAAAAAATACTATTTAAAAGAGAAAAAGCATTGGTTAAAGCTAAGATTACAAGATTAGAAAAAGCATTGGTTAAAGCTAAGAAAGGAGGAGATTCAGAGCCAGGATTCAAGAAGGAAGACTCTGAATTGCATCAGGCCTGACGGGGCTCTCTGCAGGAAGGGAAGTCACTTCTAAGGACAAGAGTTAACAGCAACTGCCTGGAGACAACGGTTCACTACAGGAAGAAGAATCTGTCTGAGAGATTTGAGTAGACACAGCAGATCTCTTCCCAGAGAGCGATCCAGCAGCTTCTGGAGACGACAGCTCGTTACATTTGGCGCCCAACGTGGGGCAAGGACTTTTGCTTATTCTGACAAGAGGAGCTAGACCAGACCTTTGCAATTTGGCGCCCGAACAGGGACAGACTCGGTCCTGATTCCAGTGGAAAAGCTTCCGATCTAGATCTCAGTCTCTCTGACCCAGAACCGTGAGTAACGAGGAAACTTTGTTAAAGATTAAGTGAGCGTGCTAATAGATAAATAAGGAACTTAACTTGTTAAGGGCTAAACCAGGAATCTCTTATAGTGAAATGGGGCAAACACCTTCTGTTCAAGGAAAATGTTTAGAGAGCATCATCAAGGTTATGAAAAGCCAAGGATTGATTATAATTTTGGAGGAGATTACTGAACTTTTAAGAACTGTGAAGGTCATATATCCTTGTTTTTCTCTGGAAAAAGAATTGGATCCAGATGAGTGGAAATTAGTAGGAGAGCAATTAGGTGAACACTACAATTGCCTTTGTGACATTTTACCCTTTGGTTCCAGACCAAACTCAGTTTCCAAAGATACAATTCATACCTACAATTTAATCCAAATGGCTTTAAAAAATGTTATTCTAAAGGAAGAGATGAAGGAACAAAATGGGGAGGTGTCAACTAAACTAGGTGAAAAGGATGAATCAGATAACAATGAAGTTAAGTACAATTCTGAGCAACAGCAACAGGAGCACCTCCCATCTCCTCCCTCAATTAACCCTTCAGGGGTGGAGCAAGAAGGAGGAGAGGAAGAGGCAGAAACACAAACAGAATTGTCTGTGAAGCAGTCTAAGCCTATGACAAGATTAGAAAAAGCATTGGTTAAAGCTAAGAGAGAAGGACAGGATATAAGTGATTTTATACATGCATATCCTGTGATTGAAGAGATTGACTCTGTAGGTAAAAAAAGGAGAAGATATGCACCTTTAGATTTGAATAAAATTAAGGATTTGAAAAAAGGTTGTACCCTTTATGGGGCTACATCAGCTTATGTTAAAATGTTACTAGATGGTTTGTCTTATGAAGTCCTAACCCCAAATGATTGGAAATCCATAGCAAGGACATGTCTGGAACCTGGAGAAAATTTGCTATGGCTTGCGGAATTTCATGAATTATGTAAAATTCAAGTCAGATGCAATTTGGAAATAGGAGTTAACACACAATTCACTTTTGAGCACTTAGCTGGTGAAGGTCAGTATGGAGAGAATTCGGAACAGATTAATTATACCATGACAATATATGAACAAATTGCTAAGGCTGCAATAAAAGCTTGGGGTGTCCTCCCTGGACAGAAAGATCGTGGAGAGGCTTTCACTAAAATACAGCAAGGTCCCAATGAACCTTTTGCAGATTTTGTGGGACGTTTGCAAACTGCTGTCAAAAGAACTATTGGAGAAAATTCAGCTACAGAAATAATGACCAGACATCTGGCTAAGGAAAATGCCAATGAGATTTGCAAAAGAATTATATGGGGATTAGACAAAGATGCTCCTTTAGAGGAGATCATAAGACGCTGTGCTACAGTGGGAACAAATGCTTTTTACACCCGGACAATGATGAACGTGGAAAGACAGGGTCCCTCCTGGCAAGGGACTTCTAGAGAAACTCGGCGATGTTTTCAATGTGGAAAAATTGGGCATCTAAGATCTCAGTGTAGATATGGAGATACAGTGAGAAGACAGGGTGAAAGAAGACCTAAAACCCCATGTCCAAAATTCAACAGAGGATTCCATTGGGCATCAGAGTGTAGAATAATTCAGGGAAATGGGATGAGGGGCCCAGGTCCAGGGCCCCAGGCAAAAAAGACTTGGGGCATGATGGCAGCTGATGTTACACCCAAAGAGCCTTTAGAAGGTCAGGACTCTGATTTGATCAACCAGCAGAAAAGCAATCACATGGCAGAAAGGGATTACCTGATAAGTGAGCCAAAAGGCAATCAGATTGCAAAAATGGATTACACTTGGGGAGAATACAGGCCTTTTAAACCAACAAGGCTGTGTCCAGTGCAAACAACTCCAATGTAATTGCCAGATGATGAGAAGAGATTTAGAAAGTGGTAAATAGAAGGTAATTAGATAGGTTAACTGCCTGGGAGAGAGGGTTTGCTTGTATTTCTTCAGCAGGAGAAGGAATCAGATGGGTGCCAACGAGTCATATTCGCCTTGTCCATCAGAGAGAGACAGAAAAAGAGAAAGACCTCAAAATAAAGGAGAAGATCTAAGAAACATCTTACACCGAAAGAGCATGGATAATAAAAAGACTGTTAAAGAACTTTAAAACCAGCAGGAATCATTGGACTTCCTCACACAAGATGAGACTAATGGACAATGGACTTATGGACATTTATAAATTTTCAATTTATGATTATTTGATTGTTATATACTTCTAGCATGTGTTATGTTACTATGTTACTATGTGCTTATGTAATTTATGTAATTATCTGTAATACTTCCCATATTGATGGATTTATGTTTCAAGGTCATTTATGTAATTATCTGTAATACTTCCCATATTGATGGATTTGTGTTTCAAGGTCATGACTGTCCTATGTTCTAAATCAAAAGAAAGGGGGAGATGTTAGGATTACTAGGTGAGAACTCAGGTTGTCTGGACAGTGACAAGGTGAGAATTCAGGTTTTCTGGACAATTACAAGGTGAGAACTCAGGTTGACTTGATAGAAGGAGCAAGCTCATTGGCTGAAGTGGTTCTTCCCAGAAGCCCTTGCATTATCCCACGCCCATTCTCTGGGAGGATAAAAGAGACAACATTGGGCCCAGAGAGCAGATTGGCCTGGAGAAGGATAAGAGCTGGAGGAGATTCAAGAAGAAGACTCTGCATTGCATCAGGCTTGACGGGACTCTCTGCAGGAAGGGAAGTCACTTCTCTGGACAAGAGTTAACAGCAACTGCCTGGAGACAACGGTTCGTTACAGGAAGAAGAATCTGTCTGAGAGATTTGAGTAGACACAGCAGATCTCTTCCCAGAGAGCGATCCAGCAGCTTCTGGAGACGACAGCTCCCTACAAAAAACGTTTGGAGTACTTTGGCAAGTTTTGGTGTCTGGTAGATATCATTACATGATTATTCCCAATCACTGCTTAATGGTGCTTTGAGTTGAACAGATAATGCCTTCTGCTTTAATACGCTCCATAGAACTCCTTTGTAAAAGGCCCTATCAAGCCTTTTGCTTTAATTTCACCTGAAAGAAAAAAAAAATAAATGTATAATAATTAATAATAAAACAAGGGCAAGAAACTGTATAAACAAAGCACATTTCTACTAAAACTTAAGTTGACCTATTGGATGTCTGATGATTAAAGAAAATTCCACAGTGGCAAATTAAATACTAAGACTTTCAGGAAACTTGTTTCAAGCAATAGAAATTTTGGCTGAATCTAATCATATGACTAGGCAGAGCAGTGATAAATTAAAAAGTTAGCAACTGAAAGTATCCCAAGTACTCCTTAGAATGATCCATACAGAAAAAAGGGAAAAAAAGAGAAAAGGAAACAAGCATATATTAAGTATCTATGTGTTAGGCACTATGCTAATGATATAATCAGTCTGATTCTTTTGGTCCCTTTCAGAATAATTTTCAATGACTCCATATATCATTAAGCAATTCTCTACTCAGCTTGGAGGAAAAAACAATCATTTTTACTTGATTTTAGCTAAGCTTAATAAATATTTCTTTGGTGACTCTATTCCTGATTATGTTTTTACCCAATTCAATTAGCAGTCATCTATACAACTGGCATGACTCTGTGATGTACTTGTTAATGTGTTCCTTTATAATTCTTTCTAGAATCTGACGTAAACTGACTGCTACTTTATAATATAGTCTGGTAGAGCTAGGCTACCTTCCTTTGCATTCTTTTTTTCATTAATCCCCTTGAAGTACTTGACTTTTTGTTCTTCCAGAGTATTTTTTAGCTTTAGAAAGTACTTTCTTAGCAGTTTGATTGAAAAATTAAACTAATTCATGTAGAATTGTCATTTGAGTATATTAGCTTATCCTACCCATGAATACTTGATCACATACATATTTTTATGGACAAAATAGGCTATGGTTACAAAATTTTATATCAGCAGTTATGCACCTATATCCAATAAAAGGACAGAAAATATGTTTCACTGAACTTTAAAAATGTGTATTTTATAGTATACAGATTAAATGCATAATTTTTGACTAATTGTTCAAAGGTACCTTAGAAGGGTGTTTGTACTAGAATATTTTAGGTATCTGTATTTTTCTTTTGTTAAACTAATATTATAAATTTAGGTAACAGAAGTAGAAATGGCAAGTTATTTTTTCCGTTTGTTGACAACAGAAGTTATATAGTACAGTAGAGACATCACTGGGCCTGCCATTTTCTTCTACGTATCCATTTGTATGAAAGAACAAAAGGATTTGGAATTAACAGACAAAGATTCCTGAGAGAGACTCTTTGATAAATGCAGGGGAAAAGACTTAAGTTGTGTGGATCCTAGCTGTCACCTGCCCAGAAAAAATAAATATGTATACAGCAGAGACTGAATGCTATCCTTCTAGGAGTGATACAGCTAGAGGGAAGGCACACAATAATGCCTCCAGAAGTGGCCTTGAAACATAAAAGTATAACTTGCTCTTCCTGGCCATGCATATCCCCCTATATCTATATTTGCCCATGTGTCCTCATGTATATTCCTCTCCTTACATTTTCCTATCATGGCATATGTATTTGTGGATGAGTATGTCCCAGTTTTATGGGAGGGAAATGTTTTATTACTAGTTTCTCATTACCCAATTTCACTAAATGGCTTTGATATTAATTAGCTTTACCCTTCTGCTGACTAGTAAAGATAAACATTTAGATGAATTCAAAAAGTGCAACTATCTAAATCACTATTGATCTGAGAAATGCAAATTACGACAACTCTGAGGTTCCACTACACTTAGATTGGCTAAAATGACAGGAAAAGATAATGATGAATGTTGTAGGGGATACAGGAAAACTGGGACACTAATACTTTTTAGGTGGAGTTGTGAACAAATCCAACCATTCTGGAGACTAATTTGGAACTATGCCCAAAGGGCTATCAAAGTGTGCATAGGCCTTGATCCAGCAGTGTTTCTTCTATTGGGCTTGTATCCCAAAGAGATCATAAAGGAGGGAAAGTGTCCCACATGTACAAAAATGTTTGTGGCAGCCCCTTTTTTTTAGAGGCAAGAAACCGTAAACTGAATGGATACCCATCAGTTGGAGAATGGCTGAATAAGTTATGGTATATGGAATATTATTGTTCTATAAGAAATGATCAGCAGGGTGCTTTCAGAGAGGCCTGGAGAGATTTACATTAACTGATGCCGAGTGAAGTGAACAGAACTAAGAAATCATTGTACACGGCAACAAGAAGTTTATATGAAGATCAACTCTGATGGACATGGCTCTTCTCAACAAGGAGATGATTCAGGCCAGTTCCAATGATCTTATGATGAAGAAAGCCATCTGCACCCAGAAAGAGGACTGTGGCAACTGAGTGTGGACCACAATATAGTATTTTCACTTTTTTGTTGTTGTTTGCTTACATTTTGTTTTTTTTTTCTCATTTTTTCTTTTTTGAGATGATATTTTTTGTGCAACACGATAATTGTGGAAATATGTATAGAAAAAACTGAGAGAGACTATCCCTTATTCTACTAATTTGCTTATAGTGTCACCCTTTATGTCTATTTTGACCTTGTCTTGACGGAGGGTATTAGGTATTGGTCAATGCCTCGTTTCTGCCATACTATTTTCCAATTTTCCCTGAACTTTTGTCAAATAGTGAGTTCTTATCCCAGAAGTTGGAATCTTTGAGGTTATCAAACACTAAAATACATGTTTAACATATAGTGGATTATTTGCCATCTAGGGGGTGGGGAAAAAGGGAGTGAAACAATGTGCAACACAAGGTTTTTCAAGAGTGAATGTTGAACATTATCCATGCATATGTTTTGAAAATCAAAAGCTTTAATAAAAAAGTATACCTTGAACTTGTTGCAACTTTGTTGAGGGTTGGGGATCCTTTATATTAGTTGAGGTACTACTTCTCATTCTCCAGCCAGTAGGAAATTAGAAACAGCAAATTGGAGTTTAGTGATGAGGAGACACAAAATCCCTAAAAATCAGGAATAAAATTATAAAAGTTTTGGCCTATTACCCTTAAGAGTACTGCTAAAGAATAATTTATTTCCTTGTTGAATCATTCAGCATTTGTCTTGTGTTGTTTAAGAAGACAGAACAGTATAAAACACATTTTAGAAAGAGAAATGAAAATATTTGAAACAAGGAAAACAGTACTTGGAAGGCTAAGTTTGAGTTCTAGACAATTCATTGAACTTGAATAACTCATTTCTCTGTGATACCGGATATATGAGTCATAAATTAGGAGCTCTTTAAAGTTTCTTCCACTTTTAGTCTTTGAACCTGCAAACACTCATATGATAAAATTAAACAAAATTACACTTAAACATACAGTGGCTCATTTCTTCCTCTAGATCTTTGTTTATCCATTCTTTGGATCTAGAAATAAGATCTTCACCTTCTTTTTCTGTTTATCTGCTACCTATGCATTCATAATAATGACTCAATACCTCTGTTTATTTTCATCCTCTATGAAGAAAGATTCTTGGGTTTACAAAAGTATCTTCTGTGGAAATCCTTTAAAAAGTGAGCTCTTGCATTTTTTGAAATAGTTTTTTATTTTTCAAAATACATGTGAAGGTAGTTTTCAACATTTATTCTTGCAAAACTTTGTTCTAAATTTTTCTCCCTTCTTCCTTACCTTCCCCCTCCCCTAGACAGTAAGTAATCTAATATTGGTTAAACATGTGCAATTCTTCTAAACATATTTCCACTTTTATCATGCTGCACAAGAAAAATCAGACCAAAAGGAAAAAAATGAGAAAGAAAAAACAAGGAATTAAACAACAATAAAAGGTGAAAATACTATGTTGTGATCCACATTCAGTGCCTATAGTCCTCTCTCTGGAAGTAGATGGTTCTCTCTAATACAAGTCTATTGGAATTGCCATGAATCACTTCATTGTTGCAAAGAGCCAAATCCATCACATAATCTTGTAACTGTTCTCTTGGTTCTATTCACTTCACTTAACATCAGTTCATGTAAATCTCTCCACGCCTTTCTGAAATCAGCCTGCTGATTATTTCTTGTAGAACAATAATCATAACAACAAAACAGAAAATGCCATGAAAAGAAAACAGAGGCACTGCAATTTCTTACATATAAACTAGTTTAACTAGTAATTAAAAAGACTTTTTGAGGCTAAGGAACTTGGTATGCAGCCAAGAATAACTTACTCAGCAAAAATGAGCATCGTTTTCCAGGGAAGAAGATGGACATTTAATGACATAAATGAATTCCATATATTCTTGATGAAAAAACCAGACCTACATAAAATGTTTGATCTTGAAATACAGAACTCGAGAGATTTCTAAAAAGGTAAAAAGAAATCTTGAGAACTATACTTCTGTTATAAAAATATGTAAAGAACATATGTATAATTTGTCCTGGAAACTAGAGGTGGAAAGGAAATTATATCATAAAAAAGTGTAAAGTGATGGTACTACATCTCATGAAGAGGCAAAGGTAACCTATAATATCTGAGAGAAAGAACGGAGGGAGATGAACATAGTGTGTATCAATAAACATATTCGATTTATGGTGAAACTTCTCACACTTCATTGAAAAGTGAGAGGGAAGAAGTAAGCTAAGGGGAAGGGAATACAGAAATTGTGAGGAAAAGGGGTAAAATAAGGGAAGTAACTTTAAGGTGGGGGAGGGATACTAAATAGGGAGGGCTGTGAAAAGCAAGTGGTGTTCACAAGTTTAATACTGGGTAGAGGGGTAAGAGGGAAGGAAAGGAGAAAAGCATAAGCAGGGATTAACAGGATGGCAAGCAATATAGAATTAGTCATTCTAACCATAAATGTGAATGGGGTAAACTCCCTCATAAAGAGGAAGCAGTTAGCAGATTGGATCATAAGTCAGAATCCTACTATATGTTGTTTACAGGAAACACACCTGAAACAGGGTGAGACATTCAAACTAAAAGTAAAAGGGTGGAGCAGAATCTACTATGATTCAGGCAAAGCCAAAAAAGAAGGGGTAGCCATCCTCATCTCAGATCAAGCAAAAACAAAAATTGATCTAATTAAAAGAGATAAGGATGGGCATTATATCCTGAAAAAGGGTAGCATCAATAATGAAGCAGTATCAATATTAAACATATACGCACCAAGTGGTGCAGCATCTAAATTCTTAAAAGAGAAATTAGGAGAGCTGCAAGAAGAAATAGACAGCAAAACTATAATAGTGGGAGATCTCAACTTTGCACTCTCAGAATTAGATAAATCAAACCACAAAATAAATAAGAAAGAAGTCAAAGAGGTAAATAGAATACTAGAAAAGTTTGATATGATAGATCTTTGGCGAAAGCTAAATGGAGACAGAAAGGAGTATACTTTCTTCTCAGCAGTTCATGGCACCTATACAAAAATTGACCATATATTAGGACATAAAAACCTCAAAATCAAATGCAGTAAGGCAGAAATAGTAAATGCATTCTTTTCAGACCACAATGCAATTAAAATTACATTTAATAAAAAGCCAGGTGAAGATAGACCAAAAAATAATTGGAAACTAAATAATCTTATACTAAAGAATGATTGGGTAAAACAGCAAATCATAGACATAACTTCACCCAAGAAAATGACAATAATGAAACATCATACCAAAATATGTGGGATACAGCCAAAGCAGTAATAAGGGGAAGTTTTATATCTCTACAGGCCTACTTGCATAAAATAGAGAAAGAGAGGGCCAACAAATTGGGCTTACAACTAAAATTGCTAGAAAAGGAACAAATTAAAAACCCCGAGACAAACACAAAACTTGAAATTCTAAAATTAAGAAGTGAGATTAATAAAATTGAAAGTAAAAAAAACTATTAATTAATAAAACTGAGTTGGTTCTATGAAAAAACCAACCCTTAGTAAACCTGATTAAAAAAAGGAAAGATAAAAAGCAAATTGTTAGTCTTTGAAATGAAAAGGGATAACTCACCACTAATGAAGAGGAAATTAGAATAATAGTTAGGAGCTACTTTGCCAAACTTTATGCCAATAAATTCGATAACTTAAATGAAATGGAAGAATATCTTCAAAAATATAGCTTGCCCAGATTAACAGAGGAACAAGTAAGTAGTCTAAATAGTCCCATCTCAGAAAAAGAAATAGAACAAGCTATTAACCAACTCCCTAAGAAAAAATCCCCAGGAAAAGATGGATTTACATGTGAATTCTACCAAACATTTAAAGAACAACTAACTTCAATGTTATATAAACTATTTGAAAAAATAGGGACTGAAGGAATCCTACCAAATTCCTTTTATGACACAGACATGGTACTGATACCTAAACCAGGTAGGCTGAAAACAGAGAAAGAAAACTATAGACCAATTTCCTTAATGAATATTGATGCTAAAATCTTAAATAAGATATTAGCATAAAGACTTCAAAAAATCATCCCCAGGATAATACACTATGATCAAGTAGGATTTATACCAGGAATGCAGGGCTGGTTTATTATTAGGAAAACTATTAGTATAATTGACCAAATTAATAATCAAATTAATAAAAACCAAATGATCATCTCAATAGATGCAGAAAAAGCATTTGATAAAATCCAACATCCATTCCTACTAAAAACGCTTGAGAGTATAGGAATACATGGACTATTCCTTAAAATAATAACGAGCATATATTTAAAACTTTCAGTAAACATCATATGTAATGGTGATAAACTGGAACCTTTCCCTGTAAGATCAGGAGTGAAACAAGGTTGCCCACTATCACCATTACTATTCAATATAGTACTAGAAACGCTAGCCTCAGCAATAAGAGCCAAAAAGAGATTCAAGGAATTAGAGTAGGAAATGAGGAAATCAAACTATCACTCTTTGCAGGTGACATGATGGTATACTTAGAGAACCCCAAAGACTCTACTAAAAAGCTATTAGAAATAATTCAGAATTTTAGCAAAATTGCAGGATACAAAATAAATCCACATAAATCCTCAGCATTTTTAACAGCAAGAGATACAAAGAGAAATTCCATTCAAAATAACAGTCGATAGTATAAAATATTTGGGAATATATCTACCAAAGGAAAGTCAGGAATTATATGAGCAAAACTACAAAACACTTGTCGCAAAAATAAAGTCAGATTTAAATAATTGGAAAGACATTAAGTGCTCTTGGATAGGCCGAGAGAATATAATGAAGATGACAAT